>NW_027491931.1:0-600000 GCF_021521415.1 Bidens hawaiensis
CCTTCCTTCTCTGGGTATCTCCCAAGGGACCTGAGTATCCCATCCTCAAAAACGCTCCATCACGGAAAGGAGCTACAAAATCTGTCGGGTCATCTCTTGTCTCATCTCCAAAACGTAAAGCCGCCCGGATTTGTTCAGATGAGAACTGAACAATGTGATTGTTGACTATTGCTCGCATCACCGGGGGCTCGACCCTACAATCATATTCCACGGTCTGCCAAAAATCCTCAATGTTTGGCAAGGATATTGGCAGTGTTGTCGTAATCGCGTGGAATATACGCGAGCGTAGTAGGAATGTGATGATTTCGCGGAAATCATCAACTCCGCTCGCCTCCGGGTCTAATGTTATATACATGTTGTGACCCGGGAAGAACTGTCTTTGGTTATCACCACCGTCATCACCGCCTGCACCACCTATAGCAGCCATATCTGCACCAAACAGACTAAGTTAGATAAGCGACAAAGCAAATCACAAGTTCGCCTGTTACCATGAGCGAAGTTGTGATCTTTTCTGTATAGGCGAAGTTAAAGGTGGGGCGAAGTTGGGAAACAACTTTGCTTCAACTTTAACTTCGTCTGTTAACTGTTAAGTAAAAAGGTCCAGGCGAAGTTAATGGTAACTTCGCCTAACCACAACATCGCCTCATAAACTGTTTTAAAAATAATTATCAGGCGAAGTTAAACCTCAGGCGAAGTTACGGACAACTTCGCCTAAACTGTAACTTCGCCGAATATGAAACGGCATCAGTTAGGTTTATCGAACGACGTGATTTGGTCAATTTTGAGCTTGCGGATCTCGTAAAACTTGATTTAATGACGATTTAGACGATTAGATTGATTATGAACACGTAAAGATACGTTTGAAAATCGGTTGTTAAGGGTTCGAAAAACGAGGACGTTAAACGGGTCGAATCGACCGATGATAAACGTTAATGAACATGATTAATCGATTCGATTACCCTACACACCTTTAAGCACGGATTAGAAACTGGAATAAGAACACAGATGAAGATCGATAAGTTCGCTGTGGGTTTAGAGGTTAAGTTCGCTGGATAAGTTCGCTGGGTTTTGAAAATAATGAACCAGTTTGACCTTTAATTTCCTTTATATAGGGTCAAAATTATACAGGCGAAGTTGTGGATAACTTCACCTATTGCAGGCGAAGTTATGGACAACTTCGCCGGTATTAAAATTTTCAAAACAAACCCCTATAATTTGAACAATTTGCAATTAAGTTTTAAAAAACAACCTTTAAAGTGTTAAATGATACGATCAAGACCAAGTAACCAGGTATAAAATCATACAACTACATAAGTAGAAAAATTTTAAAATGAAAGTACACGGGATCAAATTTCAGTCTGGATAGGGACTACCATGTTTTAGGAAAGATCCAAACAGGAATCCTACTAACTACGTGACTGTCACATAGATCCGTGTTCAGCTGTATATGACATAAAGAAACAGGTTGTAAGCAGGTAATTAACTTAAAATGGTTTTCATCGTTTATGTGATACGGGTTCGGTTCAATTAAGCTCAAAACTTAAGTGGGCAACAACTCAGAGATTATGATGCCTCCTATCTATTCTCAAAGCGTATTTGGCTTTCCCCAAGTCACCCCGAGTTGACCTCGACCCGTAGTGTCTGATTAAATAGTAGGAACTCTTTGATATTTGGACTCTGCTTCCCGTTCTCTATCTTGCTTTTTTTTTTTTTTAAGTATTTACACAGACTTCAGAGTAGTAAACTACTGCAAGTCCCGAATCTGGAACACTGCAGGATCTTGACACGCTATCTTCACGGGAATCAGAACACTCACGGGCTCGTGTATGACTGGGTAATCGCTTTTCTGCCTATCATTCGGAAAGATATATATGGAGACATGCACAACTGTTATGAAGTTTCCACGTAAAATCGAGTAGATTTAGTTAGTATCACTTCTACTTTTACGCACCATAAAAAGCTACCATGACATACAATGACTGTTCTAAAGTCTTTTAGGCCTAATAACTTCACTAGTTAAGCACACAGAATCAGTATATCTTTCACTTTCCAAGGTTGGATCAATTTATAGTTAAACATAGTAAAAGAACTTCTTACGAAGTAGTAGACTTGAAAAATAATTTCATCTCCCGGAAAAATTTTTAACTTCAATCGCCCCGATCAAATTGAAGTTTTCAGGTAAACGGCTATCCCGAAGATCCAATGGATCAGCTGGACCGACCACATACAAGTATGTGTCCTTCTAACTAAGTATGATCGACTAATTTTCAGTGAAAGAATAAAAAACACATCATAAACCGCCCCGGTCACTTTCAGTCATCTGGTTAATGGCTATCCTTATATTCAACAAGTAGAAATGAGGACCAAACATATCCGAAGATATGTCCTTCAAACTGAGGCAACCGACATAATTCTAAGCGATAGTGACGTGTTTTTTTTTTTTTTTTAATAAAGATAAAAACACGGTTACTCGGGATTGATCATCCCATTCAGCTCAACAAGGTTTTGAAATCTAGTTTTGTCAAACGCTTTCGTAAACATGTCAGCGAAATTATCTAGCGTATCAACCTTTTCGAGCACAATCAGTTTCTTCTCAGCACAATCCCGTATAAAATGATGACGGATGTCAATATGTTTAGTTTTACTGTGTTTTACGGGATTGTTAGTTACTGAGATAGCAGCAGTATTATCAATGCAAATAGGAGTATGAGTGAAATTCAGACCGTAATCGCGCAACTGTTGTTGAATCCAAAGAACCTGGGAGCAGCAGTTAGATGCTGCCATGTATTCTGCTTCACAGGTTGAAATCGCGACTGAGGTCTGCTTCTTGCATTGCCATGACACTAATCTGCCACCAAGAAACTGACATCCACCTGTAGTTGACTTCCGACTCTGATTGCACCCTCCATAATCAGAATCTGTGTAGGCGACCAACTCCAAGTCTCCTCCTCTCGTGTACCACAACCCTAGCTTAGGCTTGCCTTTGAGATACCGTAGAATCCTCTTCGCACCCTTCAAGTGAGATTCCTTTGGGTTTGCCTGAAAGCGAGCACAAAGACAAACAACAAACATTATATCAGGCCTAGAAGCAGTTAAGTACATTAAAGAACCTATTATTGCCCGATATTGAGTTGGGTCCACGTCTGCATCGTTGTCTGAATCAGCACCCAATTTGTGGTTGACGCAGACTGGAGTATTGTATGGAGTGATGTCCTCCATCTTGAAGCGTTTGAGAACATCATGGACATACTTAGTCTGATGAATGAACATCCCATCTTTCTTCTGATCAACCTGCAGTCCTAAAAAGAAAGTTAGTTCACCCATAGCACTCATTTCAAATCTCTTCTTCATGACGGCCTCAAACTCCTGACACATGGCGACTTTTGATGCAGCAAAGATGATGTCGTCCACGTAGACTTGCACCAGTACAAAGTCGCTCCCTTTTCTCTTGAAGAACAATGTGCTATCAATCTTTCCCCTTTCAAAACCATTCTCAAGCAAGTAGTCGGATAGTGTTGAGTACCAGGCACGAGGGGCCTGATGTAACCCATACAGTGCTTTACTTAGCTTGTATACGTGATCAGGAAAGTCGGGGTTAGGAAAACCAGGAGGTTGCTCAACGTACACAACCTCATCGACTTTACCGTTTTGGAACGCACTCTTCACGTCTAACTGAAATACCTTCATCTCCTTATGAGCAGCAAATGCCAAAAACAATCGAATGGCTTCCAATCTTGCCACAGGAGCAAACACCTCATTGTAATCAATCCCCTCTTGCTGATTAAAACCTTTTACAACCAGCCTCGCCTTGTTCCTTATAATAATCCCTTTCTCATCTCTCTTGCATTTGAAGACCCATTTTGTGCCAATCGCATGCACATTCTTTGGTTTTGCAACCAAGTTCCATACCTCCATCTTCTTAAACTGGGCTAATTCTTCTTGCATGGCTTCGACCCACGAGCTGTCCTTGAGAGCCATTTGATAGTTCTTTGGTTCAATCTGGCTGATGAAGCAGGTGTACAAGCATTCGTTGATTATGCCTGAATCTTTAATGCTTGTATAAACACAGGTGTGCTCATTCAAGCTTTGTCTTGTTTGTACACCATCGGACAGATCACCTATCACATTCTCCAATGGGTGATTTTTGTGAACTCTCGTAGTCGGAATCGCACTAACTTGCAGATTGTCTTCCAGATTCGAAGATAGCTCATCAATGGGTGATTGTTGTTGAGAGTGAAACGGATTGTAGAATTCCTCTTCAGTTGAGGCAGCAGGGGTATTGACAGCATTTGACGAGGAAGGCTGACATTCATCATACTTCGGTCTTTGCACACAATTGCCTTCCTCATCATAAATCATCTTCGAAGCAATTCTTTCATCTACTTCTGAACAATCCAAGTAAGGTATGTTAAAAGATTTGAAAAGTCTATCATAGTCGAAAACCCCAGCGGGTCCCGTGCTTGGTTTTGGTGATTTGTAACTTGTGATATCAGTGTTACAGACCACCTCAACCTTGCTGGTCGATGTATTAAAGACTCGTCTGTTGGAAGTCCCAACAACGTATCCGACTAAAATTCCTTCGTCGGCTACTTCACCAAATTTAGAATTTGTCTTTAATATCGAACACGGGGACCCGAATGGTTCAAGACCACTCAAGTTGGGCTTTCTCCCATGCATAAGTTCATAACATGTTTTATTTAATCTTTTAACGGTTAACACTCGATTAAGGATATAACAGGCTGTTGCAATAGCTTCAGCCCAGAACACCACAGGAAGTTTCGAATCAGCCAGCATGGTTCTGGCTCCTTCAATTAACGTTCTGTTCTTCCTCTCAGCCACTCCATTTTGTTGTGGAGTATACGGAGCGCTGTACTGGTGTTCGATTCCTTTCTGTAAGCAGAAGAGCTCCATCTAATAGTTATTGAACTCGGTCCCATTGTCACTCCTGATGTATTTAACTCTTTTTCCCATAATGTTCTCAACTTTGGTAATCAAATTTATCACCATCTGAACCGTTTCAACCTTTGACTTCAGGAAATATACCCAAGAGTATCGAGAGAAATCATCAGTGATCACCAAGCAGTAAGATGTTCCTCCTAGGCTTTTTGCATTCACGGGACCAAAGAGATCCATGTGAAGTAAGTCTAGGGTACTGACAATTGAGTTAACCTTCTTGGTGCGATGGGATTTCTTGTGTTGCTTTCCCTTTTTGCACGATAAGCATTGGTCTTCAAAGTTGAAATTCTTCAAGGGAACACCCAGCACAAGCCCATTCTTGACAATGTAGTTCATTTTTCGAAGATGAATATGCCCCATTCTCCTATGCCATAACTCGGACTCCGATTCAGTTGCTTTCGACAGAAGACACGATTCTTCTGTGGCCATCTCAGTCGACCTCATGTCCATTATATACGTATTCTTTTCTCTTGGAGCCTTCATAACAATCCAATCCTCTGGTATCTTGAAACCAGGATATAGCACTATCGCTTCATTCTTGGTGAAATGCACGGTGTAGTCTTTGTCACAAATCTGCGAAACACTCAGCAGATTGTGCTTCAGTTCTTCAACAAAATTTACTTTCTCTAACGTCATCTTTCCGTTAGTCACCGTCCCAATTCCTGTAATCCTTCCACCGCTCTCTCCAGCGAAACTCACTCTTCCTCCCTGAACAAGTTTCCAATCGTGTAACAAATTCTTGTTACCCGTCATGTGCCGGGAACAGCCGCTATCCACAACCCATTGATTGTTTGCAGCCCTGTTCAACTGTTCCTGCACGATTAAAGCAGATGATTAAAATCTGGGGACCCAAGACCTATTGGTCTTGGGTCGATACATCCCGTACCTTGGCTGTCCAAAGTTAGTTTCAGAATAATTCCTGTAAGTCCTAAAAGGATACCTTCTTGGAGTTTGATTATGAGGCCATCCAAACCTTCGAGAATTAAATGAATTATTACTTATGGTTTGGTTGTTAGCAGTGAAAAACTGAGATCTTTTTCTTTGAAAACCTGATTTAGTCCAATTTCTGGACTTTGATGAGTTTTCAGTGTTACCACTATTGTAGTTACTGTTAGTTCTGTTTTCAGTTTTTGAAGGCCTCACACCTCTGAATCTCCGCTTCAGAGGGCAATCAGCAATTAGGTGTCCTAATTGATTACATCTAAAACAACTCCTGTGTTCAACTTTCTTTTCAACGGTTGTTTTAGATGATGAGGCTGCATTACTGCCCGTTTGTCTCACATATGGTGGGACATACGGGTTTAGTGAGATTTCTTTCCAGTTGTTTTATTTTTCTCTCCACTTTTTGGTAACACTGCCTTTTCTTTTGTCTCACTCGACTCGGATGACTTGTCCGAGTTTGATGAGACAGGACTAGGAACAGAAACCTTCACATTAGACACAGGCTTACTCGTTTCGCCTTTACCGCCTATACTAACTTCTGGATCTTTAATAGTTACCATAACCGGAACTGTCTGACTATAATCAACATCAACAGATTTCTGATTACTAGGATCATAAGTGTAATTATGATTGTACGGTGGTGGAACTTCATGATAACCAATTCCTCCCCTTTTAACTGGGGAACCTTGATCACTAACGAGGTGATCAAGTATAGCGGTGGAATTTCTAAATTTCTCAAGTTTCCTGTTAAGTTCCACCATTTCACCTGGTGATCAGCTATCTGTTTATCCCTTTCAGCTATTAGTTTGGTTTTCTCTTCTAACACTTCATAGCTAAGATCAATTACTTTAATTTTTTCAGCTAGATTTGCTTTAGGACTTCTAATATCTTTTTCACTAGCTTTTATTTTTACTTTATAACTATTTTCTCTAGCTTTAGTGAAATGATGTTCTTCTTTTAAGGTTTTAAATTGAGCATCCAAACTAACATACTGATCAGTTATAGTTGTCAATTGTTCAGACAGATTTTCACATTTAGTGCAAGGGGGTTTAGTACTTACCTCGGTGAGCTGGTTTTTCACATCTGCCATGTAAGCTTCATTTTGAGTTTCTGCCATGTAAGCTTCACTTTCGCCAGTCACTTTCTCACTATCTTCAGTTTCGATGTTCGCCAAATTGGCCTGTTCGAACACATCTTCAACATGCAGATTCCAGTTATACTCCCCATTCTGTCTGGAAATCATGGCTCTATTATCATTACCACCCCCATTCTGGTGTATCGACCTGTTCTGACTACGTTCAACTCTCTCATTCGTGCACTCCTTCGCAAAGTGGCCATTCTGTTGACAGTTGTAACAGCGCACCTTTGACTTGTCAAAACCAGGTCTCTCACCAACAAACTTCCTTCCTGTCTTCTTCATAAACCTCATAACCCTTCTCACAATCATAGCCATCTGCCACTGCAGATCCATCTCTTCCAGATCATTAGCATCGATCTGATCATAATCTTCATCCAATGTTGCAGGATCAACAATCTTACCCTGAATGTAATTTTCATACAAGGCAATGAAAGATGCATAGAGAGCAAACTGCTGTTCAGCAGATTTAACACTCATGGGCATCCTTGAGTAGTTGTTGTTCGAAACACTTGGGGTAAAACTACTCTTGGTTGCTTGAGGGTTAGAAGCATTCGATCCTCCAGCTACAAAGCACACATCACCATTCATGTTGAGAGATACATGACCTTCATGTGTTGAGTTAGCACCCGACTCTCCCTTTGAGTAGTAAGCAGACGAATCAGACTTCGAACTTGAACTTGTATTAACCTTTGCACCATACATTCCTGGATCTTGAACCTGATCAGTAGGTGTCTCTTTTCGAACCATGTTTAGTTCAAAAGTTCGTAGCTTGTTAACTGCTGTTTCCAGGTCATAGTCGGCAAAGTCTTTGTCTTCTCTCATCAACACAGTGTACATCTCCCATTTCGGTGGGAGAGCATCAAGAAGCTTTTCAACAATTTCATCTTCTTTGTAAGCAATTGAATAATTGTTGAGTTCGGTCATCAGATGATAATATCTAGTGATGATATCATCAAGTGATTCATTCTTCAAATACTTGAAGACCGAGAACTGGGTTTTAAGTAGTTTAATCTTAGATGCACGGATTCCCACATTACCCTCAAACCGGTTTTCAAGCGCTTCCCAAAGCTCTCTAGCAGTTTTATACTTTCTGAAGGTATGTAGAATCTCTTGTGGAAGAGCCATTGTAATCGCTGCATGAGCCTTGCTTTCAGCCTCATACATTTTCTTTTCTTCTTCTTCCATCTCTTTGTATTTCTTGATCTGATCACGACCCTCATACTCAGCAGTAGGTGGAATGTAACCATCTTGTATGCACACCCACATCTTAGCATCTTGGTACTTGACATATTGTTCAAACCGATCTTTCCACGCTACATAATCGGTTTTCTTAAGCATCTTTGGTGCCTTTGTAGCCGAACCCGCTTCCACTTCCATCTTAACTAGTTCCGTAATGTTGATTGAAGACATCTTTCACGAAACACACAGAAACCCGAAAAATAAAAATTTTATTTTTAACAGTACTGTAGGCGAAGTTGTGGATAACTTCGCTTAAGTCTGAACTTCGCTGATTCTGAACTTCGCTTCCTTTTTAAATTCGCCTGATTCGGCGAAGTTGTAGATAACTTCGCTTAAGGTAAGCGAACTTGTGAAGTAGGCGAAGTTGTGGGTAACTTCGCTGATATAGGCGAACTTGAGAAGGTAGGCGAAGTAGTGGATAACTTCGCTTAACCTTATATCTTCGCCGAAACCCTACGAACAGTGACGGCAACTTCGCCTGATGAACACGATGAATATGCAGGTTTGATTTCTGGATTTTACGAGGTTTGTGAAGGTGTTATGGGTTGTTTATGATTGTAGGAGGTGAGTAGGACACAAAAACTCAGAAAACTCGTCCCGCGAATAGTCGAACGGAACGATTTCTACACCCGCGTGATAATCCCGAACCACACAATCGAGCAAAAGCTCTGATACCAATTGTAGGTTCCCAGCCGGATCTATACGAGATATCTCGTTCTACGTAGGTGCGGAATCCCTATGTAAGACGTTACGAGCGTAGAAGACGATACGATTAAACACACGTTACAATAAACACAAACACGTTATATTGCAACCTTAAACACGTGATATCAATCACTAATACTGGACTCGTTACACGTAAACTGAATAAACTGATTGAATCCTTTTTACTCTAAGCCGTAACCTAGGACATATATATCACGACAACTTCACCTGGCATGTTCAGGCGAAGTTGTCACTAACTTCGCTTAGTTCACAAGTTCGCCTGTATCAGCGAACTTGTGAGCTAACTTCGCTTACATACAAACACAAATCCAAACGACTCGATTACAGACACTAGACACTGAACTACTGACATCATGTACCAACATTTCTTCAGAAGTCGGTTATGATAAACCGGATGCAAAAATATTCGAAGCTGCTTTAGGTATGTAATGCAATGTAACAACCATTAAACATTAATAGTTTCAATTCTTTCTAACCATATAGTTTTTTTACATGATAAATATTAGATAAGATTAATGTGGAAGCTGCAAAAGCTGTACATGTAGGAGATGATCATAAGGCTGATAAGTTAGGGGCAAATGCTTTTGGAATTAATTGTTGGTAAGCTTAATCTAATATTCTAAGTAGTTATGGAGGTGTAACTTGTACACTAGTCGAGCCTGGGTTTGAGCTCGTCTCATTTCAAGCTCTTTTTCTAAAGCTCGAGCTCGGCTCGTAAGTCTTTTTTCAGGTGTGGGCTCGGCCCGTTTATTATTGATTTTAATTAATTTATATACGTTTTAAATTATTTTTTATATATTTTGAGAAAATCTTAAACGAGCCCCCAAGCTCGGCTCGAACTCGTATAGTACCTTAAACGATCTAAAGCTCGAATCGATCAAACTCGGCTGTGCAATGTGAAATTAGTACTTAGAATTCTAAAAGAGGTAAAAATTAAAAATACACTATGATTGACGAGCCTAAACGAGCTTCTCATACAAGGCTCGAGCTCGATAACTAAATGAGCTTTTTGGAAGGCTCGAGCTCGATTACTTGAGGCTTGGGCTCGGATCAAGCTCGAAAAACTCTCGTTTTGAGCTTTTTATCGATCCGAGTTTGAGTAGCTCATGAACAACTCGGCTCATTTGCTCCCCTAGTGTAAATATACATTATTTTAAATATATTTTTGTATACAAGTATTACTAAGATTAATAATGAGCAGGTTATGGGGAACGGAAGTGAAGACATTTTCAGATATTCAGGATCGTATTCTTCTTGTACCTGAGTTGTGGCTTGTATAAGTTGTTTCCCCTCCTTAAAATTAATGTTATAGATATTTATGGTGATTATATATAAAAATACACAAATTATTTGTTTGAATTTGTGGAAATAGTTTTTTAAAAATAATTGGATTGATGTTATTAAGATTTATAGAACGAAAAGTTGGTTAAATTCCATTTAGATATTACAAATTCACGGAAAAAAAAACATATTTTACATGATTCATTATATTTCTACATGTTTTGCTTTATAGTCTTACATGTTTTGATATTGGTTAGTTAGTAATTTATTGTGTTTTTTTTAGTGTGTGTATAGGCTAGTGAGTTATGTATAGTTGATGGTTAGTAATTTATTCTATGAGGCGTATATGCTCTTTATTATATAAAGTATCACTCCACTCATCGTGTGCTTATATTTTGAAGCTAAAATGATGTTGAGGACAAGAATGATCATGAACATGGGGTGACATCCGACAAAATAAAAAATATTATTATATTTCATATATGAGATTAAGACATGTTTAGACTGGGTTATGTCAGAATTAAGATCTATAAGTTAAATATAGTATTTTATGCTAGAAATGAAGGGAATATATATATATATATATATATATATATATATATTAAAACGCTAGAAATGTTAGACGGAATAAAGAAATTTTGGTGATAAGTTAAGAGGAAGCAAACGTTTTCGGTTGAACGTGTGAATATTCAACCTGACATTCGATAAAATGACCATGGCTGAATCCATTTGAATATTGTAAAGGACTGAAAACTGAGAACGCCGGCGAAAACGTGACTCAATTATGAGTTATAACGAAACGAGAAAATGCAAATTAGTATTTTCAAACATGTTTCTTAAAGCACATGTACCGATGAGCTTGTAAAAGTTAATATCATCTCCGTATTTGGGGTTTATCATTTAGATAAAATAAATCAAATAAACACCATAAGTTTGGATGAGTTGTTTTTTGAAAAACAATTACACTAGTTTTATTAAGTTCAAAGTAACACGGAACTGACACCGGGTAACGATCGTCAAAAAATTAGTAGCGGAAATTATATTTGTAAGTAGCGGGTTCGTTGGAGCGAGAGACCGAAACGCGATTGCAAAACGCGTTTAAACCGCACTATATAAGGTGGGTCACCCCACTTTACATTCATTTTAACATCATATTACTGCATTTTAGAGAGAGAAAGGTAGAGAGAGGTTAGAGGATTCCGGAAAGATTGCCGGCGTCCGACGACAGTCCTGTGGTGGTGCACGTTGGTCGGTGGTGGTTCGGTGGCGGCCGAAGCCCGTCTTCTACCCGGAACAAAGACTGGTTTCAGTTTGACTTTTGGTTTCGTTCCAATAAGGACGAATAAATATTTTAACAAATGAATTTTGCTTTTAAATACTTTTACGAATGTAAGTCGTTAATGCTATTGTTGTTATTATAGCGAACGCTAACTTTGGGCCGTATGAGCGAAGTGATATTTATGAAACCAAGACATGAGTTTTAAAATTGAGAACTCACCAACCATTGTGTTGAAGTATTTTGAACGTGTGTTTTTCTTGTAAAAGAAAAACGGGTGCTTGGTGGAGATGATGTGGGAAAACAAGTGTAATACCTGAATGTTGGACTTGTATTTTAAATAAATCATGTACTCTGACACGTGTGATTTATGACATTTTATAATGAATAAAAGTCCAACTCCAGTGCAAATATGTTCTGCTTAAATATGGCTAAACGACGTCTGTCACCGCCCAAATTAATTGATTAAGTTCCGCTATTAAATTAAGGTTTTTGGGGTGTGACACATGGTAATTAAAAGAGAACTCTCTACATCAATAATAAAAGATACTGTTGTGGCAGGTGACCACACATTGAAATACTCTTGGTTAAGAGCCGAGAATTTAGGGGGTAAACACTTGATGGTTGTCAACACTTTCCGTTTGACCGAGCGGTCGGTATTCACGGGTAATATGGAGGTTATAAACTTGATAGATTGAAGCAACTAGGGGCTATTGTGCATATGAATATGGAGGTTAAATGGTTTCAAGAACTAAACTAGGGGTCATTTCAACAACTCATGTACATCAACCAGGATGCATCTTACATTGTGTAAGTGAAAAAAAAAATAATACTTTAGATTTGCTTTTGTACTTTTGAATAAATTGAATTGAATGTGATATAGGCTTAGGCAAAAGACTATCAAATATTTTTCTGAAAAAGCTCCCGAATTGCTTATCAGACTGAGGAGGTGGTGATCGGAGGATTCTCCAACCAAAATCCTCATGAATGGCAGTTGGACACTATTTCAAAAGCTGCTGGCTACGAGTTTATTCATGGAGAGAACTATCAGTTAGTGGAAGAGGTTGAGGTTAACCTTAAGAAAACAAAGAAGAAAGTTTGCAAGATTTGGACAAGAGTTTGATAGGGTTGATGAGGTGAGAAATGTAATAAAACAAGTAAAATTATCCTCACACACCACCTAGCTAGGCCTATCAACTAGGCTTAATTACACACCGTTAAGCATATACTTCGTATGCTCAGTATACAAACCGTATACTGAAATCTTGGATTTAACTTTTTCAAATGTCATACGTTTTGTATGTAATGTTGTACGGTTCATATAGCTTAACCCAATTCCCTAATTGTAACTTGTTAGGATTTTATAGGATATACAATTGATCACTTTGTATTATCAAGAATACATATAATGTTATAACAATATAAGTTTAGGAAACTAAATAAACTAACAAAGTAAGAGATATAGGCAAGGAGATATACGATACAAATGCATTTAAAAACACATATTCAATATCTTGTTTTTTTCCTTTATGTGGTGTAACGAATTCGACTAAATCGGTTAGATTCGTTACATACAATAAACTCAAAAAATTCATTAGTAACCACCTAGAATAGTATTGGCATATGTATAACTTATGTTAAAAAATCATATTTTAAACGACATGAACTTAGTTGGTAAAACCTATGCATTTACAAATCTCGCGTCTTACAGCAGTGAAGCTATGTGACTTCTACCAATATCAGTTTTGTTTGATATGGCACATGAACTAAACCCTAAAAGTAAATTAATAAATACCCAAAAAGTAGCATATTCATTTTTTTGAAAAAAGCAACACAATTTTAATCAGTATGTGTTAAATTTGTGACGGTAGTGATACTCAATCGATCATTCTTAAAAGTAAATTAGTAAACGTCCAAAATAAAAATAAGATTTTTTTTTAAAAATACCCGATGTGAAACCATCACATCACGCGACTTAGACCAATCAGATTTATGCGCTTCAAAGGCATACCTTTTAATCTTATAAAATAACAAAATATATAGATCGTAAAAACACCAAAGCTAAGGGATCTGTGTTGCCAATTGGTGTTATAATTACGTTTTGAAATAGAAGTTGCTTAATATCAAAGCAGAGTGACATTAATATCACACCAATGTATTATATACACATGACAATCCATAGGGTTTAAAGTTTGGTTACATTGAAGCATAATAATAATCAATCCGAGGTAAAACTATTATATTAAGCTTTCACTTGTTTGTTTTGTTTTTTTTGCTAGATAATTGTTTTGTTAACGGTATTTAATTTGATAAGACCGTGTGTTGTCGTTGAGCCATTGGATTAATATTATGTAATGCAGTGGGTCCGCTGGTTGTACACTCAGAGAGCCTGTTGTGGTTCAGGCTATAACAATGTTTTCTGTTTTTTTTTTTTTTTGAAAATATGAAATAACAATATAATACAGTGTACGCTGACTGTACACTCAAAGAGCTTGTTGTGGTTCAGGCTAACAGTACTTTATGTTTTTTTTGTCATTTTTTGAAAATATGAAATAACAATATAATGCAGGTAGTATACACTGATTGTACACTTAGAGAGCCTGTTGTGGTTCAGGCTAAAAGTGCTTTCTGTTTTTTTTTTCCTTTCTTTCGAAACTATGAAATAACAATATAATGCAGTGTACGCTAACTGTACACTCTGAGAGCCTGCTGTTGCTAAGGCTAGTTGTGGTTCAGGCTCTAACAGGGCTTTATGTTTTTTTTTTGTCTTTTGTTTTCGTAAATATGAAATATCAATATAAATTAAAAAATAAATTTTAAAATAAAAGATAATAATATATAAATAAATTATATAAACATTTTGATTAGCGACATCGTTAATATCGTATAGTTGTTTATTGCATTACGAAATCGAGAAGAATTAAACCGGTTTAGAGCTTTTAGCATAGCCTCAAATAAAGCTTGTTTAGTTTAGTTATTGAGACTCGTTTAGCCTTGACGTGTAAGACTAAATATATAATTATATATATATATATATATATATATATATATTTATATATGGCCATTATAATCATTTATATTATAATAGATCAAAATATTAACTATACCTTATTATATATTAGTTTGGTAATTGTTGATGAGCCATATTACCTATAATTAACTAATAAAGGGTTTCCCCTTGGGTGTATATATAGAGAGATAAATATTAACAGCATAACCTAATTACATACACATAACAATTTGTGTGCCTCCTCTCTCCTAAACCGGGTTCCTCTCAAGAACCCTAACACCATCCTTAACTATACATCCTAAAGGGGAACTCGATCAACCTGACAACTATGTCGTCTACATCCTTTTCCGATGCGGTTAGTACTCTCCATGCTATAACAGGTACACATATAATTATAGGTTTATCATATTATTCATGTTTTCCATTATCACCATGAGGAATTGATCAACATGTGGTATCAAGAGCGATGTTGTTTAATCGGTTCTTCTTGGTTTTCCATTAAATCTGGATTTAAACCGGAAAACTTGAATATAAAGTCTTGATAAAACCTAATTTTGAATTTTTTTATGCTTGTACTCATTGAAATCGGTTTATAAATAATTTGTTTAAAACTTTTAGAACCCGATTTCACATTAAAAACCTGTTAAAAATTTATGGTTTTTTTGGTGATGTTCTTCGTGTTCATCATGGGTTTTTTGAAAATAATACATATTTTGGTTAAAATTTATATTATGATTGTGTTTTTCCTAAAATAATTGAAAAACTCATCTCCAAATATTTTTTGAAATCTGAATAATTATTGGGAATATAAATTTCAAAATTAAACAAATCTTGGAGATAAAATTAATCTCTAACAATTTGAACCAAAATATTATTACCTTAAATAATTTTTGGATTTTAATACTTACCGAAATCTCGGTCAAACTGAGATTTCATCAAAACCGAAATCTCATTAAAACCGAGATCCCATTAAAAACCGAAAACTTATGAAAACTCAAAAACATGATAAAAAACCGAGAACTCATAATTTGACCGATAACTCATTACTAGAATCGAGAACTCATTATAAAACCGAAAACCAAAACTTTTCTAATCTAAACAGGTTATTATTAACTAATTAAATGTTTTGTAAATACTTATAACTTAAAAACCTTTTACAAAACATAAAAAGCTTAACTTGAGTGAATTTTGATGTATCACTTCTGCCCAAAGGTGATGTGTTACATCTACCCTATCATTCAAGTCTAACTAAAGCTTTTGTTAGTTTTTTCCTAAGATGATACAAATGTCTCACTTCTGCCCAAAGGTGATGTGTTACATTTTTATCTAGCAAAACTAGCCCGTGCATAATTAAAATAATTGCCTCACTTCTGCCCAAAGGTGATGTGATACAATTGTTTTGCACACATACTTAAATAAATTTTAATTCTGCCCAAAGGTGATTTATTTTTTGTTTAAGTAGAACTTTTAATTATAGTCTATTAGTTTGATGTTAATAATAGACATATCACATCTTCAATAAAACATAATTATCCTCACATTAATGATCCTTCATTAATCTAATGATCATAAATATTAATCTGTATTATTTTAATATTCCATGACATTACTCACTATAATTTTCTTCTATAAATAACTATCTCATTCAAATCATCCACTCTAATATTAAAGCATAATATAAGTTTTACATCACAAAGAGTTTCAATAATATTTAGCTCTTCTCAGTTTCAATTATCCATTAAGATATGATATGATTATCCTACTACTCTTTCTAATAACAATCATTCTATTAAAAACTAGAGCATAATAAATGGGACAAGTCAATCATAATGTCTCTTATGATAATGATAATCAAGAACTTATTTAAATAAATGTTATCACTAGAGTTATTCTTGATTAAGTTTTTCCTAAGACTAATCAAAATAACTCGCAAGATGCATGTATTCCTTCTAAATTCTAACTATAAGGTTAAATGGTATTCCTGAATATATCATAATGTACAATTCCATGACCCATAAAATTAAGGGTTCGCACATGAAAATAAGTACAATTTTATAGTACATCACATACTAAAATTTTCAATAGTACAATTTGGTGCATTATGAATCAACTATAACACTCAGAAGTACCAAAGGAAAATGAGTGTGTTGATCAGCAACATATGTACACGAAAATAAATGTCTGGTACTAGAAATAAGATGTTATTCAACTCACTACCACTAAAACCTAAAAGGGGATAATTCTAAGGTTCTTAGACAAAATACAAGTATTACTTCCAACTCTAAGTTCTCTAAGGATAAGTCTCATTGCAAAAATATGTCATTAGATTAGGCATAAGCAACAAGACTATCCGTAATTCAAAAGAACATCTAGCTAAAATAGTAGTCGTATATTAATGATATTTAAGTCTGCTAATCCTAATATTCCAATTAACACATGATAGGTTGAGTCTAGTTCTATGAGTTTCTTTACTGATATCAACAAATAACTAACATGAGTGTTGGTGACAAAATTTAAATGTTAAGATTATTATAGCCATGATAAACTGTCTTCTAATTACGCTTTATGATACCTTAAATATTCTGGAGATTAATTAGAATTTAGTATCATACTTAAGCTACAATATGACAGTTATGAGGTTTGCATAGCCAACATAAAGTCACTCTCACCTTAAACTCTCATATTATTTTTTATCAATATCTAGATTGAAACATTTATAAAATAGAACTAGATGATATTATATACTTTCACAACTTTTGTTATCATGCAAATAAAAATTTAACAAAAGACAAATAAGACCTATAAAATTCATCTATTAAAACCAAATTTCTTGAGAAATTATGATACTATTGACGAGGGTGATTTTTCATAATCTCATTCTTAGTGATTTAAATCATGTGTTAGATTCCCTAAACATTATTTGGCTTAAGAAATAAGTATGGGTCCACCATAAGTTATATTCACTGACATTCGTGAAACTTATTCAAATGGAATATTCAGACATAATTCTTTTATAATTTAAAATGCTATTTACTTGTATATAATCAGTATTCTATGATCCGCGGTCTTAAAGAGATCCGTTCATATATACTTAATACGATTTCTTCTAAATATGTCCTTTAAGTTTATTATGACATCTGGACGTTAACGGAATCAAATCAAGTCTAACATATATATGACAGATTCCCATGTCATGTACATCATTGAAACTTTTCTTGTATTTTTCTTAGAGATATTAAAGATCAGTGGGAGCCTTAAGTGTCTCAATCATAACTTACAAGATTTGCAAGAGGTGGGGGGGTGAAAACTTGATATTATCTCAAATACACCTCTTGTACAAGACACCGCTCCATCATAACACTATTCCATCAAAACTTATCTCTTTAGAATTTACTACTACTCTTACAAAAGTTTCATTGTTGCTTAAACGTGGACAAATTCAGATTTCTTACTAAATTAATCCTCACCAAGAGAAACTGCAACAACTTATATTATTAACTTGTTTCTCTGTTAGAATCTATTGGTCTTTAAATACTGACCCTAAGTATGCTAATTTCCTAAAGGTTTCTAAGGTCAGTAAAAGTCTTTATAATGACTTGTTAGAAGTATAAGAGGCGGGGGGAAGAGAGATATTAAATTTTACTCCAATTACACCTCTTGTACACTGTAACATCCTAAAATTTTAATGTTGAATAAATAAAGTTATGTTTAGTGATTTCGCGTTAATTATTGGATATCGAGTAAGGAGCGGATCATGGACTTGGATTAATTGAGATGGGTTAAATGAGAATGGGCCTTAGGTCCATGGGATTTAAGGGATATAAATATCCCCTAAACTCTAAAATATCTTTCATTTCACCATATTCTCTTACACTCCAAAGCACACACACCTCACACCTACACCGCCGCCGTCCGAGGGAAGAACCGAGCCAGATCCGAGAGAGAGAGCGATTAGTTGTGATAACAAGTTAAACAAGATCCAAACAAGCTCAGAAAGGTATGATTCTTGATCCTTGAAGTTTAAAGATCCAAGTTTTATAGTGTAGATACGACCGAAAATGGTCGGGAAGCGTAGTGGGTGATGTCGAACCTTAACAAGGGTGTTAAAATCGCCAAAATGCTCAATAAAAACCAAAACAGCGGCTGATCTGGGCAACTTCGCCTGCAACTGGGCAACTTCGCCTTCAAAGCGATAACTTCGCCTTTAAAGCGATAACTTCTCCTGAGGCCAAGTTCGCCTAATTGACAACTTCGCCTAGAGCTAAGTTCGCCTGAGGCTTAACTTCGCCTAAAGCCAAGTTCGCCTGATGACAACTTTGCCTAAATCTAAGTTCGCCTAAGGTTTAACTTCTCCTAAGGCTAAGTTCGCCTAAGGTTTAACTTCGCCTAAAGCTAAGTTCGCCTAAGGTTTAACTTCGCCTAAAGCCAAGTTCGATTAGAAAATAAATTAAAAAAAAAACCTAATGAAAAATGTGTTAAGACAGTTAATGTAAATAAAATTTTTCCAAGCTGACCTGGCAGCTCGACCCTAGCCAGGGGCTCTGCCCCTTGGACCCTGCTAGGGGCTGCCGCCCCTAGACCCCGTTGCCAGGGGCGCTGCCCTCGGACCCTCGTTCGTTGTGGGTAGTAGTTAAGACTAGAAAGATGATATGAGTAGTGATAGTTGTTTGATACGTATACTTGTTATACAGTCAGTCGTGCACAACTGAAGAAAGGGATTACGATTAACGGTGAACGTAACCGTGTTCAGGTGAGTTTCTAGCCCCATTCCTTGTTATGTTTTCGGGGCTGTGTGCATACTTGATGTGTTGATTAATACATTTATCCAAAGTGATAAATGTATGCCATATGTGATATGAATGAATGATTGCTTGATGGTACGTGAACGATCTTCGGATATTGCACGTACTGTCAGGTTGTAACGCTAGGTATAAGGTAAGTATGTTATGTATGCTTATGTGTATGAATGTGATAAAGTTAATAAAAGAAGGAAAGGATGGTTGTATGGTAACGAAGAGGGAATCGAACCCTACTAATATTCGAGAACTAGGGAATCGAACCCTACTAATATTCGAGGAAGGAGGGTACCGAGCCCTAATAATACTCGAGGTATGATGTATGGTTGTATGGTAACGAAGAGGGAATCGAACCCTACTAATATTCGAGAACTAGGGAACCGAACCCTACTAATATTCGAGGAAGGAGGGTACCGAGCCCTAATAATACTCGAGGTATGATGTATGGTTGTATGGTAACAAAGAGGGAATCGAACCCTACTAATATTCGAAAACTAGGGACCAGACCCTTATAATATCTGTGATGTTAGGGACCAGACCCTTATAATATCTGTGATGTTAGGGAATCGAACCCTACTAATATTCGAAAACTAGGGACCAGACCCTTATAATATCTGTGATGTTAGGGACCAGACCCTTATAATATCTGTGATGTTAGGGAATCGAACCCTTCTAATATTCGAAAACTAGGGACCAGACCCTTATAATATCTGTGAGGTTATAGGGCGAAAGGCTCTTTAAAACGTATGATTATGTATGTAAAGAAAGTATGAAGGTAAAAATAAAAGTAAAAGCACTTAGGTGTGTATGAAAGAAAGTTAAGAGGTTAAGTATGAAATGTAAGAATGTATTGTATGATTATGTGATTAACTAGAACTCACTCAGCGTAGCTGACTTTTAGTATGCACGCAGGTGAGTAGGATGAGGCAGCTCGCTTGAGGAGACACGTGGCACTGAATAAGAGTCTGGCATCTGAAGACTTATGATGTTTTAATTTTAATGCTTTAATGTTGAAAGACAAAGGATGTTTTGAGACAAGTTATGAATTATGTAATGTTTTATGAAAGTTTTATATTCCGCGTAAATGTTTTAATTAACTCTGATATTTAGAACTGTGTTTATGAGTAAATCCAACACGAAAATAGGGCTACCGGTAACGGGGCCTTACATACACCATACTGCGCTAAATCTTACACACTTAGAATCCTGAAAATGATAGCAACCTAACTAAGAGCTAATCCATAAAACTGAGACTTTTAAAATTACCCAATAATCAACTTAGGAGGCCATCTAGGTTTTAAAACCTACTAAATTTGATGCTTATGTAACCTCCCTAACTAAAGTTTAATTGGATGTTGGAAAAGTTAATGATCATACCCCTTATAATTAAACCATTACATCAATCATAATTGACTCCATAAGTCGTTAACGCTTTGAGATTTGGTTGAATCACCTAACGGTGTTCATAACTAAACTAAATTCTAACACAAACGTTAAGACACTAAGAAGCATAATTGATTATTAAAGGTTAGATTCAAAAGGGAATAAATCATCAAAGAATCTTATAACCTATATTATAAAACATTTCTTTGAGGATCATCACTGTTCAAGTAGCTTATAATAGTTAAGAGCTACGTTAGAATAACATTAAAACAACTTTCCCTAATAACTGACTTACATATCTAGATGCTCATAAAACAACCTAAATGTTATAAACTGAAGGTTAATGAACATTTAGTCTATAAGTCAATAAAATCCATATATGGGTTAATGCAAACATCAAAATTTGATGAAATATGTATACAATTATTTTCATCAAAAACCAAGTGGATTAATGTACCTACCTCAAGATGAGTGGGAGCAACTAAAAACAAACTTGTCCTTATATAGATAACATTCTTCTGACAAGTATATGTTACAAAAGTCAAAGCATTGTTCGTACATACTTCGATGTGATAGATCTCAGAGATATCCCTTACATAATAGATATCATAATATTCTGAGATGGACCCAAATGGACGTTAGTTTTGTTCTATAAGTTTTATCTTAAATGGGTCCTTACACATGTAACAAACAATATTGCTCTATTTAGAGGATAATAGGATCATTGAGATTATTACCTTATGCTTCATTAAGTAGAAACCTTATATAGGTTCAAGTCTATACTCGTTCAGATATTACTCAAAACTGCAACACACTAGATATTTCTAGATTAATGTGAAACATCTAAAAGAGTATTAAAATATCTTTAAATGAAACGAAAGACTATAATTTAAAAGAAGAAGTGAGAATTCAAACCGGTAGATTACTCTAAGCTTTGTCATATTCAGTGATAAGAAAATTTATTTTTAGGGATATATTATTATGTCAGTAGATAAATCTATCTCATGGAGGAGTCATAATGTACTGATAACAAC
This sequence comes from Bidens hawaiensis, assembly GCF_021521415.1. Lineage (NCBI taxonomy): Eukaryota > Viridiplantae > Streptophyta > Magnoliopsida > Asterales > Asteraceae > Bidens > Bidens hawaiensis. Next base: position 21,782 of record NW_027491931.1, read on the forward strand.
AACCTAAGTCATAACGACATAATGTGTTGATTAATTACAACGTTGTTGTCAATAAATGTTGTTGAATATTTATTAGTGGACTCATAAGTTATATTAAACTCCAGATGAATTATATATTGAAGACTAATTGTGATAAAGTCAGCTATCATGTTTTCTCAAACAGTAACAGTTTGAGAGGTGGTGCATTAAATTTTAATATGAAATTGATTATTCGTTTATGAACGAATTGAGGAATCTAAATTTTCATATCGAATACATTCATGATATGCTTAAGGATCCTATAACTAAAGGTCTATTACCCATAAGTATTATTAAAGCGCTTATAATCATGAGGGGTTTATTAATGACCGCGTACAACTGCATATCGTAGTATGAATGATTAAATATTAAATTTCCTCATCAGTTTTGATTTTGTATGTTTCTTAATATGTTCTGCATGCATAATGACATATAGACAAATTATTATACAAATCAAACGTTTGAAGGGCTTAGTTGAAAATTTTGATCATAACTACTTAGGTTTTAAATAAGGACTGTAGTATGATTAATGGGGGTCTTGAGCTGATGTTCAATTCAATGACTGTATTTCTCTGCTCCAGTTCAAGTTTAAAGCTAAAATGAGTGTTAACTCCTGATCAGGCTTATCTAATACTCATAATAAATGATTACTCGACCAAGTGGGAGAATGTAAGACTAAATATATAATTATATATATATATACATGGCCATTATAATCATTTATATTATAATAGATCAAAATATTAACTATACCTTATTATATATTAGTTTGGTAATTGTTGATGAGCCATATTACCTATAATTAACTAATAAAGGGTTTCCCCTTGGGTGTATATATAGAGAGATAAATATTAACATCATAACCTAATTACATACACATAACAATTTGTGTGCCTCCTCTCTCCTAAACCGGGTTCCTCTCAAGAACCCTAACACCATCCTTAACTATACATCCTAAAGGGGAACTCGATCAACCTGACAACTATGTCGTCTACATCCTTCTCCGATGCGGTTAGTACTCTCCATGCTATAACAGGTACACATATAATTATAGGTTTATCATATTATTCATGTTTTCCATTATCACCATGAGGAATTGATCAACATGACGAGCGTTGTGTATTTTTAAATTTTAAGGCTTTTAAACTTTCATGCATCAATTTCACATTGTTTAGCATAGCTCGAGCCAATCGCTTAAGATACTGCAAACGAGCTCAAGACGAGCTAAGGCTCATTTACGGTTTTTCTCAAAGTATAAAAACAATTATTAAATAATAAATGAGCCGAGCTCACGTTAACTAAACAAGCTCGAGTTTGAAAAAACGGTTAACTAACTGAGCTCGAGCTTTAGAAAAGAGCTCGAAACTAGTTGAGTTCATTCTCTGATAAGTCAAAACAAGCTGAACTCGGGATCGGCTCGTTTACACCCCTGCACGTTTCCAACCGAACCAAAAACCGAAACCGGACTTTACAGTTAACAGTCCTAAACTAATAGGAAAAGCCGAGGAACCAGACTTTACAATTAACAAGGCTGTTGTATAATTTGTTAAAATAACTTTTTGTTTGTGTAGTGGTAGTATACTCATGTACACTTTGATTATACTGGAGTTGTTTTTGTTGATAAAAAAGTTTTAAATCCAAAACTTTTTTATATTGATTATTTATTAAAAAGTTCGATGCCAATCGGATTTATTAGTGTTCGATATGTTCGTCTTAACACCTGCTTGGTTTGAAATGAATTTGAGGATATATGTAATTGATGTTTTTAGAAATGAGATACATGTAAATAGTTATTTAAGGGTAAAATAGTCATTTAATTAGTTAATTTTAATGAAATGGGGAGATTTGTAATATATGTGGTTTAGGAAGGAGAAATATGTAATTGATTTGTAAGGGTTGGGTAAATATGTAATAAGGGAGCTTAGGAAGAGGATATATGGTAAACATATAAATATAAGCTTACAATTTTTTAAACCCCTTAAAAATTTTCCTATTCCGTCAATTTTATAGTTTTATTTGTCCGCTTTAAGGTTTTAGAATACTAGAAATTCGTTTACATGATCATTATATCTCATTTTAAACTTATTTTTAATAAACACTTACAATCTATTACACGTTTGTCTAAAAACTACTAATGTATTTATAAAATATATTATTTACAACATTCAAATTCGTTTCTTATTGAAAATTATAAAGTGAAAAAACAATACATAAAGCTAGAAAAATGCTCGATTCGATTTTGGCTCGTTTCGATTTTCCCTCAGTTCAAATTTCAGCCGTTTGGTTTGGTTGTAAACGAGCCAAGCAACGATCAAACCTTCGCTCGTTCGGCTCGGCTCGTGAACAACCCTAAAAGTGTCACTTAATAATATTAGCCATTATAATTTGTACATGTGGAGAAAAATAAATCGGTTCCGGACCCTACCTGGAACAACCCTCCCCAAACCCGTTGGTACGAGTTTCGGTTCCATTGAAAAATTGTACCCGACCTGAACTCGCTAGAAGCAGTTTCATCAATACCCGGTCAAACACGAGCAAACCCTACTCAAAATTTTGAAAAAAACCCGACAAACCCGGTCAAATACCTAACCATACCCAGAACCCGAAATAATCATACCCAAAACCTATTTTCATTGATCGGATTTATCAACTAGACGTTAGAAGTTTTGGGTTGAGTCGGTTCATTTGACAAGTTTCAATCAAGAGCAACTATAATGTTAAAACGTACACACACACATGCATTTTAGAGATATATAAACTTTTCAAACACACTTGTGACTACTACTATTTATTTTACGTCATGTAATGAACAACCAAACAATATTTGGCCGGTTACTTCAAAACTTATATCTATACTATATATAAAGTATGAGTGATGGGCCTCGTAACTTTTAAAAGGTATCAAACTTGTTGTTTTTAATACACACTATAATGCATAAGATTAAGACATTTTAAAGGCAATTTTGTTTTTTTGACAATTTTGTCTTTTAGCAAAAACAAAATCATGTTACATTGACTTTTAATTTATTAAAAAATAATTATAAGTTTGGTTCTTTAACTTTAATCACATTTTGTTAATTTATATATAGTTACACATATACCCCTATTTTAAACCAACTAGGAAACTACCCTGACGATGTTTAAACGCTTATAATTTTTCACACGCTAAAATTTTTTTTAAAAAATATACCATGAGTTTATAAAGTATTTTATTCTCGTTAATTTGAGTATGGTATTGTTAACTTTTCATTTTAAAAACTGAACATGATATGTGATTACCATTAAAGACTGGCAAACGAATCGGGTGGGTTCGGCCGTTCGGGTCATGGGTCTAAAAGGTTAAGTTTGGAATGAGTCGATACAAAAAAGGTTAATTTGCTTTGCGTTGAAAGGGGTCAATTCATCAACGAATTTCGAGTTAGAACAACGTCAAGCGGAACGGGTTAATGGTTATGACGAGTTCAATGTAGCGTTACGTGCGCACCGACACAAGATGGCGTGCATACAGTCGTTGCATGACGTGCTTACTAACACCGGTTAAGATTCCAATGCCGCAATACAAGCATACTATATTCGGGTTACGCGAATACAATTGTGAAGTCACACACATACAGAAACGGTAACACCGGTTACGCATTCGATGTCATGTTTACGTGCATACCCCGCCGCATTGCGCGGATCCTACCCCAAAACTGTTGAACTTCAAATTAAATTTTCACATATAAAATTTTCTCTTTTCTCAACTCACAACCACTTACTTCGTGTTCTCGAGTCTCATTAAAGGGGGGGGGGGGGGAGGAAAAGAATTGAAAGGAAAGAAAGGATTGGCGTGTTCACAATTTTTTTTTCTTTTTTGAAGAAAGAAACATTATTTTGTTTTACCAAGATTCATTAAAGGAAAGAAAGAAAAAGAAAGTAGGGGAAATAAAAAAGAAAAGTGATAAAGTCTATTTCCTTCCAAAATAGAAAGAACTAAAAGGAAAAGAAAGGAATGAGGGAAAGGACAAGAAATGGAAAAGAATAAAAAGGAAATGAAAACTTTCATTTTCTTTCTCTTGTTAAATAAACTCGGTAACACAACATTAGACAATGTGTAGTAGGGCATTTTCCCTACCTAAAACGCGCCCAAAGCACCGAGAACACCACTTTCAGGGCGCCTTGGGGTGTCTGGATGTGTGTGGGGGGGGGGGGGGGGCTTCCCACAAAGTGCTGGAAGGGGAGGGTGGATAAGAGGTAGAAGGTGATTGGTTTCTTTATTTGTTTGTTTTAATAATAATAATAATAATTAGGTAATGATTTGAAGAGCTTTGTCCACCACGCCACTTTAATCCAAAATGCCCATATGATAATGTGACGCCCTCATAAAAGCTTTATCCACTATACATATTTTATAACCATACCATATAATTTAAAAAATACACTCATGTATTTATAGGCCACATGCTAACAATGCTCCAAACAATCAACATTGCCTTTAACACAAAGATAATATAATTAATTAATTAATTATATATTAATCTAAGGAAGAAAGAATGCTTAAAATTAATGTCTAAATTTAGTTTAGCTCCCACGATCATTTTCTTACACCAAATTTCCTCTACCTTAAAAACATTTCAGCCTTACATTTGCAAGAATTTATACATGTCACCTCACTCTTATGAGCGGAACACCGCACCACTACCTCAATTACATATTTAAAAAATATTATATTGTACTTTAAATCTTAGAAAGTAAATTTTGATTTTATTTCTTATTTTAAATATCATTTTCATAATCAATTCATTTCAATATTTTAAACTTAATACATGCTAAGATAACCAACCATTTGTAATTCAAATAAGAGTCATTACCACTTCGGCCGAGCCGAAAGAAAGACTCTTAGGCTCTAACGAATAATAAATTATAGAAACTAGCTTTTTTAAATGACGATTAACGTTACAACAATAAACGACGATTCGCTTTCCTTATAATCTCCAATGATTGTAAATAATTGTTGTAGAATAGTTTGGCACTTCATTATTTGCATGTTCAACAACCACTACTACAAAAACAAGCATAAGATGTGATAGGCAAAACACAAAAGATGTGGTTCAACAATTCAACCGCACCTTCTAACATAAAACGGTTTTTTAACTAAATTATCACATAAGGTGCGGTTCACACGGATACAAAAGATGCGGTCTAACAACAACCGCACCTTTTGATAGTGGATTAGAAAAAAGATGCGGTTCACTTGGATATTAACCAATTCCCAACAGATAATTAAAATTCAACTTTCAAACTAATTAATCTCTTATATTTTTAAACTAGCTAGTCTCTTATATATTATAGCTTCTCTATTTATTTACTTCCAATTAACTTCACAACATCCAATTGGTATGTAACTCAACTACCATTAACATGAAGATATATTTTTAGTTTTAACTTATACTTTATGTATTGTTAAATCTATTTTGATGTATACAGATATCAAGTTCGATTTGTCTAGTGATCAAGATATATCATTCAAATACCAAGCAAATTAATTAAGGTATGGAAAATTCTAAATTTTATTGCATTTACTGTTGATTTGTTTATAAGTATGTGCATATATTTTGTAATTTGTATGCGTATATAAATATTTATGCCTATTTGCGTGTGTATAATATATATACATATGTGTGTGTAGAGGTGCAAAAGAGTCAAGCCCGAGTTCGACTAGGCTCGAGCTCGGCTCATTTAGATCTTTATTTGAAAAGCTAGATCTCTCTCCGGGGTCGCCTCGTTTACTAGATATTAATTAATGGTTGGTAAATAGATATATTATAAAAATTATAGGCTTGTTAATTTTGGCTCGCGAGTCGGCTCGAGCTCAAAAGGTGAAGCTTAAGCCTGGTCTTGTTTATTAAATGAGCTCATGTTAAGGCTCATACTCAAGCTTACACCATATACAATTTGTATATATTTGTACTTTTTTTTGAACGACCAACTAAGTAACGTCGGGTACTCCGTACGTGGCCCCCATTGGCCAAAGGTAGCCCGAGCCGGCCACTATTCCGGACGGACGAAGCCCCTAGCGGTCCACCCTATTGAGGGATTCACCGGATAAAACCCGACCCCCACACCCGCCTAATGGCACGACAGCGAGGAGCCGGTAAAACCGGGTGAGATCAGGACTCGAACCCTAGCAAGCCAGAGTCATCCCTTATATCTCCCATATAAATTGGTGATAGTGAGGTTTGATCCCCCTACCTCTCACTAGTAAAGTGAGTGATCTACCATTGAGCCACATCCAATTTATGTATATATTTCTACTAGCTTAAGAACCGAGTAATACACGAGATTTATCAAATGTTAAATAAATAAGGTTAATTATTTAAAAGAAAGAAACCAACAAAATTAAAGGTAAAAGATAAATCAAATACGTAGTACGAACAATAATAATTTTAAAATATAAAATTTACAAATTTGAAAAAATCTTTTTATATCACATTTTTGGATTAACTTATTTATAAAGATGAGTACAGAAGAATACGGATTGTGTTACATAGATGTGTGTAGATGTATGGACACAACAAATCAAGAACCAAAGTTTGCATTGAATTTTAGATAAAATCAATCTATTGAAATTAACTAATATGAATTGATGGATAATTTATATATGAATTCAAATTTCAAGCATGATTTATGATTGCTTTTTGATTACTTGGGCTTATTTTAATTACTTGCATATATATGTATTATTAAAGAATGGAGTTTTAATTAATTTTGTGTTTGAATATTTGTTTCTAAATGCTATTTTATTCAATTGGTGTGTCATATATAAAATTTTAAAACCTTTAATTCAGTTTTGTTTTTTAATATTTTTAAAATAAGTAACAATATTAGATTATCAAACACTAATATCATGAGTTTATAAAATATTTTTGATAATGCTTCTAAAAAAAGTAACCTGTTTTTGGTAACCTTGGTATTAAAAAATCAATTAACTATTTTAGAAATATTTTACATCTTTATTAGTGTCACGTGTCATAAACTTACTGGTTCCTTTTGTTATATAAAAAGCTTTTATGTTTGATCCTGTCCCGTGTATGTGATTGTATATATTTTGTTCTCTGTATAACTATATACATATTTATGATTATTTGTATGCACTATATATATATGTGTGTGTGTGTGTGTGTAGGGGATGCAAATGGCCGAGCCCGAGTTTGACGCTCGAGCTTGAACTCGGCTCGTTTCGATAAAAATCGCCAAAGATTCTCATTACGATGTTATAGAAGGAATTTGGGAATTGGACTATCATGGTTTCCAAATTCCTTTGACAAGTATGGTTTTACACTTGTCGACCTTGCAACTCACGGCTATAGATCTGAACCATTCGTTATGGCCAGACATGTGTCACAAGTTTTCTATGTCAAGGACCCGAGAAAAACAAGATACCATATTGTACTGCAAGGTAAACGACGCATTCTTGGTGTTGATAATGTTGTTAACGAGGATGAATACGACCACTTTGATGATCTTCCACCATTTTCGGTCGACACTGAACCGGTTAATTACGATAACTTTGTGCACACCACAAACTTACGTGATGACATCAATGGGGTTTACGTTGATAGAGGTTTGATATAATCAATTAATTAGTATAATTTATTCTTATTTTTTAGTATAACAGACAGTTTATTATTTTTTTATGCAGAATAAACAAGAACGATGAAGATAAAAAATGGCGTGTTTGATTGTGCATGTTAATGAGACATTGTCGATTGTTTGTATTATTTCATTTAAACCTTTTATTTATCGTAATGAGTTTATTAATTCTATGATTAAAGTTTATTGACTCCAAATACAAATGAACTTCATTCGAATTTGTATCAAATTAATTAAGTCGTCTAACTTATTTGAGCCGAGCTCAATATTTGAACTTTCTATTAGAGCCAAAGTTCAAGCTTCAGTAATATTAGACGAGCCAAACTCGTTTACACTATTAACTTTTTCTTACTGAATTCCCTCCTAAAAATTTTACCTATTCCCTCCAAAATTTTTTTTTACTTTCCCACCCAAAAAAAATAATAACTTCAATTAACAAAGTAATTTTCACACAACCCACATAACTCTCTCTACAGAACTGCCATTAACCCTACCAAGCTTCACCGTCGCCGGCCGTATTCAGCCTTAACTTGCTGTCCTCCTCTTTCACATGCCGTCCTCAACCGTAACCCTCAGTCCTCCGCCATCTCTGCCCGTCCTCAGCCCTCACCGCCGTCCTCCGCCCACACCAGCCGTACTCCACCCTAACAGCCTTCACCGGTCGTCCTCCGCAGCCTCACCAGCCGTACTCCACTCTAGTAAGTTTATATATTGCTCTTGAAAATAAAGTTGAACACTAATATTGTCTTGTAAATATTGTTTTTGCTCATGAAAGTTCATAGGGGATTGTTTAAGAGCGTGAATCATGATAAAGTGTTGGTACCCGAGGTAGATGCTAGACCTGATATACGAGTTGACTATCCACCTATTAAGGTAATATATATTTATAATTTGCTAAAATAAAATGTTATATATATTAAAAAGGTTGAATGGTTTGCCAAAAGTGCGTGAGTTGTTACTAGCTGTGAGTTGTTACTAAAATTCTGAATGATTTTTCAAGCCTCACCAGTTGTGAGTTGTTACTAAAAGTAGGTGATTCACTAGAGAAGGTGGCTGATGGTATGGTTTGGCCGTGGCCGAGCACTGATACAGTAATGGAGGGTTGTGTCAAGGTTTTGGTGGATGATGTCATTAATGAATTTAAGAAATTGAAAGTCTACAGTGTGACAATGACGAGTGAACTTGAACGAGTTGAACACATGGTTGACGAGATCGTTCAATGGCCAAGAGATGCGATAAGGGTATATTTTATATTAAAATATATTTTAGTATATAAATACAGTACTAATTACTAGAATATTTTTTTTTGTTATTTTTTTGTAAAATTGTAGCTTGTGAACCAAGGGCCACCTAGCAAGTCACTTAGTGCCCCAAGAGTGGACTCAAGTCGCGGGTCACAAGGCCGTGCAAATATATCGCCACAAATGCATGACGATGACACCACAGACACTTCAAGTTATCGTCCACAAAAGGTCGACTCATTTACTATAATAATTATTTTTTAATTTAGTTTGATTTGTTCATAGTATAACAATTTGTTTATAATTTTAGGTTGATGAGGTGCATCGTGACTCATCACACGTCCACGCCGACAACATGGCGAGAAATATTCAAATATCATGGAAACAAAAGATATTTTCTTGCACCATATATTGAAGGGTAACATTTACTTTTTCACGGTACATAAACATATATATAATCATATACATACATATTTAACTGTTCTATAATGTCTTCTTTTTAGTGTTCATTGGACGCTTTTAATATTTGAACCGGGCATCTCAACCGCCTATATTGTTGATTCTTTAAAAAGGGGAAAACGTAAGGAGAGTTACACCATATCGGGTCTCATTGATAATGCTTTCGGGAGAAATTTACTTGGGTAGTGGTGAATGTATGTTCTCTACTCTTTTATCAACTTTATTTATTTTCAAGTGTTTAAAATAATTAATTGTGAACTATAATTGCAGATCAACCAACAAAAAGAAGCATGTGAATGTGGTTTTATGGTTATTAAACATATGTGGGAGTTTGTTGAGACCATTCAACATGATTTTATTGAAAAGGTAAGCGTTTTACATATTTAAAATATCAACTTTTCTATTTATATGTATACATTTAGATACCTTGTTTATTTATTTAGATTACTTCTCATAAGAACATCGAGTCTATGGTCGTAGAATTAATGGCTCAGTGGATTCCTAAGGTATTTGGAGTTTGATTGTTGGAGGGCTGGGCATGAACAACTCTCTAAAGCGTCTTAAGGAACCAAATTCTACCATTTTATGTTCATTTATATTTAACGCGTCACGTACAAACTCGCTTATATATTAGTATGCAGTAGGGTTTAAGTTTGATTAACTTTTGACTTGTGTTGTTCGGGTTTTAAATGGCACTGGTTTTTTAATGACGAAATTTCTCTTTTTCGTGAACTGAATACTTTATATTTTAGGTGACTTTATTATAAAGACTTTGAATATGTTGTTTTGTTAGGCAAGTATGAAGACTTTGGATTCGGATTACATTGCAAGTATGAAGATTGAAGTCGTGTCTCTTGGGTTGCAAGGATGAAAGTTAGAGTTTGTGAACTGAATATTTGAAACATGATTTTTGTATGTGGATTGCATTTGTGGTGCTTTGAAACATGATTTTTGGATATTTTGAAACCTTTTTTTTAAATATACTATTTGGTTTTGCATCTATTATTAGGTTTTGCATCTATAAAATAATATGTGTATGTAGATGTATATTTGAAGATTTGCAGCTATATATATATAAAATTTGGTTTTGTATATATATTGTTTCCGCTAATTAAAAGAAAAAGAATTGAAGCTAAAAGGTGCGGTTAAATCATATGTTAAAAGATGCGGTTTGGTTATTCAGTTCAGGATGTAAAAGGTGCGGTTATAACTATGCAGGTTAGATGATGCGGTTTTCTAAAAGATGTGGTTCCTATTATTAAAAGATTCGATACTATTTGGTGCGGTCCTAGAACCGCACCTTTTGACCAAAATCATCGCATCTTATGGCTGTTTTTGTAGTGGTGAACCATACATGAAAATGATATCCTAATTGGCAAAACAGTACACTCACTGTTTGCATGTTGTGTACCTTCTTTTCTATTATTAAATACCTCTCATATTCAAGGATTTAATCATAGATTCATCTCTCCAATGAAGACATGTTCATCCATTGGAGAAGGTACTCTTTTAACTCTCAAATGTTGTATATTTTTGTTAGTTATGTGGTCGGTTACACAATGTGTATAATTGAAGTTTGAAGTCGTTCCGAGATAAAGATTAGCTAGATCTATGCATTTTGTATGCCAAGAGACCGAAATTGTGTAAAAAGTTGAGAAACCACTTCCGTACAATTACGTTAACAATCGATATGACTACGTTAAGGATCTAGTCACTTTATATGATCAATTGATTAGGTACAACTTCAATTACGTCATCATTCGTTATACATCACATAACGAATGGGCACAATTCGTCATCATTCCCTATTCTATACATTAAATACAACGAATGACTCATTCGTTGTCCCTCATTCATTAAACATACTTAACGAATAGACTAATAAAGACTTATGTGCTCATGCGTTATACATTACATAACGAATGGCACACTTACATTAACGAATGTATATTAATACATTTTCCAAGATGCCATTTACATTAGTAAGACCAAATACATTAATAAACAAAGACCGAGATGACCAAGACGTGTACTAAAAAACTCCCCCTCCTCTCGAGCTTTGTCTTGGTCATTTGAATCTCTTAGTCTTCCAATCGGCACAGCTATGAATGCCGAACGCATGACAAACACGTATCACACGCTGAAATTGCATAGCGAGATCATAATCTTTCATCTCGGCCCACCTGATCTGATTGTTGAATTACGCATCGTTATCAGACTTAGATAAATTAACTAACCGCATCGGGTCGATTACGTGTGTAAACTCCGTCTTTAATCCTGATCCAAGCACAATGACGGCCTCACCGTACGGTTGTCGTGATACCACCGATTAAGTTTCTTGTAAAGACTTTGGAGAAAAGTCTTAACAGGAACTTGGTTCAATGTATGCAGCGGTTTAACCTTAAGCACGAGCTTTCTCCAACCAGTTCTCGGATCAATCTAGTCTATATACTTGCGAGTTGGAACCTGAGGCTTGAACAATTTAAATCTATAAATTACCTCATACAATAAATGCCAGTAGAACGAATCCGCCATCTGGCTTCCACCACGATTAACGAACGCTCTGTTGGCCAATATACGCACGTCCCATATTGGCAAAGTAAGAACTTCGGCAATATGTTGATAATATTGAACGCCGTGTTCCCACTTAATAATACAAACCTTCAGCTCCGAATTATAAAGACACGAGACTTTGTCACCTTTTACCTTCTTTGAAGCTTTAAACAAAGTCATTTGTTGAGCAGTGGAACGAGCTTTCATCGGCTTGTCGTCCTCTTGCTCAGCATACCTTAGAACATCAATAAGCTTTGAGAAATGAGCCTTATTGTGTTCAAACATTCCCTCAGATACATTATCCACTAAATCCTTCGAACCCGATCCAACTTCATTTATTTTACCATTCTTTTTCTTCTTTCCCAGATGCTCTTCAACCGTTTTAACATGTTCAGTCGTAAAGAATGGAACACTTTCATCTGTATTCGAACGTGTATACAGATCAGGGTATTCCTCGGCTGTCACATCCTCAACCTCCACTTTTTCACAATTAAACGACGTATTCCCAGACGAAATACTCGTATCAAAACGAACATCATCATCATCAATAACCTCTACATCCTCCTCATTCTCCAACTTATCTAATTCTTCATCATTCAACCCGAGCAACAAAGCGATTTATTCTCTTCACAATGAACAATCCACAAACTCGCCTCCCTTGATCTCGTCCGCATTAACCATGCTCATAACAACACCCTTCGTGTTACCCATAAATAATACCGTATTGGCCTTTACAGACTCAATCGGCTGCAAATTAGTAGTATCAGTGAAAACAACTAATTGCATGTCAGAACCTTCAGCACTAGTAGAACCAACAAACATACCAGTCTTTGGTTGCTGCTCACCACCACTAGCTCCTGCTTCGGGGTCTTTATCATCATCATTTCCTTTCAACTTCCTTAGCATGTCTTCTTTGTAAGTTAGCTGAAGGATGATCTCATCTTGATGTTTAATCTTCTCCCCTTGAGCAGTAACTAACGCTCACAATTCACGGTTTTCACGCTGGTAGTAGGAGATATGACTCACCATCTTCCGCTGATCCAAACGCATTTGTTCTTGGAATTTTCAATCAGCGGCCATCTGATTTTCATGTAAATGTGCCAAATTCAACAACAGGAACATTTGTTGTTGAAGTGGCATATTATGAAAGGACGGGGGAGTCAGCTGCATCAGTCCCGCTCGACGGTTGAATGACACGAACGAAAAGTCTGTAGGTTGTATAGCCATCGGCAACGGAGTAGGACTTGTAGCAGAAGTATCAAGTTGAGGTGTCGGCATCGGTGATAGCACAGGTTGTGGAATAGATGCGAACCTCGGATCAGACGACACCGTCTTCGATAAAGTAACTACCGGGGTTACTAACAGGAGTAGTAGCCACCGGTGCTTGTTGTGGTGCAGTAGACCTCGGTATAAACTCACCAATCTCGACACCTACACCCCTACGGGTTCTCGTCTTTCAGGCTTATCAAAAACCTTTGCCTTTCCTTTACGTTTATGTTAAGCAGCGTCTGCACATGCTGCTTCACCACCATCACCTCCATTACCACCATCACCACCCTCACCTCCATCGTTCTCACCTGCTCCGTCTTCACATTCCGAATCCGAGTCATCGTGGATCCAACAATCATCCTATGGGCATACATAATCAGGTCTCGCAATGTGACCTATCAAACTCTTATACTTGGGCCTTTTCTCCAGTGTCTGACCACGATACATTCTCAAATGCTTCATCATTTCTTTTGTCATGTGTTCCAACACTATACGTCGTCCATCAACTCCGGATCTCCTATCAAATTAGGCTTCAAATGATCAATAATTAATTGCAAGAACCTCGAGGAACTTGTTATTTCGATGACGGGTAGTGCAATTCTCCTTAAGATGGTAAAAGACAAGTTCAGAAAAGTTGAATGGCTTGTTGAGCACCAAAGCCACAAATGCGGATTGTAACATAATCCGACATTCTTCAAATCCTCCTTTTCTGCCACTGAGACAATGTATAAGTACATGGAGTAGGTACTTATAATGCTCGCACATAAAGGCTTTGTTGTACTGCGACTTGTCCAATTCACATTTGTACTTCAACCTCTTGAACAATCCCTTGATCAGCTCTTTATCAAACTCGCAACGTCATCTATAGTATTAGGAAACTGTAGTACCTTGCGTATCACATCCACATCAATAACGATCTTCTTGTTCTGAATCTCAAACTTCGATTTGCTTCTCGGAATCATTATACTTAGCGGAATCCCATAATGGACGGATAACGATAAAGTATATAAGAGTGTTAGCTGAAATAGCGTAGTGAATCCTCAAGCATCTAAGAAATGCAATCATGTCTCTGAACATTGCTCGCCCGAAGAAATTATCGACCAAGAAAGCATAGATGTTATGCTTCTTGTCGTATGAAAGTTTAGCAACTTGAACCTCCTCAACTGGTTGAGGTTCCTCCTGTACTTGTACCACGGATTGCTCCTGAGCCGAAGCCTCAATATTCTCTTCTGCAGCCATTTCTGTAAAAACCGAACATTAGGATCCATTTTATACTTTTAAACTTATAAATTTTCACTAAAACTTAGTGAAAATCACATTCTATTCAAATTCACCAAGTATCATTCGTTATTCATTCGTCATAATTGACGTGTGTGAATATATATATATATATATATATATATATATATATATATATATATATATATAATGTTAATAAAAGTTCCACACAAATCGGGTTTTAAAATAGGTTTTCACCTACAACTAAACCACACACGAAAGGCAAGTGTACCTATCGTTTGTAATAAAGTGTTGGCAAGAACCGAGTATCAATCCATGGACACGACAACTTTTTAGTACTAAATCTTTGTAGATGGTCAACCGAACAAGTAAATCTCACTTTGAATTTTAATTAACTAAACTAGCATACAATGAAAATAAGGAAGTAAAAACACAAGACCACAATCAATCCAACAAACTACCTAGACATTAATCCACTCCACTAATATGATAAAGTAGCAATGATATGGTAGAACATAATGAATCCAAACATAAATACTAGATTACAATCCAACAACCTAATACTAGAAAATAATCATCATGAAGGGTTTTTAATAAAAAGATAAACATAGACTAACTTGTTTGTCAAAACAACCAAGTCTTCATAATAAAAGGAAAGCTAGTATGAACAACATTCGAACCACCTAAGATTACACTAAAGTAGCCAAACTCATGAAATTAATATCAACTTATGAAAATTTAACTAGCAAGTCATCACCAAGTCAAGAATCATAACAACACTCATCAATTTTCCAATATTAAGTGTAGGGTTCCATACTCATCAATAATATTATAATCAAGTTAATCTTTACTAGTCATTCCTAACTTAGTAATGTAAACAAAGAAAACATGAACATTCAAAGTTTATAAACAAACATCTAGAACATAGTTTTCCAACATGAATGCCTAAATATTTGTAAAACTAACAAGATTATGCAACTCTAACAAGTATGAACACCATCAATATTAACTTATAAATTCAACCATATTCTTGAAATAACACCAATTTACCAAAATCATGCATAGATAATTTATCACATTAGCAAAAGCTTCAACATTGTCTAGATAGCAAAAGTAATTAGCCCATAAGACTTAATACAACTATAATCAAACTAGAAATAAGCTTACAAAACATGTTCAAGAACAAGGAAATGCAAACTAAGATCAAACAAATATTGAAGATTGGAAAGAGGATCTCGAGGATGGTGGATGCCTAACAAGATGCTTGCAAAATGAGTTCAAATCACCAATTATTTGAGAGAATTAGAAAAAGTGGGTTAAAACTCTTCTCCACCCCCTGTTTTGTGAACGGCTCTCTTTATAATGTAGAAAGGGAGACATGATCATGTTTGTAGAGAGACATGGTCATGTTCAAGCAAAATGTAGATCTAAGCCTCTGATTGGCTCTTTGGTATCCAAGAAAACTATTCCCCTGTTGATTGAAGTTACTAGGCATGGGAATAAACTGGACATAAGCTAGATTTGGTAAACATGAATTCCTGAAGAAAAAGGCATGGTGCGACTTCTAATGTAGAAAGGAGGGACATGATCATGTCATTGCAAAGACATGGTCATGTTTGTGTAGTTCAGGATTATATTATGACATGGTCATGTTTGTTTATTAGCATGATCATGTTTGCATTGTAACTCCACCATTTTCCACATTACTCCTCCATACTCCTCCAGAATTCTCATTATTCACAACCAACCCCCGAAATTTCACAATTCAATATATTAGTATATATTCCCACAATTTTTCATTAAATTTCCACCAAGAGGGTAGAAAATGAGGTAAAAGATGTGCAATAAATATGTATAAATTTGGGCACATCAATAATTAAGTTAACTTGTTATATTTAATTTAACGAATGATCCCATCCGTCATGACAAGGTATACGAATGAACATATTCATTAAAATAAGCTTTCAAGATTAATGAAATGAGATTGCATTCGTTATTCATAACGAATGATAAGTATCATTCGTTATCTATAATCATGAATGATATTCCCATTCCTTACATACAATGAATGTGAAGAGACGAATGCAATTATTTGACCTCAGTTAGTCAAAGTCAAAATAATGAATTGTTTTATACATTTTTATACATTAAAACTTATACCATTATAATCAGAATTATTTCGATAACAACCCCTAATCATCTAATTGATTGAAAAGTATCATTAAATCTGTCAATTAATCAATTTTTGGTTTGTTCATATATCGGTCAATTTAACACATCAAACATGGTAAAAATTTAAAGATTCTTATATCCCTGAACTCGTAATTACCTTACGAACACACTACAATCAATCAAATCTTGAATTGTTAAAGTTTGAAGGTTTTAGAAAATTCGGACAAGAGTTCGTTTAGTATTCTCTCTTTTCAATGCACTCAGATCTGAAAGAACGAGAGTCCATTCGTTAGATCTGGGCTTCTATACGTTACAATTGCACAAAACCCTAGGTGCACTAATAGTGTCCATTCGTTACATCTAAGTATACGAATGATCACCATTCGTAAGCTCATTCGTTAAGGAAATCAATGAATAAACTAATACGTTAACACCTAACGAATGGCCTTGTATTTATTATCCTGTATCAAAGAATCGATGTCCATTCGTTATCAGATAGCGGAAGAGAATGTGGATAGATAACGAATGAACCATATTTGTTGTCTTACATTAGCGAATGACCATCTTTCGTTGTGTACATTTAACGAACGTGAATCCACTCGTTACAACAGTGTAACGAATAAAAAATTTAATTTAAAAATGGAAAGATTTACTATTTTAATCCAAATAAATAACTATGAAAACCAATGTTTTGATAAAAATTACATTAAAATTTAGCCCAAAAGGTAAAATCATTACTTTAACATGCTTACGTTAAAAGAAAAAAACTTAACTTAAAATCGTGGAAAAACTTTTTGTTTTCTTTTCAAATCATTATCTAGCTCGATAATTGAAAAGTAAAGCAGAAACAAAAGCTTTTTGAATTTTGAATATTTTTGAATTAAAAACAAAACAAACTTAAAACGAAAAACAAAAATAAGCTGTAATCTAATAAAGCAGCACATATTTTTGTGAGTTTAGCAGAGAGTTATATTGATCAAGAAATCCATTCATAATAGGTTCATCTTTCGGCTTTATTATGACTAGTGTTAAGTCGGTCATTGATATTGTTATCCACTTACATTTTATAACAAATGTTTCAGGTCTTTCTTTGATATGTATAATTTTCAATTAGGGCACAAGATATCAGAAACTATTACCCTCTAATCTCGGTTCAGACTTAATTTGATTTTTACCATGTCACCCCAACTTGACTTAAACCATTAAACATGTTGATCAAAATAAATGATTCATAGTATTTAGCAATCTAGCAAATAATCTCCACTACAAGGTATACCCCCGTTATCAAGCAATACCCCAAGTTTTCTTTACCAAGAATGAGTATGCAGGATTTCATCTGTATGGCTTGCGGACATTGTATCCCCTGTGGTCCATTTCTTATTGGTATTAAGACGCGTGCAAGGGAGGAACAATGTATGACTAACAGCGTGTTTGATTAAGTTAGTAATGAATTTGTACGAAGTACAGCTGTGATTAAGTTTATTGACTTATAAAGGGTTCGCTCTTAAAGCAATTTAATATTCACATTTGTGAATATCTGGATGATAAACCGCATAAAGATTCATAGTGTCCAGAAACTTGAAATATCCAATCAACATAGGATTTAAGGCCATAAGACCATACACCTTCTTAAATAAATCGAGCCCGAGCTTCACCTATTGACCTCGAGCCGCCTCGCGAGCCTAGCTAAACGAGCCAATTATTATCTAATACATGTTTATATAATAATAATCTTTATCATATACAAAAAGATGAGAGTAACAAAATAATATATATTATGATATGCATATATATATATAAACTAATTAAAGTCCAACCCGAGTCTAAAACAACTTCTCGCGAACATAGTCTAAGTTTTAAAACTAAATTAAACTCGAAATGACAAGATCTTGAGCTCGGTCTCTCGTAAGATAATGAGCTCGAGCTTCACCTATCAAGCTCGAGCCGACTCACGGCCCAAAACGAGCCTATCTTTATATAATTTTTATGTAATATATCTAATATATTTATATGATATGTATAATTATTGTATATAAAAACTTTGATAAAAATAGCAAAATAATATAAAACTTTAAGTTGAAAATACATCTAAAATGAGCTAATCTCGAGCTCCCCTAACTTTAAACGAGCCCGAGCTTTATCGAGTAGGCTCGTGAGCAATACATGCCTATTTCTTCAAGCTCGAGCCGGATCACGGGCCTAAACGAGCCTATCTTTATATAATTTTTATTTAAAATATCTACTATATATTTATATGATATGCATAATTATTGTATATAAAAACTTTGATAAAAATAGCAAATTAATATAAAACTTTAAGTTGAAAATACATCTAAAATGAGCTAATCTCAAGCTCCCCTAACTTTAAACGAGCCTGAGCTTTATCGAGCAGGCTCGTGAGCAATATGAGCATATTTCTTTATATAATTTTTATTTGATATGTCTAATATTAATATATATTTATATACTAACTAATAATAGTTGTTGTATATAAAAAACTGTGATAAATATAACAAAATAGTATATAAAACTTTGAATTGAAAAAATATATATAAGGAAAGGTAAATTGTATATAAATTAATTAATAGATAATAAAAAAACTACTTGCGAACCGAGGAGTTTGAGCTATAACATTAAACTCGAAATGAGTCATGCTCGAACTCGAGTTCTCGAGCCCGAGCCCGGCTTCACCTATTGAGCTTTCGTATTACAAGCTAGCTAGGTCACGAAGAGAGATTGAGACGAGTTACGTATCTATCTAGCTACCGGGCAAATGGCGGAAGTCACGACATTGCAGCAGCAACGAACCTGCAAGTGTAAGCAAGTATGATAAGTAAGAAAGCTGATTGTTTTTTACAAATGAATGCAAAAACATAGAATTAATAGGTAGACAGATAGAGACAACAAAATATCCTAATTACCATTGTTGCTACAACAAAGATAAGACCAATGATAGTTAAAGGATTGGTTAGGCTAAAAGGCTTCAAGGGTTTAGGTTAGCCTAACGCAGGTCGTGGTGTCCCTCTACGTTTGCAAAACGTAGAAGGAGGTTCACTAGTTAGTTGTTTGTTGTTAAAGTTCACAGATGATCAAGAATCGCGATGTTTGGAATCAGTTCATGGATGAAGCTATGATATTTGTGATGTAAGAAAGGAATAAGCAAAGTGTGTATTCCTCAAGAGAGAAGAGAAGATCAAGGAGTATGTATTAACTCCAGATCAGGTGTGTTTGTGTTTATGGCTAAGCATCTCTTATATAAGTGAGGAGATGTAAGCATTTTAGTTCAGATGTAACTAACTAGTTCCCCTCCAGTTTGCCTAGAGAGCTGACCATTGTTGGGCGGGAAGCTTTGGACCGATGGTCCATAGATAAAATAATAATACTTTATCTGAATATGTCCTTTGCTCAGAAGGGACAAGGATGTGAATAGTGATGTGACATTGTATTGTAGCACGTGGGTGCTTATTTGCATAAGTTTGGGCGGGAAACGAAGCTTTTAACCTTTTAACCCTTTTAGCGTTAACGTGTTTCAACCATTTTATTATTTCCTTGAGCTACCCCCGTCATCAGCCCTCCAAGTCAGAGGTTTTTGATGAGTATGCTCAAGGGCTTCTGACTTTTGCACACCTTTTGTTTATTTCTTTAAGGCTTCAAGACTTGAAGGCTCCGAAGCTTTGTTCAGTTTTGGTTGTTTTTTGAATTGTTGATGGGACAGTTGATGTGATGGTAACTGCCATTTTTCGGTTCCCAATGTCTGCCTTTTCATTAATAGTCATTTAGTGGGTTAACTATTCTTTTACTTCCAGATTTTTCTTATCATAAACACATTCAAACATTCAAGTTTCTTTCAATCTTCCCACAGGTTAGTCTCGATCCTTCATCTTTCTTTCAAATTATGGTTGCCAAAAAGGATCTTCCGATCACTTTTTCTCGATTGACCCAAGAAGAAGTCGAGTCGTTTTGTGTTGAATGGGGAATAGGATTAAAGTATAAACCGGTTGCTCCGCTGGTCGATTTGTCGATTGACCGTTGTCCGGCGGGTCACATTGCTTTGTATTTTCGACACTTTGAATTTTCAAATCTTCAGCTTTCGATTTTTGTTTTGAATGTTCTTGAGTATTACCATATATCGTTCGGTCAAATCCATCCGCTAGGGCTTGCTAGGGTTCTGCACTTTGAAGTTTTGTGTAGAGCCCTAGGTTATGACCCTTCGCTGTTGAACTTTCGCCGTTTCTTTCGCTTAGCGAAAAATGGCGATTGGTATGCGTTCGAGCATACCAAGGTTGATGTGTGTTTGGTTTCTTCGGCGGTTACGACCCTTGGCTCTTGGAAGGACCGGTTTTTCTTTGTTTCGGATTCTATCCTTCCGTTTAAGCCTGTTTGGAGACAACCAGAAGCCGTTTTGAATGAACCGGAACCGGCCGAGTCTGAGTTGAATGAGGCTTTTTTGAAATCCATTAGAACATGTCCTTCACGCCTTCGCCCTTTCCCCAAACATCTCCTTGTATTATTAGGAATTAGCAAACTTTGGGATAAGCCTAATTGGGATCCCGTGCTTATGAGGGATAATGAGGGTATGCATTTGTTTTTTCTGCTTTTGCTTTTTCTTATTGACAAGTTTGTTAATGAACTCTTTTTGTTTTTGTAGTCATGTCTGCTTTGGACTTTTTAAAGAGTGATGATACTTCCGACATTGCCTTTACTGATGCTTCAGCTATTGTCGGGGAAGATTCGGTTGTCCATGTGAAAGAGGGTCGATTTGAGGGTGCTGCGTATGCTGGAATTGCAAATGTTAAAGGGTTCACCAAGGCCACCGTTCCAAAATCCTCTACTCGTCATTCTACACGACGTTTGCTGAAATCTGTTGCTACCTCATCCTCTCATCCTCTGTTGCTACCTCAAGCCTCTGAAGACCAGGGTCCGACTATGGAGGTTGAGAAGGAATAGGAGTTGGTGATTTCCAAGAAGAGAAAGTCGGCTAGCAAGAAGGTTGAGATGCCAGTCATTCAAGGGTTGGATGGTAATGCCGTTCATGTGCCAGAATGGAGTGTCAGGGTTGGGGATTCTTTCAAGGATCCTGAAGTTTGTGCCGATGCTTTAGCTCATTTTGCTCCTCCGGGAGTTCGTGATACTATCTCCAAGATGGAGGGTGACTCCTTGTTGTCCCGGTTGATATTGAACCATTCCAACGTTTTTGCCCTTTTGGCAGAAGGTGTCACCCATTTTAGGAAGGGTATGGAGGAGTATGAGGAGTTTATGAATGCGAATGAGAAGATGAAGGCTTCTATGGCAGCCTAGAAGAAAGATGTTGAAGGTTTTTCTGAGAAGGAGAAAGTTCATGTGAAAAAGATTGAAGAGTTGTCTCGGGGCCACGAAATTGAGATTGCAGGTTTGAAGAAAGCCATGGAGGCTGATAGGGCCAAACTGAGTGCTGACCGTGAAGCTTTTGAGGTGCAGAAGAGAGCCTTCGAGATGGAGAAGGAAGGCTTAAAAGCTTCGGTTACTCAGACTTCTGAAGATAACAAGTGTTTGATCGAGCATGGGTTTCAGCAGGTTGTGTCCTTTTCGCTTCTTTCTAAGGAGTTTAACTCGGTGCTGGGTGACGTTTATACGAAGTTGCTAGGCCATGGAAAGCACTTAGGTTTTATTGCAAGCTTTCATCATCACGAAACCGGTCAGCCTATGGAGCAATCTCCTTTATTCAACCCTGAAGCCTACAAGCTTTTCACCGGTTCAGTTCATGCAATGGAAAGGCTTACTTACCCCTATGTGGGTGCAGTTTCATCATGCTATGGTAAACCACTTTCAGTTTTGCAGGGTTTAAAGCCGGTAGGCCTTGATGAGAAGGTTGCCAAAGAGGTGATTGAGTACCTGTCGAAAAAACGTTCCCGTTCTGGTGATAGTGAAGAGACTTTATCTGGGGGAAGCGACGGGTCTCATGTTGCAAGCCTTGAAGGCTCGGCGGTTGCTGATGTGGTCCCACTAAGTCAAGAAGTCTAAGAAGGCCAAGGGTGGTAAGGCTAGTACCTCAAAGCCTGTTTCTGATGTTTAAACACTCTATTCGTAGCTTTCTTAGCACTTTTTAAAACAATGTTGTGTAATCTTGAACAATGTAGGTTTGGCATGGAACTCTTAAAGTTTCTGCCTTGTGGTTGTGTTTGGCCTTTATGGCCCTTGAACAATTTCTTGGGAATCCATGTGGTTTCCTTGTTTTAGCCTTAATCGGCTTATTGTGTATGGATGCTATTAGCTTATGGCCTTAGAATGGCCTTGTTTATGAACTTATGATGTTCTATGTATTTGCTTGTCTTGTTAGTTTGATGTGATTTTAACTAACTTTCCTTAAGAGGTTTTAGTGCTGCAGTCACTTTTAGCTTCAAGGCTTCATTAGGTAAAAAGCACATGCTGGCTATCCTTTATATCACTACTTAGTGTATGTTTTTTGTTTTCGTAAACTTTTTTGAAGTTTAAGGAACGAATTGGTGTAGGCTGTTCAGACCTGTCTATGAGACAAGTTTTAGTTGAAAAAGTTTTCTAAGTCTCATGGAGTCGAATTGATATAGGTACTCACCCCTTATATAGGTCCATTTAACCCTTGAACCTATTGAGCGATGTGGCCTGGGAGCTCATCCCCTTACACGGCCCTTGCCAAGGAGTTTCTTGCTAGGTTCTCAACCTGATTATAGGATAGTAAAGACAAGTTATGACAAAAAGTTTATCATTCATTCAAGAGGTTGATGTTTCACAAAAAGGAGAATTGTACATCTCTTGATATACATTTTTACATTTTGATAAGGCATGGAACCTTTTAAGGGTTTTTCCGTTCCAGTGTCTTGGAAGCTTTTTGCCTTCTTTGTCGGCCAGTTTGTAGGATCCACCCTTGTGGGCTTCGAGGATTGTGTATGGTCCTTCCCACTTTGGGCCAAGTTTTCCTTGATTTTCTTTCTTGCTGGCCTCGTTGTTTCGGAGTACAAGGTCTCCAGGCTTGAAGCGTTCATGCTTCACTCTGGCATTATAATAAGCTTCCATTTTTGCTTGTATTTAGCTTATTGAATTGCAGCTTGATCACGAATTTCTTAAAGGAGTTGCAAATTCAACATGGTCTCATTGTTGTTTGATTCGAGGTCCATGTTGAGCGTTCTTTGAGTCACAACTCCGACTTCGGCCGGGATTACAGCTTCCGATCCGAACACTTGGCTGTAAGGCGTTCGTTTGTGGCTTGTTTTTTCGGTTGTTCTTATTGCCCATAAGACATTTGGGAGTTCTTCAAGCCAATTGTTGTTGTACCTTCCCAGTCTTAATTTGATTCCTTCAACAATTGTTCTGTTTGTTCTTTCAACTTTGCCGTTGGATTGTGGGTATGCGACTGAGCTGAACACTAGAGTGATTCTGAATTCTTTGCACCATGTGCTAAAAGGCTTCTCAGCAAATTGTTTCCCATTATCCGTGACCAACTCTCCAGGCAGCCCATAACGGCAAATGATGATTTCCCATACGAAGTCGATGACTTGTTTGCCCGTTATTTTTGCAAGTGGCTTGACTTCAGGCCACTTGGTAAAGTAGTCAACAGCTACTAACAAAAACTTTACCCCACCCTTGGCTGGTGGGAATGGACCGACAATATCCATTCCCTATTTGTAAAATGGCCAGGCCGAGGAAATGGGGACTAGATCGTGTTTGGGGATTTTGGGAACCGGTGCATGAATTTGACAAGCTTCACTCATTTTGAGTTGTTCCGTTGCATCTCGGTGCATGGTGGGCCAGAAGTATCCGAGGTTCATCAACTTTGCAACCACTATTCGTGGCCCAAAATGAGCTCCACATATACCCTCATGAACCTCTTTGATCAGATATTGACTTTGTTCGGGGCCCACACATCTCAGTAGTGGTGCAAGGTAAGCCTTTTTATAAAGCGTTTCTCCTTGCAACACATACTGCCTAGATTTGATTTGAACCCTTTCAGCCTCAGTCTGGTCCAAAGGTAACTCACCATTCTTGAGGAACCTTTCTATGGGAGTCATCCAATTGGGACCTTCTTCAGTGATTACATCTTGAACCTCCAATTCTTGTATTGAAGGAGTTTTCAGCACCTCTACCAGTACTTTCTTGGTGAGGTGTGAAAAAGTAAGAGATGCTAGTTTGCTCAGGGCATCGGCTCTTTTGTTTTATGATCTTGGGACTTGCTTGATGGTGCATTCTTGAAACGTGGTCATCAACCCTTTTGCCTTTTCACGGTATTTCTTCATGTTGGGCTCTTTTGCTACATAGCTGTCATTGACTTGACTTGAAACAAGTAATGAATCTGTGAAGACTTGTAGTTTTTGGATCTTCATCAAATTGGCAATCTTCAGACCGGAGATCAATGCTTCGTATTCAGCTTCGTTGTTGGTGGTCTGAAATTCAAGTCGAAGAGCATATGTAAATTCTAACCCTTCAGGGTTGATTAAAACTAGCCAAGCTCCTGACCCTTCGATGCTGGAAGCTCTATCGGTAAAAAGCTTCCAGGCTTCCGAGTCAGAAGGTTCAGTGGCAGTTGTGTGTATTTCAGTAATGATTTGCTTTGTAATTTCTGCAATGAAGTCCGCCAAGACTTGGGCTTTGATAGCTTTTCTTGGGACATAGGTGATGTTATGTTCACCTAGTTCCACAGCCCATTTGGCCAATCGGCCTGAATTTTCTGGTTTTTCAAGCACACTTTTGATAGGTTGGTCAGTGAACACTTGTATAGGGTTTGCTTGAAAGTACCTTCGAAGCCTTCTGGCCATTTGAATTAAGGCCAGAGCAAGTTTTTCTAAAGGGGGATATTTGATCTCTGCCAGTTTTAGCGTTTTACTAAAGAAATAAACGGGTACCTGAACTTTGTCTCGTTCGATGGCGAGGACCACGCTTAGTGCTTCTTCAGCGACTGAGAGATAGACAGAGATCAATTCTCCCGTTTCAGGGGCTGAAATGGCTGGAAGTGAAGCCAAGTGTTGCTTCATTTGGTTGAAGGCTTCTTCTATTTCTTCTGTCCACCTGAAATCTTTCTTATTGGTACAACCCTTTAGTGTTTTGTAAAAGGGTAGGGACTTCTCAGCAAGTTTGGAGGTAAAACACTTCAAGGCTGCAAGCCTTCCATTCAGACTTTCCACTTCTTTTTTTCTTTGTGGGGATTTGGTTTCAAGAACAGCCTTGACTTTGTTGGGATTAGCTTTTATGCTTTGTTTTCCCACTGTGTGCCCCAAGAACTTGCCTTCTTCGAACCCGAATGAGCATTTTCCAGGGTTAAGCTTCATGTTGATCTTTCTTAGGTTTTGGAAGGTCTCTTGTATGTCTTCAAGCATTTGATGCTCGGTTTTGCTTTTGATTACCAAATCATCGACATAAGCTTCCAGGTTTCTGCTGATTTGACTAGAAAATGCTTTGTCGATCAAACATTGGTAGGTTGCACCGGCATTTCGTAGGCCAAAGGGCATCTTTGGGTAACAAAATATACCTTTGTCCGTGTGGAAAGCGGTTTTTTCTTCGTCTTCCACCTTTATGAGAATTTGATGGTAACCCTTGTAAGCGTCGAGAAAGCACTTAAAGGGATGGCTGGTTAAGGAATCAACCTTGAGGTCCATCTCGGTAGCAATCCTTTGGGCATGCTTTGTTTAAGTCTTTGAAGTCGATGCACATCCTGCAAGACTTGTCAGGCTTTCGGACCATGACGGGATTAGCTACCCAAGATTGATATTTGACCACACGTAGGATTCCAGCTTGTACAAGTTTTTCAACCTCTTGACATGTTGCCAAGCTCTTTCAGGAGCCAGGCTCCGTTTCTTTTGGACAACAGGCTTGACATCGGGAGGTATTTTAAGTTCATGCTCTGCGATGCTTCGAGGGATGCTTGTCGTGTCTTCCGGGCACCAAGCGAAGACATCGCTGTAGTTTATCAACAGCTTTTCAAGGTGTGAAAGTGTTTCCTTGGAGAGGCTTGTGTTTACCCGCACCTTTTGTTCGGGGTATTTGGGGTTTATGATTAAGCCTTTTTCTTCGTCTTTGCTTTTTGAGCTTTCCCCTTCAACCGTGTAAACCTCTTGGGTAGGTTGAAGGGTTGTAATTCCCATATCGGTGGGAAACTTCACAGCACCTTGCCCAACCGAGACAGCCATGTTGAATACACATTGTCCAGGCCTTCCTATGATTACATCATAGTTGGAAGGTATGTTGATAACCACAAAAGTGAGTGGTTTGGTTTTCTTCATTCTGCCTTTACTAAAACAGACATCAAGGGTTAGTTGGCCTAAAGGCTTCAAGGGTACATCGGCGATACCTTTTATAGATGACTCGGAGGGTTGAAGCCTTGAACGCTCTTCCTTGCTCAGCCGGTTGAAGAATCTTTCATACATGATCTCTGTGGCCGCCCCTGTGTCAATGTAGGCTTTATTTGTTTTGAGTGTTCCCACGTTCGCTTCCACCGTTAGAGGGTTTGAGAGTAAGTCACCTTGAGGCGGTGGGAAGCAGACGCATTGAAGCTCCCAAGCCTCCAAGCGTTGTCGTTTGTGGGGAACACCTTGGTCTGTATTCACCATATTCACTTCTTTGCTTTTTCTTTCAGCCATCTTGTCTTTGACCCCTTTCACCAAATGAGCCAACTCTCCAGACTTGACGGCTTCCTCAATTCTTCTTTTGAGCTGAAAGCAATCGTTTGTGTGGTGACCTTTTTCATCATGAAACTCACAGAACTGAGTGGAGCTTTCGTTCTTCTTGCTCTTGGGAAATGGTCGAGGAGGTCGGAAGTTATGTTTCACTTCTTCGGTGGCAAGGATCTCTTGAGGGGTTTTGGTTAAGGCTGTGAAGTTCACAGTCTTTTCACTGCTTGGAGGGTTCCAACCTTCAGACCTTCGTTGATCTGAGCTCCGGGGATATTTGTCATAGGAATTGTAGTTCCCTCTCTTTCGGTTGGGGCTGTTGCCTCGCCAACTAGGAGCTCTTTTTCGTTGTTCCTTGAAATCAACGGCCTCCTCACCTCGAATGTGAGCCTCAGCTCGCTCAAGAGCTTCTTCAAGGGTTTTAGGCAGGCACTTGTTAAAGTCCCTAGTGAGGTGCTTGGAGGTGATGGCGTTCATGAAACCTGCCACCCTCATTTTTTCGTCAGCCCCCACATATTTTAACCCTTCTTTCTTGTACCTTTCGATGAAGTCTCGAAGGTTCTCATCATCTTTTTGTTTTATCTGAAAAATGACCGTGGCGTCCTTGACGTACCTTCTTTGTTGTGATAAGTGGGCCAAGAAGCCCTTGCTCAGATCGTCGAAGCTTCGAACGCTTTGAGCAGGAAGGTCATTGAACCATATTCTGGCTGACCCCACTAACGTTTGCATGAACATCAAACAACATTCAGCATGTGACCATTTTTCGATTCTGGCCGCCCCAGTGAAGACCTGGAGATGATCTTCGGGGTCTTCAGTCCCATCATACGTTCTTATATGGGGTGGCATCTTATTTTTGTTTGAAAGTCATAATCGGCGATTTGTTGAGAGAAACAAGATAGGTTGCTGGGCTTGTAAGGTTTTGCTAAATCTTCATCCAACCTTACAGTAGGATTATGACTTGTTGTTCCATGGTGAGTACCCAGTGCTTGGTTGATGAGCTGGGTCCAAAGAAGGTGTGTCATCATTTGAGCCATTATCTGAGGCATCATGTTGAAGCCTTGAAGGCTTTCAGGAGTTGTTGCTGCTTGGTTTGTTCCCATGGAAGTGTTCATCGCTGCACTTCGAGCCAAGGGCAAGACCGACATGGCCTATTCCCACGTAACGGCTGTAGGAGGAGCACTTGAAGCTGGTGACTGCCATATTTGGTCGAGAGTGGTCTCGTGTCCAAGGGGTTGTGAAGTGAACAAAGGGAAAGCCGTTAGGCTTGACCTCCCAGAGGTGTAGAGAGATGGGTTAAAGGGTTGAGAAGTTACACTTGGACCAGCTTCAAAAAGAGAGACAGCCTGGCGTGATCTAGTCAGAGGGTAAGGTGGACGTCCGAGCGATAATGAGGGCTCCGATTCGTCATAATATAGCCTTATTCGTATCCCCTTTTCTCTTTCTAGGCTCACGTGTTGGTTAAGAAGATGTCTTAATTGCAAGAAAGTTCGTGATACCCCTTCCAGCGTCATGTCAACACGTTCCGGGGTGTTCGTGACTCCTGCATGAGGAGAAGGAACTCCGGATCGTGAAGGGGTTGGAGTTCGGAAAGGTGAAAACTCAAGGAACAAGGGTTCCGTTCGAGTTCCTCCCGGAGTGGAAAAAATCGGGGTGGTTGCCGGTGTTTCTTGGCCGGCACTTGATGTCGGTGTTCTTGACACTTGGTTGACTTCACCGGGAGATCCACCTTCCGACATGGTGGTGGAGCTACACTACTGGTCTTTAAGATAAAGTAAGCGGCGTAGCCCCACGGTGGGCGCCAACTTGTTGCTACAACAAAGATAAGACCAATGATAGTTAATGGACTGGTTAGGCTAAAAGGCTTCAAGGGTTCAGGTTAGCCTAACGCAGGTCGTGGTGTCCCTCTACGTTTGCAAAACGTAGAAGGAGGTTCACTAGTTAGTTGTTTGTTGTTAAAGTTCACCGATGATCAAGAATCGCGATGTTTGGAATCGGTTCATGGATGAAGCTATGATATTTGTGAAGTAAGAAAGGAATAAGCAAAGTGTGTATTCCTCAAGAGAGAAGAGAAGATCAAGGAGTATGTATTAACTCCAGATCAGGTGTGTTTGTGTTTATGGCTAAGCATCTCTTATATAAGTGAGGAGATGTAAGCCTTTTAGTTCAGATGTAACTAACTAGTTCCCCTCCAGTTTGCCTAGAGAGCTGACCATTGTTGGGCGGGAAGCTTTGGACAAATGGTCCATAGATAAAATAATAATACTTTATCTGAATATGTCCTTTGCTCAGAAGGGACAAGGATGTGAATAGTGATGTGACATTATACTGTAGCACGTGGGTGCTTATTTACATAAGTTTGGGCGGGAAACGAAGCTTTTAACCTTTTAACCCTTTTAACGTTAACGTGTTTCAGCCATTCTATTATTTCCTTAAGCTACCCCGTCATCAACCATCATTCGGATTTCTGTGTCAACCAAATGGTTTAGACATAGGCTTATGCTTATATTTTTAACTATTAAATAGTTATGGCCAGTGGTGTTATGGTCAATGCATTAGTTTCTAAATATTTATATTGGTTGCAAATGAATGTTATAATTGTGATCAATATCTCTTAAACAACATTGCCGTGTTTTAAAATTTTAATTTTTAGGTAAGTTGCTGAAATATTAATTAAAAATAATTTATTATTATGAATTGAACCACAACTTCCGGTTAATTGGTTTATTGAGAAGGTGGAGGACGGTACTTATATTTTTATTAAA
This sequence comes from Bidens hawaiensis, assembly GCF_021521415.1. NCBI lineage: Eukaryota > Viridiplantae > Streptophyta > Magnoliopsida > Asterales > Asteraceae > Bidens > Bidens hawaiensis. The sequence goes on from NW_027491931.1 coordinate 51,740, forward strand.
TGCATACCAGGAGGAACATTATCTCGATTAATTGTATTCTAGAACTGGAAATCATGGCTTCATACAAAAGCAAATAGTACAATAATAAATAATAAGTAACTAATTATCTAAAAAAAGCGGTAAACAATTTAATTCAAACACATAAGGCAAACAGTTAAGTACGTATGAGACTCCTAAGCATGTTACTATGGCACACTAACGATCTATCTTAAACCTTCGGCTCTGATATCAATCTGTCACACCCCAACCTACGGCGGAAATGCCGGGACGTGAACTGATTGCCCACAACTCTCAAGGTACTATTATACAATATTAGAAATTTCAATATCTATTTAATAAATTCAATAAGGACAGAAATATTCCATACAACATACAAAATCAATTAATAGTTCATCAATCAAAATAAATTATGAAGCAAATGTCTCGTTTATTTCTCTATCTTGATTCTTAAGTTTTCTTTCCAATCTTAAACTAACTTCACATCACACGATAACCTGCATATGCGTTAAATATAAAGTAGTTTTGTCAACACAAGGTTGAATGAGTAAAACAGCAGATGTTCATGATTATATAACAATAATATAAAAGGCAACTGTGTCAAGTGAGATAAGCAATTTAGCCAATGAGCAAGTAAAGAATGATGTTGGTAAGCTCGATGTCAGATGAAATGAACGATGGCTAACACGACGGACGTATGATCATACTAGACTTAGAATATGTTGGACCTCTCCGACAAGTATTCAAGCAAAGCATATAAACATATAACACGTTACGTGTAAACTGTTAAACACACATGACTAACAGTTGCAAGTTAAGTAATATATAGTAATAAAATAAATAGAACGCATATGTCCCCAAAACGGTTAAAAATGAGTTAAAAGAGGGGAGTGAGATACTTGTCACACCCTAACCTACAGCGGAACATGCCGGGGCGCGACATTGATTGTATCATAGCTCAGAAGACACTAAGTAAAATACACGTGTCAATATCTAAATTATTCATTCATATATCAATTTTTAAAAACACAAACATTGTCTTAACAATAACGTTACAAATCAATAATAAATAACTTAAAACAAAAAGAAAATGTTCTTCATTCATCAAGTAACCTAAGGTCTCATCTAACTTCCAATACTCGATTCATCCGATAAAGCTACCTGCGCCATGCGTGAAAATATATATTTTGTCAACATAAAGTTGAGCAAGTAAACCACGATTTTGAGTATATATAATAATAAAAGACAATTCCATGCGATAATTGTAAATCACTACAACTAGTATAACAATGAATAAAAGTTGTCTTTTCACTCGAATCATTTTGATAACGAGCTAATTCAACGGCGTATGATCATACTAATGAGGATGAGGATACCAACCAACATAAATTAAACACATAGTCACATTTGCACATATCAACTTCGAGCAATTTCAATTACTCATATAGTGGAATCGTAGTTAAAACAATAATTTAATTGTGAACGCATAGCGCACCCAAAATTGTAAAGCGGTAAAAAGGGGGATGCGAATTTACTTACCTTAATACGGGATAAGCGAGGACGAGATAATAAAAGAAAATGCTAGGATGGAAAACGATCAAGCTTCCTGAGATTTGCCGACAATTAATCCTAGTTGTTAACGATAAAGAGAGTTAAATATAAAAGACCAAACAATAAGACGGGTTTTGGGTCTCGATGAGGTTATTAATCTTGATGTCATTTTAATTATGGTTGTATTTTATTAACGTTTTAATTATTACTATTGTTAGTATTTAATCATCATTGTTATTAATTATTTTTTGATAAATAAATATTATGTAATATATATAAATTAACGTGGAGTTTTAAAAGGAGATTTATTATGAACAATTTAAGTTCGGTTTATCAAAATATTGTATTACATGTAGTAAATGTAAAAATTTGATTAAAAACGTTTTAAATATATAAAGCTATAAAAAAAACCGGGTTTCGTGAGACTTAGAGGTTCGGTTTTAAGAAAGATAACATTTATTACTTAATATAAATATTTTTTTATAAACAATAAATAAAAGAAAATCGGGTTTTAGGATGACGGGAAAACGGCTCAAAGTGTCGGTTTATAATATTTAAATGATTAGTTGTGTTGGGATTTATTTAATATTAAAAGGACCAACTATTAAATAAAGCTAACAAAAGAAAAAAAAAACAAAACCCAAAACGGGTTGGGCCAGGTTCGAACCCGCGACCCAACCTGTGTAAGTCAGTGGACCAGCCAACAGAGCCATCATGGCCAGTTGTTAACTAATGCAGATCCAAAGATATAAAAACGTATGTTTAAAAGGGCATGAACCCTAGATTATCCAATTGGATAATCTGGTTCATGTTCGTTCAAACACGTTTAGGGCTAATGTTATTGGATGAATTGCGATTCTAACCATACCTGTTAATTGGATTAGAACGTTTTCTAAGAGGGTGAAATTGATCAAAAGGGTTGCGGCCAAAGTTGATATCGAACAGGTACTTGACGGCCTTGTAAACTGAAATTAGGTTAGGGTTTAGTGTCGTGAGGTAGTTAGGGATGTGTGGACGAGTTTAATTGTAAAAATGGTTGAGTATATATACTGATTTGGAGACGGGTTACGAGGGTTCGTTATGTTTATAATTTCAAATCAATTAGGGGTCAAACACGATGTTTTACCACAAATAGAGTGTCGGTTACGCGTTTATTCGGCCGAATATGCTAGGTTCCATATTTGGTTTGATCAATTGAGCGAGAATTTGTCACACCCTCAAAATCCACTAACGGAGTTTTACCGTCAGAGGGTGTGAACTAACAGGATCGGATTCATTAGTTATAATCAAACCATAAAACAAAGTTTCAAAACCGTGAAAACGTTTACGAGTAATTAAATGCGGAAGCGTAAAACCATAGAAACCAATGTTGCGTCACGCAGGACGAATTAAAACCCAATGATAACAGTTTAAAATAAGTTTGCATAATTAAAAATATTTCAAGCAATGCATGATCCTAAACCGCGCGCCCGCCTCGGCTACCTGAGAATAACATACTAAAAGTGTCAACACGGGGTTGGTGAGTTCACAAGTTTATATAAAATAAAGCGTTTAGCGTTTGCGTTCAGCGTTTTGCGTTCAGCGTTTTGCGTTCAGCGTTTTGTGTTATGTCAATTATATATATATAGGTAGCTAGCCTATAAAACAAGTATTACTAAGTGTTCGACACCGAAGCTGACTGTTTATCATTTGCCTTGCCACCAGGTCTATCCCGACCATGGTATGTGTTTAGCCAAGATTACACCCACTCGACCTCCAGTCGAGTTTAGCATTGGGTGGGGTTTGTCAAACCCAGTAGTACTACTCAACAATGACTCGCTATTATCCAATATTAAACAGTTCGATGTGAATGAAGGACTTTAGTTATTGCGTTTGCCACTTAGTCTTTACAAGTGATATATAATCTATATTAACAAAATCTTAAATGCGTTTTCGGAGTATGTTATCTCCCCCAAGTGAAAAGCATTTGAAAACAGTTTAAAAGGGGTAAGTGAACTCACTGTTTGCGAAGTATTCCCAAAATAATTCACCAAGATGCGCATCACAGAAAAACTCTCTCTAGCGTTCTAAAACAACAAAGAGATTTTTTCTAAGTGTCGGAATATTATCGAGTCTCTAGACCCGGCACATAATACCTATGCACACAACATGTTTCGTGTTTCGTTTTTGAATCGTGTGTGACTTTAACAAGTGTATTTGTGATACGTTACATGTGTGAGCAATTATTTACGTGTCATGTATTCATAATGTACATCACTAGCAATTACTCCCCGTAAGGGCAATTTGGTCAACACATAACAATTAACTAGCAATTATTCCACACGAGGGCAATTTGGTCAAATCATGACAATCAATTAGCAATTATTCCCCGCAAGGGCATTTTGGTCAAAACACGACAATTAATTAGCAATCATTCCCCTCAAGAGCAATTTGGTCAAAACACGATAATAAATTAGCAATCACGTTGTTTCAAGCAACTTCCACAAAATTCAGCAACTAGTTTCTTAACGATAGAATTCTACTTGAAAAACTAGTCTATCCCACCGATCATAGCATCACAATTAATTTACCAAAAATCATTACAAAAGCATATATGTCTTAGGTTTGCAGAAAATATTTTATTATATTTTTATTCCACATAGGTTTCCCACAATAATCAAATCATTACAGCAAACTCATAACAGTCAAATTCATGCGCAACAAAATGTTATTTGAAATTCCCGTTAAACGAAAAATCCAAAAATTGCAAGACCACTTGGGTTAGGTTCCTAACTCAATAAATCAACTTCCAGAAGTGAAACCAACCCAATTGGTCTTGTAGTTTATGAGATATAACATTTACAAAACAACCTAACAGCAGGTCTAACAACTCAGCTTTGCACAACATTTTTGTAAAATCATAAAGGTCAACTTGTACACGTCCAAAAATTGCAAATTTATATTCTTTAGAAACTAGACTCAACCTAGTTTACTTTAGTATCAATTATCTCAACCAATTTTCAAATTTACACCCCATTACAGTTAATTGAACATCAACAACACAATCTGTCCAGAAACTGTTTGCATCCAAACTCAACATATTAACTATTTATGGACCACAAATCATTCATATAACATTCTAGACACTATAACCACTACCCATGCCTATCAATTACACCATACATACATGGTTAGGGTTTTATTTGATCTCAAACTCAAAGACACAACAATTAACATGTAATAATATCAATACTAGTTATCAAATCATCATCAATACATCATCAAATCAAACAAGACACATGAGCACAACATATGTACAAAAATCGGCCCTAGGGTTTTTTAATTAACCCATTAAAAATTGAACTTAAGTATAAAGGATGCAAGGGATAGTCGTTTATACCTTCCTAGCACCTTAATCTTCAATCAAAAGCTTAAAAACTTGTTTGTATGTGTGTGTGTGAATGGCGGCTGCCGTGAGGGGGGGGGGGGGAAGAGTCCGATCGGGGTAGGGGAGAGGAGAGAAAGAGAGAGTTAGGGTTTAGGTTTATTATTAATAATAATAATAATAATATGTTACACTCAAGTCCCTCAACTTTCAATTGTTGCTTTTCTAGCTTAATTAACTAGTTCTAGTACATTGAGTTAACGTTTATAACAATGTTATCACACAACACATAAGTCTAACACATAATTATCACATAATTATTGTTTTGACATTTTTCGTTTATTCACCAATTGTTTGCGTCAACTCGTTTGTGTTTCGGTGCAATTTCCGAAAGACTACACATGTAGTAATTGTCAAGCGTCATTTAAACCCTAGTTTAAATGTAATGAGGTGTGCGTTATAGATTCAGTGATCTTTAAGTTTGAATTGACGGAGTTGAGTTAACGGAGTTAACTTGAAATTGACGACTGTCACATCATTCCCATGTTAAAAAAATTTTCGTCCCGAAAATTTGAGTCAAGTCGTGATGAGTGTCTGAAAAAGTAAGAAAAATTTTCAGTTTGTCATATCATCCCCTAGTAGAAAGAAATTTCGTCCCGAAATTTAATTCATACCTCCGGTGATTTCTGACGGTTTGTCGGGTTTCGCGGTTTTCTGTGTTTGGTCAGCCCTTCAAAAAGGTGAGGATACTTTTTCATCATTTGATCCTCGCGTTCCCACGTGAACTCCGGTCCACGTCTCGAGTTCCAACGAACCTTAACGATTGGAATTTTGCTGTGCTTGAGCGTTTTGGTTTCCCAATCCAAAACCTCGACTGGTTCTTCAATGAAATGTAACTGTTCATCAACTTGCAGTTCATCCAAAGGGACTACTTGGGTTTCATCAGATAGGCATTTCTTCAAATTGGATACGTGGAATACATTGTGTATGCCACTGAGTTCCGTTGGTAGGTCCAGTCGGTACGCCACCGGACCAATGCGCTCAGTTATTCGATAAGGACCAACATATCGTGGGTTGAGTTTGTTTCGCTTACCAAAGCGAACCACACCTTTCCAAGGTGAGACTTTGAGTAACACTTGGTCATTCACTTGAAATTCGAGAGGTTTTCGGCGCTTGTCGGCGTAACTCTTTTGGCGATCTCGTGCTGCTGCCATGCGGGTTCGGATTTGAACAATCTTTTCCGAGGTTTCGAGTACCAGTTCTGGACCAGTGATTTGGCTGTCACCCACCTCTGCCCAGCAGAGTGGTGATCGACACTTCCGTCCGTACAGTGCTTCAAACGGCGCTGCTTTAATACTTGCGTGGTAGCTGTTATTATACGAAAACTCTACCAAAGGTAAGTGAGGTTCCCAACTTTTTCCGAAATCCAACACACATGCACGCAACATGTCCTCTAAGGTCTGAATAGTTCGTTCACATTGCCCATCCGTCTGAGGATGGTATGCTGTGCTCATATCAAGACGGGTGCCTAGTGCGCTTTGCAGTGACTTCCAAAAGTGCGAAGTGAAACGGGAATCTCGATCAGAAATGATTGAGACAGGCACTCCGTGTCTAGACATTACTTCCTTCATGTAGACGCGAGTCAGTCTTTCCATTTTGTCCGATTCCTTAATCGCTAAGAAGTGTGCAGACTTAGTCAACCGGTCAACGATCACCCAGATGGTATCGCATCCCGTCGGTGTCTTAGGTAAACCCGTGATAAAATCCATTGAGATGTGTTCCCATTTCCACATTGGGAGTTCCGGTTGTTGCAGTAGACCAGATGGTTTCTGGTATTCTATTTTGACTTTGGCACAAGTCAAGCATTTGCTCACGTAGGTGGCAATGTCGGCTTTCATGTTTGGCCACCAGTAAAGTGCCTTTATGTCATGATACATTTTATCTGAGCCAGGGTGGATAGAATATCGGGACTTGTGTGCTTCGTCCATCACCAGAGTTATCAACTCTCCGTACCGTGGAACCCAAATCCGGTTCTCAAAATATCGGACCCCGTCCGATCTGGTTCCAAGTTGCTTGTTCATGCCCCGCATGAGTTCCGATGGAAGATTATCATCTTTCAAAGCTTCGAGTTGCGCCTCGCGAATATGGTCGGGTAAGTTTGCATGAATCGTGAGTTGCAATGCTCGCACTCGTCTGGGTTTATCTGTTTCTTTTCTACTGAGGGCGTCGGCCACTACATTGGCCTTGCCAGGGTGGTACTTGATGGCACAATCATAATCCTTAAGCAGCTCGACCCAACGACGCTGTCGCATGTTCAGCTCCTTCTGATCGTAGATATGTTGGAGACTCTTGTGGTCGGTGTAAATGGTAAACTTGATACCGTACAAGAAATGCCTCCATATCTTAAGGGCAAACACCACAGCTCCGAGTTCCAAATCATGGGTCGTGTAGTTCTTCTCGTGAACCCGTAGTTGTCGAGAGGCGTAAGCTATAACCTTCTCGAGTTGCATCAGCACACAACCGAGACCTTGTATTGATGCGTCACAGTGTACCTCGAAATTTTCCGTTCCCTCGGGGAGGGCAAGGATAGGGGCGCTACAGAGTTTGGTTTTCAACAGTTGAAAAGCGGATTCTTGCGCGTCACCCCAATTGTACTTAGTGCCTTTGTGAGTCAAAGCGGTGAGGGGTTGAGCAATCTTTGAAAATCCCTCGATGAAACGTCGGTAGTAGCCGGCCAGTCCTAGGAATTGCCGCACCTCAGTCGGAGTCTTAGGTGCTTCCCAGTTTTTGATGGCCTCTACCTTACCGGGATCGACATGGATACCATTCTCGTTGATCACATGTCCTAAAAAGTGAACCTCGCGAAGCCAAAACTCACATTTCGAGAGTTTAGCATACAGTGGTTCCTTCTTCAATAATTCCAGAATTACCCTTAAGTGTTCTTCATGGTCAGCTTCGTCCTTGGAGTAGACGAGAATATCATCAATGAAAAAAATCACAAACTTGTCGAGGTACGCCTTGCATACTCGATTCATGAGATCCATAAATACGGCTGGTGCGTTGGTTAGGCCAAAAGGCATAACCGAAAACTCGTAGTGACCATACCGTGTTCTGAAAGCCGTCTTTGAGATATCTTCTTCGCGCACTCTTAGTTGGTGGTAACCGGATCGCAGATCGATCTTCGAGTAGTAACTCGATCCTTGGAGCTGGTCAAACAGATCATCAATTCGGGGTAAAGGATAACGGTTCTTGACCGTCACCTTGTTCAACTCCCGGTAGTCGATACACATGCGGAAGTCCCGTCCTTCTTTCTGACAAATAAGACAGGGGCTCCCCATGGCGATGAGCTAGGTCGGATAAAACCCTTATCCAACAAATCCTGCAACTGAGTGGACAGTTCCTGAAGCTCCGCCGGTGCGAGCCGATACGGGGCTCGTGCTATGGGTGCTGCACCGGGTGTCAACTCGATTTGGAATTCGACTTGTCGTATAGGAGGGAGTCCAGGCAAATCCTCCGGGAAAACTTCCGGAAAATCTCGCACAATCGGTATATCTTCAATTCGCTTCTCCTCCGCGGGTTTCTCAACAATCTGCGCCAAAATTGCCGGATGACCCTTTCGTAGATACTTCTGCGCCTTCATGAGGGTAATGACGCTGGTGGTTATGCCGCTTCTCTCACCTCGGATCGAAATGATCTCGCCGGAAGGGGTAGTAATGTGGACTATCTTGTCGTGACATATAATCTCCGCTCGGTTCTCGGATAACCAGTCCATGCCGACCACGACATCGAAACTACTAAGCGTAAAAGGAATAAGGTCGATATCAAAGACATGACCTGCCAGTTTTAACCTACATCCCGCAAGTACATGAGTCGTTACTATAGTCTTACCGTCAGCTAATTCAACAGGAAACTTAGCATCTAACGGAGTTGGAGTTAGGTCTAAGAGTTGGCTAAAGGCTTTCGACACAAAGCTCCTATCAGCTCCAGTGTCAAACAATACAGAAGCAAAACAATCGTTCACAGGGAACTTACCAGTCACCACGTACGGATCATTGCGGGCTTGACCCGACCCAATAACAAAAGCTCTTCCTTTACCATTGTTTCCACCACCACTGCCACTTCCATTACCTCCATTGTTGTCGTTCTGTTTCAGCTTAGGGCAGTCCTTCTTAAAATGTCCCTCTTGTCTACACTCAAAACATCCCTTGGTTGTCATGGGTGGTTTAGGAGCACCCTTTGCCGCAAGGTCTCCTCTACATTCCTTTGCCTGGTGACCCATCTTTCCGCATCTCTGACACTTGACACGGTCACACGGGCCAGCATGATGATAGTTGCACCTATTGCACTTCGGATATTTCCCAGCATATCCGCTCGAACCCTGCCCGCTACCGTTGTTATTGTTGTTGTGACTCTGATTGTTGAAGCTCCGAGTGAATTCGGTCTTACGGTAGTGTTGTTGCTGTGGGAGGTTCGAGGATGAGGATCTGGTGTTGTCAAACTTTCTCTTTCCACTGCTCGGGTTGCTGTTGCTGTTGTTGTCATTACTCGGGTTGTCACGGGCTTTAGTGGTTGAACCCCTTGGTGGTAACGCACCTTGGGTCACTGCTTGATCCGTTTTGTGAGCTAACCAGATCGCTTGTTGAATCGTGGCTGGTCTGGAAGACGTCACCATGCCCAGAATTTGCGGTGCTAACCCATCAATATACATTTCAATCCTCTTACTCGGCGGGTCTACCATCCGCGGACACATCACAGCTAACTCGTGAGAACGGGTAGTGTAGGCTTCGATTTCTGAACCCACCATCTTCAATGACCAAAATTCTGACTCCAACTTTGCAATCTCCTCTCTCGGACAGTACTCCTCTCGCATCATGTTTTTGAACTCCTCCCGGTTCATCGCGTTAGCCAGTTCCAATCCAAGGATCTGTACGTTCGAATTCCACCAAGTGAGGGCAGAATCCTCAAGTGTTCCAGCAGCGAATTTGACCCTACTGGCAGGGGGACAATTACACATCTCAAACGCCGATTCGGCCTTCTCAGCACAACGCATGAAGCCTATAGCTCCCTCAGTGCCCTTAAACGAACTGGGCTTGCAGTCATGGTAATTCTTGAAGGTACACGTTCCAATTGGACCTCCAGCTTGGTTCTGAACATGTGCGGCTAGAGCGGCCGCCGCATGGTCGTTCAGCAGAGTTTGGAGTTCAGCTGCAGTCAAGTTGATGTTACCACGTCCGTGTCCAGCGTTTCTTCCAGCCATTTCCTAGAATCACAGTATAAAATGTTAAACATGAATTTTTCTTTCATATACAACAAACCATACATGTAATAAAAAGATAGGTAAGAAAGAAATAAGAAACAACATCACATCACAACCATATATTAATCCAAATAATAATTCATGATTAAAACCATTGTATTCGCTACAAAGTATTTCCAATCAATCCTTAAAATCATAGAAAATAATAGTTCGATGGAGACAACCCCTCCATCTAGGTGTCATCATCACTAGATGTCATCATCTGAGGACACCTCTGAGTGTGCCTCCTCCTCAGCCGGTTCTTCCTCCGGTTCTTCTTCAGGTTCCTCCTCGGGATCTTCCTCGGGATCCTCCTCAGGCTCCTCTTCGGGATCTTCTTCAGGCTCTTCTTCAGGCTCTGCCTCAGGTTCGGCTGCGTTATGAGCAATTTGCATTTGTAAGACATCGCAACGCTCTAGAGCTATCTCGGTTCGGGTCCTTGCTACTTGGAGTTGCTCTTGCAAGTCTATCATCTCGGCTTGCATCTTTCTCATAATCTTCATCTGTTGATCACTAGCCTCTTGCATTTCCTTCATTACCGCTGTCATTTGGGAAATTTCCTCCTTAGTCTCGGTTCCATCTTTTAACAGTCCGGAAACGTTAGCTCTCGTATAGCGCATGTAACCCACGTCACGCTCCAAGCATGAAACAACAGCTGCGAGAACTCGCTCTACAGGTTCGGTTATGGGTGGTAGGGTGTTGGGGTAAGCAGGGTGGTTCGGGTTAGGTAACGGGGGAACTTGTTCGCGATAGACCATACGTCTGATCATATTAGGGTACCAATCCCAGCTAACTTCGTTTTCGTACATGCCTCCGGATAAGCGGTACCTCTTCGGTGCGGGAGCTTCGAGTTCCGGGACTACAAGGGGTGGCGATAAGGTAGGTAACTGCGGTTCCTTCCCATGTGCATGAGTCATCGGATCGGATGATGATGATGATGGCGGCGTCGACATTCCTACAGATAAGCCGTGTATGCGCGCGCGTATGAATGAAAGAGGTAAAGAGATAAGATAACAAAGACTACACAAACATATGCAGTGCGTATCATTATAACTAATGGGTCGTCGCGGTTATAGTCTAGTATGCATGCAGCTTCTAGTTCGCTATAACCAATGGCTCTGATACCAATCTGTCACACCCTAAAAATCCACTAACGGAGTTTTACCGTCAGAGGGTGTGAACTAACAGGATCGGATTCATTAGTTATAATCAAACCATAAAACAAAGTTTCAAAACCATGAAAACGTTTACGAGTAATTAAATGCGGAAGCGTAAAACCATAGAAACCAATGTTGCGTCACGCAGGACGACTTAAAACCCAATGATAACAGTTTAAAATAAGTTTGCATAATTAAAAGTGTTTCAAGCAATGCATGATCCTAAACCGCCCGCCTCGGCTACCTGAGAATAACATACTAAAAGTGTCAACACGGGGTTAGTGAGTTCACAAGTTTATATAAACTAAAGCGTTTAGCGTTTGCGTTCAGCGTTTTGCGTTCAGCGTTTTGCGTTACCAGATAGTGTTATGTCAATTATATATCTATAGGTAGCTAGCCTATAAAACAAGTATTACTAAGTGTTCGACACCGAAGCTGACTGTTTATCATTTGCCTTGCCACCAGGTCTATCCCGACCATGGTATGTGTTTAGCCAAGATTACACCCACTCGACCTCCAGTCGAGTTTAGCGTTGGGTGGGGTTTGTCAAACCCAGTAGTACTACTCAACAATGACTCGCTATTATCCAATATTAAACGGTTCGATGTGAATGAAGGACTTTAGTTATTGCGTTTGCCACTTAGTCTTTACAAGTGATATATAATCTATATTAATAAAATCTTAAATGCGTTTTCGGAGTATGTTATCTCCCCCAAGTGAAAAGCGTTTGAAAACAGTTTAAAAGGGGTAAGTGAACTCACTGTTTGCGAAGTATTCCCAAAATAATTCACCAAGATGCGCGTCACAGAAAAAATCTCTCTAGCGTTCTAAAACAACAAAGAGATTTTTTCTAAGTGTCGGAATATTATCGAGTCTCTAGACCCGGCACATAATACCTACGCACACAACATGTTTCGTGTTTCGTTTGTGAATCGTGTGTGACTTTAACAAGTGTATTTGTGATACGTTACATGTGTGAGCAATTATTTACGTGTCATGTATTCATAATGTACATCACTAGCAATTACTCCCCGTAAGGGCAATTTGGTCAACACATAACAATTAACTAGCAATTATTCCCCACGAGGGCAATTTGGTCAAATCATGACAATCAATTAGCAATTATTCCCCACAAGGGAATTTTGGTCAAAACACGACAATTAATTAGCAATCATTCCCCTCAAGGGCAATTTGGTCAAAACGCGATAATAAATTATCAATCACGTTGTTTCATGCAACTTCCACAAAATTCAGCAACTAGTTTCTTAACGACAGAATTCTACTTGAAAAACTAGTCTATCTCACCGATCATAGCATCACAATTAATTTACCAAAAATCATCACAAAAGCATATATGTCTTAGGTTTCCAGAACATATTTTATTATATTTTTATTCCACATAGGTTTCCCACAATAATCAAATCATTACAGCAAACTCATAACAGTCAAATTCATGCGCAACAGAATGTTATTTGAAATTCCCGTTAAAAGAAAAAACCAAAAATTGCAAGACCACTTGGGTTAGGTTCCTAACTCAATAAATCAACTTCCAGAAGTGGAACCAACCCAATTGGTCTGGTAGTTTATGAGATATAACATTTACAAAACAACCTAACAACAGGTCTAACAACTCAGCTTTGCACAACGTTTTTGTAAAATCATAAAGGTCAACTTGTACACGTCCAAAAATTGCAAATTTATATTCTTTAGAAACTAGACTCAACCTAAGTTACTGTAGTATCAATTATCTCAACCATTTTTCAAATTTACACCCCGTTACAGTCAATTGAACATCAACAACACAATCTGTCCAGAAACTGTTTGCATCCAAACTCAACATATTAACTATTTATGGACCACAAATCATTCATATAACATTCTAGACACTATAACCACTACCCATGCATATCAATTACACCATACATACATGGTTAGGGTTTTATTTGATCTCAAACTCAAAGACACAACAATTAACATGTAATAATATCAATACTAGTTATCAAATCATCATCAATACATCATCAAATACATGAGCACAACATATGTACAAAAATCGGCCCTAGGGTTTTTTAATTAACCCATTAAAAATTGAACTTAAGTATAAAGGATGCAAGGGATAGTCGTTTATACCTTCCTAGCACTTTAATCTTCAATCAAAAGCTTGAAAACTTGTTTGTATGTGTGTGTGTGAATGGCGGCAGCCATGAGGGGGGGGGGGGGGGGAAAGAGTCCGATCGGGGTAGGGGAGAGGAGAGAAAGAGAGAGTTAGGGTTTAGGTTTATTATTATTAATAATAATAATAATATGTTGCACTCAAGTCCCTCAACTTTCAATTGTTGCTTTTCTAGCTTAATTAACTAGTTCTAGAACATTGAGTTAACGTTTATAACAATGTTATCACACAACACATAAGTCTAACACATAATTATCACATAATTACTGTTTTGATGTTTTTCGTTTATTCACCAATTGTTTGCGTCAACTCGTTTGCGTTTCGGTGCAATTTCCGAAAGACTACACATGTAGTAATTGTCAAGCGTCATTTAAACCTTAGTTTAAATGTAATGAGGTATGCGTTATAGATTCAGTGATCTTTAAGTTTGAATTGACGGAGTTGAGTTAACGGAGTTAACCTGAAATTGACGATTGTCACAGAATTGATGGGTTTTGAGAGCTTTGGGATGCGCCGGGTCGGGTTGGATCCAAGGGTGAGTTAGGGTTAATTTTTTTAATATAATATATTATATTATAATATCAGAATTTACACAACAAGTCCCTGAAGTTTGTAGATGGAAACGAGAATGGGTTAAAGTTTGAGTTTGGGTGGGATTTGTTAAGTTCTTGTAAGTTTAAGTGTTTAACTATTAAATAATAATAAAAAAAACTAAAACCATAAAAATACTCAATAAATGCGTCGGTTTTATTAAATGAGTGACCCGAACCCTTAAACGGGTCGGGTATAAATACAAGAAGAAAACCCGAAATGTTACAGCATTCACTACTTTAGGAAATTCCGTCCCGAAATTAGGAGAAATTAGGAATTAAGCCGTAACGAAGAGGTGCGGGTACTTGGACTCCATCTGGTCTTTGCGTTCCCAAGTGAACTCGGGACCACGTTCAGATTCCCAACGAACTTTGACAAGCGGAATACGACTACGCTTGGTCTCTTTGTCCATATTATCCACGAATTCTACGGGTTTCTCGATAGCACGCATAGATTCTTCAACTTGTAATTCATTGAGGGGTATATGGAGATTCCCCTCGGCTAAGCACTTCTTGAGATTGGAAACATGAAAAGTTAGATGAACATTGGAGAGCTCTTCGGGGAGATTGAGACGATACGCAACTTTACCAACCCTTTCAACGATCTCAAACTGGCCAACAAAACGAGGAGATAGTTTATTCCTTTTGCCAAAACGAACTACCCATTTCCAATGAGATACTTTAAGGAAAACACGATCACCAACATTGAACTCGAGAGGTTTACGGCGCTTATCGGCGTAGCTCTTTTGACGGCTACGTGCGGCAAGAAGATTTTGACGAATAAGAGCGATTCGATCGGAAGTCTTTTGAACAAGCTCGGGACCAGTGAGTTGTGATTCACCAACCTCGTTCCAACTAATCGGGGAACGACATTTTCGGCCTTAGAGAGCTTTAAAGGGTGTCATGCCAATACTAGTGTGAAAGCTATTATTGTAGGAAAACTCTACAAGTGGTAGGTGAGTATCCCAATTTCCACCAAAATCTAATACGCAAGAGCGGAGCATATCTTCGAGAGTTTGAATTGTTCTCTCGGATTGACCATCGGTTTGCGGGTGATAAGCGGTGCTTAGATTAATACAGGTACCCAAGGCGATTTGCAACGATCTCCAAAAATGAGAGGTAAACCGACCATCACGATCAGAAATAATGGTCAAAGGCGTTCCATGGTGGCAAATGATGTTCTTGACATAGAGTCGGGCTAATTCGCTTACGGAGAATTTTTCTCGGAACGGTATGAAATGAGCTGACTTGGTCAAACGATCAACAATCACCCAAATACTATCATTGCGACTTTGAGTAGTGGGAAGTTTGGTAACGAAATCCATGGCTATGTCTTCCCATTTCCAAACGGGGATTGGAGGTTGCTCGAGCAAACCAAACGGTTTTTGATGCTCGGCTTTAACCTTAGAGAAAGTGAGGTGATGTGCGAATATATATATATATATATATATATATATATATATATATATATAAAACACAAGTCGCAACTAAGCTTTAAAAACCAAACAATCTATCCTAGTTCACACAAACGGCAAGTGTACCGGTCGCGAATAGCACAGATAAGGAAAGTCCGGATATCGAACTCGAAGACACGTGAAAACGTTTATAATCACTAAACTCTAACCAAGACTCACCTAATAATATTTAAATGATTTTTAATTTAATTAGATTTGATTTAACTACTTAGCTTAACTAAATGAAAACTTTTGACAAAACTTCGAAAACTCTGACTGCAGTGATAAAAACGTCTACCTAGGTAAGAATCATATTGAAGGAGATGACAAGACAATGAATTGAAAACTCTCACGACACCGGTTCTAAAGGATGACACAACTAAGGTTCGCTCAAGAAGGTCAGATCACCTCTCGGTCTCACTAACAAACTCTAACTTATCTTAGTTGATTTTAAGAACAAACCGGGAAAACAAATTATTAACGTGTTCTAATGCCAACTCACCTCTCGGTCTCACCGACACACTAGCCTAATGGAAACGAATACTACGCAACCAAGGATAGAGGAACAATTCAACTTAACTTAAACTAGACCAACTAATCGCTCAAACATCTAAACCCGACAAGAACAAAACCCGCTCTCGCGCGATCTTAATTCTAACAAGTAAAAGTAATGAGACGAGTTTACTTCTTATCACCTCTCGGTCTCTAAGAAGGTGTTTCACAACTGATTTTATCTAATTAATTTACCCACTTATCCCTACGGTTGTACTTCCCGCAAATAAACCCTAAACAAAAAGTAAGAGCCTTAAACATGCAACAACTAATCAAAACCGATTCAATTAATTAAAGCACGAGGTTATTAGGTATAATCAAACAAAACACAGCCACTAAACACAATCTAATTTACTATTAAATAAAACTTTACATTAACAATTTAAACCATGATCATTAACAATCCATATTACTAGTCAAAACCTAACAATATTCATCAAACCTAGATAGAACAAAAAAATTAGCTACTCATTAAGTTTGGACAGCCATTAACATTCAAGTAAAACATCATAAACATCAACATAAACATAATCAAACTCGCTCGCATGTAGCGGCGTACAAAACAGAAAACAAAAACATAAGAAATAAACATATTTTTGTGTTTTTGACTTTTTTAATTTTTTTGATTTTTTTAAATATTTATTTTTTTTTGTATTTTTAATTTTTTTATAAATAACAAAAATAAAAAAAAATAAAAACAGATAATAAAGAAAATCATAATACAAACTCTACAACTCGGGCTATTTCCCGAGAGCGCTTAGTTTAACTGGTCCTCAGCCTGACCCCAAATCTCAATTTTAATCAGGTGGCTTCTCCTTTATCCGTTTCCCACTCGAACCGTTTCGTTTTATTCGTTTACTATTAGTTGGGAAATACTCAACAGAAAAAATTAGAGAGATTTTGAAAAACTGAAACAGGTCGGACCACCAATACTTATATTTACCCGGACCAAACTTTATACGAGTCGTGTAATGAAGGAGGATGTCATCTTTGCTGTGTGTCAACTTTTTATGTTGTTTCGTATGTCGTATACTCACCTTCAAGTTCGTTTGATCCAAGTATACATGTTCTCTCTTCTGTGGTCTCTCAGAAAATTAATCTTTCTATTCCTTCAATGTCACCTCTCGGGTCAAATTGCATATCATCTACTTCCATGGAGGTATCCTCCATAAGCTCTTCATGACAACCCTCAATATCCAATACAACCACATTCGCTTCTTTAATCAGTTCAGACTATTGATGTTCTCTTTCTAAATCCTCAATCATATCATTCTCACAAGACAAGTATGATGCATCAAATGGATCTGTTTCATGGCCGGGTGGATTCTCACATTCTTCATCCAATGAGGACAAATGCTCCTCCTCTATCTCTTCCCATACTCTTGAATCCTCAATCTCATTTAGGGATTCGATAAGTGTTTGACTCGGAGGTGGAACATATACCGAGTCATTCACAATAGCATGCAGTACATCGTCCATTATTGCCTCCAATCCCGGGGTGGGCTTAAATATATTTCCCAATGAATCCCTATACCCTAAGAAGTTCCCCATCAGATCATATGTGAAACGGTATGGAGGTTCTACCCAAAGTGATTCGAAGTTAGCCTTTTGTGTCTCGGTTTCTATCCTCCTTCGCTCATAAGCATCATGTACCCAGTGATCTCCGCCACACACTTTGCACCATGGCGTTTCAACGTGTCGTCCGAACATATTTCCTTTAAAGAACACCCAAAAGAAAAAGGATCACGGGCACCAGATAAAAATACTTAAAATAAATTAAACTAAAAGTAAACTAATTAAAATAACTAATCTAATCTAAATATACGAAAATACAATTGGTAAATTCTAACTCGGGTCGTTCTCAATACGCCTCTAACCGTGTCCCCGGCAACGGCGCCAAAAACTTGATGTGTGTATAATGATGCTCTCACAACTAAGCTTTAAATTTATTAAACGAAATTCCTAAAGAAACCACACAAAACCGGCAAGTGTACCGATCATTAATAGCATAGCACTAAGGAAGTCCGAGTATCGAACACAAGGACACTTGAAAACGTACTTAATACTTAACCCTAAATAAGACTCACCTAAGAATAATATATTTTTTTAAATGATTTTTATATTATTAACTACTTAACCTAACTTAATTTAATTAGCTTAAGAGACTTAATTTAAGAAGACTAAACGAAATTGTGAAAATACGATTTATCAATGGGAAAAACGTCTACCTAGGTAAGAATCCTATTGAAGGTATAATAAGCTAATGGATTGTAGAATCTCACGAAACCGGTTCCTAAGGAATGACACAACTAAGGTTCACTCAGGAAGCTAGATTACCTCTCGATCTCACTAACAAACCCTAACCTACACTTAGTTGATTTTAAGAACAAAACCGGGTGACGAATTGTTAAAGTGCTCTAATGTCGACTCTCCTCTCGGTCTCACCGATACACTACCCTAATGGAGACGAATACTATGCAACCAAGGATAGAGGAACAATTTAGATTAACTTAAACTAGCTCAACAAATCGCTCACAAACCAAACCCGACAAGAACCGAACCCGCTCTCGCGCGATCCTAATCCTAACAAGTAAAAGCTATGAGACGAGTTTACTTCCTATCACCTCTCGGTCTCTAAGAAGGTGTCTACCCACTTATTATATTCAATTAATACACTCACTTAAAACCTACGGTTGTACTTCCCGTAAACAAACCCTAAACACCAAGTAAAGAGTCCTAACAAGCAACAATCAATCTACCAATCCAAGTTCATAATAGTCTTACTTTCACATTTGTTCCCACGACTATGAACGACTACGGACGTTTAGAATAATACAAATTATTCACGGATTTAAACATACTTTGCCAACGGCAACCCTTGCCTTTGGTTCCGGGTGATGCCTTTTCTTTGAGCCACCCTCATTGATCGCAAGAACTGGTAAAACCTTTTTACCCATGCCGGCTTCGGCTGTCTTAAGCATTGCGTGAAGCTGACCAATGCTTTTGTCCCATCCGTTCATGTTGTAGTTCATGACGAATGACTCAAACACATTCAATTAATCAAGCAAGAGGTAAAATAGTGTAATTAACAAATTCACAGCCACTAAACACAACCTAATTCAATGTTAAAACAAACTTTTCATTAACAATTCAAGCCATGATCATCAACAATCCAAACTACTTACTAAAACCTAACAATAATCATCAAACCTTGGTAGAACTAACTAGTTTAGCCTAACATGATTTTTGGACATCAGCTAATACTTAAGTTAAACATCATAAACATCAATATAAACGTAAGTAAACTCATTCAAGATTCAATAAAAATCAAACATAAGTCAATCTTTAAGTTACTTGCAAAACAATCCAACATAAAAGATCAAATCAACTAGTTAGGGTTCTTGAACAAAAAGTAAAGTTTATGAATGATTACTTAAGGTTTATGAGCTGAGTTTATCAATGTTTATGATGCTAGCAGCTTCACAAGACTCTCCTTGGTGTTCTTCTTCCTCTCAAGCCGTCACAACAGCCACCACAGCTGCCACAAGTTCTTTTTTTCCTTCTCCTTTGCTGCTACCGATCGACACTATGGCAGAAGTTAGGGTTTTTTTTATTTTCGGGATTTAGGGCTGGATTATGGCTGAAAACTAAGTTAATTAACTTAATATAATATCATGTAAGGCTTCTAACTTATGGGCTTGGGTCGGGCCTCGAGTTGTAGCTTTGAAACTTGACCAAAAAGGCCCCTAAAGTCTTCCATCTTAACTCTTTTTTTCACCATCTTTCATAAACCTACTATTAACATTTAAACTTTGTAAATTATTACACTTAACCCCCAATACTTTCATAAAATAAACAATTAAGCATAAAAACCATGATAAAATCATAAGGAAAGTAAGTATGTTTTACAACACATCATGAGGCATTTAGATACATACACCGCAATATCTTTCTTCATTCCCGGCCACCAAAACATGGTACGAAGATCGGCATACATTTTATTCGCACCGGGATGAATAGAGTATCGTAACTTATGAGCTTCATCGAGGACGAACATGTGAATACCGTCACGATCGGGAACCCATAAACGGTCCAAATAATAGAGTAAGTCATTACGTTTGGTTTCAAGTTGGAGTTCGGCGCCACACGACATCTCGTCGTGTAAGTTACCCTCGGTGACGGAGACGTGTTGTGCGTAGAAGATGCGGTATTGGAGGTCAGATTGTATGGTGACACAATGGAGCAAGACAAATTTAACAGGTCGTGGACGAGGCCATGGACGTGGCCGTGGTCATTTTGACAAAAGGCATTTTAATGATCGTAAGCATTCATTTAAATGGAACACTAATTCTTACGGTCGTGGCCGTGGCCGTGGTCGTAACCAGAGAGCCAATAATTATCATGTTCCACAGAATACCAATTCCAACCACCACAATAAATGGAATGAAGCTGGTAGGTCCGAAAACAATGGCACACCCTGTTTTAGATGTGGAAGTACAAACCACTGGGCAAGGGCTTGTCGCACAGCTCCACATCTGTGTGAACTGTACCAAGCCTCTCTTAAAGGAAAAGAGAAAGAAATGAACCATGTTGATAACTTTGATGATCTCAATGCTGATCTGAGCATTGCAAACTTTGATATGGATCTCTAAAACAAATGTTGCTTCACAAGAATAATTATATGCAATAATTAAG
The DNA here is from genome assembly GCF_021521415.1 of Bidens hawaiensis. Lineage (NCBI taxonomy): Eukaryota > Viridiplantae > Streptophyta > Magnoliopsida > Asterales > Asteraceae > Bidens > Bidens hawaiensis. The sequence goes on from NW_027491931.1 coordinate 72,569, forward strand.
TGTGTTTCTTATTATATTTAGTTATGTGTTTCCTTCATGTACTGTTTGATTTTCAATTAAATAAAGTTCTTATTTAAATATCATAATGTCTTCGTTATACACTTATTATTTTTCTTAATACTTTCAAGATTTAAAATGAAAATCACTGGAGCACAAGATCAAACAAATGAAGAAGATATATGTATAGCGGATAGTGGACCCACACATACTATACTTAGATCTAAAAAATATTTTTATAAACTGAAACCAACAAAAGGAATCATCAATACAATATCAGGTCCTACAAACTTGATAGAAGGAGTGGGAAAAGCTAATTTAGCATTACCAAATGGTACAAAGCTCAAAATAGAAAATGCTGACCAATTCAAGGTGACATATGTGGACCAATTCATCCACCATGCGGACCATTTAGATACTTCATGGTCTTAATAGACGTATCTAGCAGATGGTCTAATATCTCTTTATTATCAACTCGAAATGTTGCTTTTGCAAAATTTCTTGCTCAAATTATCAAATTACGTGCACATTTTCCAGATTATACTATTAAGAGAGTAAGGCTTGATAATGCGGGAGAATTTACATCACATGCTTTTGATGATTATTGCATGTCTGTGGGGATTGTTGTAGAACACCCTGTTGCTCATGTACACACACAAAATGGCTTAGCCGAGTCGTTGATCAAACGCCTACAGCTAATAGCTAGACCAATAATAATGAGGACAAAACTCCCTGTTTCTATTTGGGGTCATGCAATTATGCATGCTGGATCATTAATTCGTGTGAGACCAAGTGCAAATCATAAATACTCTCCCACATAACTTGTTTCCGGAAATGAGCCAAATATTTCTCACCTTAGAATTTTTGGGTGTGCTGTGTATGTTCCTATTGCACCACCACAACGCACAAAAATGGGTCCCCAAAGAAGGTTGGGAATATATGTTGGATATGAAACGTCTTCCATCATAAGATACCTTGAACCTTTAACAGGTGATGTATTTTTACAGCACGTTTTGTTGATTGCCATTTTAACGAGACAATGTTCCCGGCATTAGGGGAGAAATGAAAAGGCAAGAAAGAGATATATCATGGTGTGTGCCATCATTGTTACACCTAGACCCAAGATCAAAAAAAAGTGAGACAGAGGTTCAAAAAATAATACATCTACAAGAAATTGCAAATCAGTTACCTAATGCATTTACTGATATAAACAGGGTCACTAAATCTCATATACCAGCTGCTAATGCTCCAGCTCGAGTTGAGATTCCAAGCAAGCAAAATAATAATGATGCACCTCATGAATCCCAAAAACGTTTAAAACGTGGAAGGCCAATCGGTTCAAAGGATAAAAATCCTCGAAAAATAAAGGGCTCTGAAAAGGATACTGACCCTAAGGATGGAATGATTGACAGAACCTTCCATCAGGAACGACTAAATAATATAACATTCTCTCAGGAAGAAATAAGTGATTCTAATAAGGAATTGTCAATCAACTATGGTCAATCACATATAATGTGGGAACGAGATGAAATGGAAACTATTGATGATATATTTTCTTATTCTATGGCAAGTGATATCATGGAAGAAAATGATGACCCTGAACAAAAATCTGTAGATGATTGTAAAAATCGACAAGATTGGAACAAATGGAAAGACGCGATGCAAGCTGAATTAAACTCACCAAACAAACAAAAGATTTTTGGACCTATTGTCATTACACCAAAGTCAATGAAACCTGTAGGATATAAATGGGTTTTTGTGAGAAAACGAAATGAGAAAAATGAGGTTACAAGATATAAAGCAAGACTTGTAGCTCAAGGTTTTTCTCAGAGGCCAGGAATTGACTATGAAGAAACGTATTCTCATGTTATGGATGCTATTACATTTAGATATTTAATCAGCTTAGCCGTCTCTAAAAATTTAGAGATGCGTCTTATGGATGTTGTCACAGCTTACTTGTATGGATCACTAGACAGTGACATCTTTATGAAAATTCCCGAAGGATTTAAACTCCCAGAAGCATTAAGCTCAAAGCCTAAGGAAATGTATTCCATTAAGCTACAAAGATCCTTGTATGGACTGAAACAATCTGGAAGGATGGGGTACAATCGTTTGAGTGATTATTTGATAAGAAAAGGATACACAAATAATCTTATTTGTCCATGCGTCTTCATCAAGAAGACAACATCAGGATATGTGATCATAGTTGTGTATGTTGATGATCTCAATTTAATTGGGACACCAAAAGAAATTAATGAAGCGATTGCTCTTTTAAAGAAAGAATTTAAAATAAAAGACCTTGGAAAAACCAAATATTGTCTTGGTTTACAAATTGAGCATATGCATAATGGGATACTTGTGCATTAGTCAACTTATAATGAGAAACTCTTAAAACGTTTCAATATGGACAAAGCAAATCCTTTAAGCACACCTATGGTTGTTAGATCACTCAATGTTGACAATGATCCATTTCGTCCTTGCGAAGATAATGAAGAGATTCTTGGTCCCGAAGTATCATACCTCTGTGCAATTGGAGCACTAATGTATCTTACTAACTGTACAAGACCTGACATTTCTTTTGCAGTTAATTTATTGGCAAGATTCAGTTCATCCCCTACTAAAAGACATTGGAATGGCATTAAACATATTTTTCGGTATCTAAATGGAACTGCTGATTTAGGTTTATTTTATCCTAACGATTCAAAAGAAGGGTTAGTTGGTTATGCAGATGCAGGTTATTTATTTGATCCCCATAAAGCAAAATCTCAAACTGGATATGTATTTAAGAATGGAGGAACTGCGATTTCATGGCGTTCTCAGAAACAAACACTCATTGCAACATCTTCAAATCATGTTGAAGTCATTGCATTGCATGAAGCTTCAAGAGAATGTGTATGGTTGAGATCTATGTCACGACACGTATTGATTTCTTGTGGACTAGAGAAAGATCGAATTCCAACTCCTACCTATGAAGATAATGCAGCTTGTGTCTCCCAAATGAAGGAAGTGTATATCAAAAGTGACAGAACAAAGCATATACCACCAAGATACTTTGAGTATACTCGGGACCTTATTAAAGACAATCAGGTTGAGATGAGATATGTCCAATCGAGCAACAACTCAGCTGATCTTTTCACAAAAGCACTTCCCACATTCCCACAGCAACATTCAGAAAACATGTCCATGATATTGGCATGCGTCATGTACGGACAATGTAACGAGCTGCAACTTGAGGGGGAGCTATCTACTGCACTCTTTTTCCCCTTAGTTAAAGCTTTTTTCCATTGGGTTTTTCTTTAGCAAGTTTTTTAATGAGGCAGTACTGCAAATCTTGAAAGTATTGAAAAGTGTTATCCAGGGGGAGTGTTATGATTTTATCCATGTTTTTGGATGACCACTTTTTCAACGTATGATTTTATCCATGTTTTTGGATGACCATTTTTTCAACGCAATCATATACGTTTGTTCCCCAAATAGTCACCTCAATAGTAGTTTGCAATAGTAAAGTTTGTACTATAAATATCAACGTATGTAACAATAATGGATATATCAACCTCAATAGTAGTTTGCAATAGTAACGTTTGTACTATAAATATCAACGTATGTAACAATAATGGTTATATCAACAAAGTTACTGAATCATATATTCCATCTTCTCTTATCTTCAAAGATTACATAAATAATATTGTTACAAATAGTGGTGACTTCTTTGTTATCTTCAAGTTATCACATTACCCTATAATCTTGTTATAGTTAGGGCTATTATTATAACACCCACCCATTTTTGTAACTGTTTTTTTTTCTTTTATCATATTGCAAGCTAAAGGAAAAACAAAAGTAGGCCCCATTTAGCCCCAAACACACAAGCTTATTAAACTAAATCATTTTGCTATAATACTTTTATTTTGTTTAGCGTTTTCACAATCATTTAAATTATATATGAATTATTGAGTTCATATTTAAGTGGCGCACACTTTTTTATGAGCCTCAGGCCCAAAAGTTTTAAAGGATTCTCGGAGACGGCCTTGCATATCAGAATAGATGATCTTTGTTTGCAATTTATGTATTAAACATATTAAGTAAATAAACTATTTATATATATATATATATATATACATAGATATATAACCTTTATTGGTATTCTCAAGTGGGGAGCTTCCTCTACGTAATGCATTTTAAATATGTTTTACTTTAATTCGAACTAGTAAAATGGGCATGTGACCTTTAATCCATTCCTTATACCTCACTTCCATCCTTTGTGTAACAATTGTATATATACATGTTATCATATTATCAGTTTTATCTCTCCAATGGAGCTAGTAGGTTCAGTCATTAAAGAAGGTACTCTTCTAACTCTTAGATATGTGTGCGCACGCGCGTGTCAGTTATCAGCTTGAATGTGTAAAATTTAAGTTTGAAATGCTAGTGAGATGAAGAATAATGCATTTCGTGTCTAATTGTGCACTAAATCGATAAATATTCTTAATTTGGTTTATGTTTCTTTCTAATTTTTTGATCAGGCCAAAATCTGTTTGTCTGTATATGTATTGGGTTTTAAATCTATTATTATTATTATGGAAATGAAGCTTGAAGTGCTTGTACTATTAAGATTAACGAAAATCTAAATTAAGTTGTTCTATTATAAACCAACCAACAAAAGCGAACGATCTTTATGCTTTGATTCTTATAATTCTTTGATTCAGCTAAGACAAATCGTCTGATGTTCCAAACTTCTTTGATTAATGAATTTTGTTTTTGAGTTAGATTTTTATGTAATCGCTGGTGTTCGATCTAAACATGCTATTTTAATATGTATATCATCATAATTAGTTTTCTGGTTGCTTGCTTGAGTGCTCTATACATATTGCATCTGTTATAAACTTAGAACAAATATGCTAAAAACACTCATTTCATTTGATTTGATAAGTTAAAATATACTAACAATTGCTACTTAATGAGCTGTAGATTTAGAGACATGGAAACTCATGACCCCATCAAACCTTCTACATCTAGCAACCCACCAAGGTGATTATGCATATGTGAAGCCAAGGTTTCAATAGTCGCTAGCGGACCTTAGGCGGCCGACTAGGGAGTTGAGTGTACTCGGACTCTCGGAGTACTTGGGGAGTACTCAGAATTGATAAATATAAAGAAAATTAATTTTTAGATATTATATCTATGCCAAATTTCATAAGTATACTAATATTTATAGCAAAAAAAATATATTAATATAAATAAGAAAAATACATTTTTAAATACTAAATTATTCTAAAATTTGCTAATCATTAATTAAAAAGGTGATATAAATATGAAAGATGTTTTATATTTTAAGTCAAAACCGGCCCACGTTGGCCAACTAGATGTAATTCTAGTTGAGGTTGACCACATTTGATTGATTCTTAGTAACTAGACAAAGTCGAAGAAACTCTCCTTGACGCCATACCTTGTAGCAAGTACTCACGGATTACTCGGCCTTGGAGACCTACTTTTACAACATTGTGTGAAGCATATCCTTGGTTATATAAGTTCTCAAATGGTGGTGAATGAAGTGAACAAACCAGGAGAAACCACGTTGTATATAGTTGCTGAAAAATGGACATCTTGAAGTTGTAAAAGAACTCTTGATGTACTCGAATATATAAACACTTACTAGAAGAACCCATATGGATTTGACACTTTACATATAGCTGCTAGTCAAGGACATCATGGTAAATGTATTTGATTGGTTTGCATAATTGATGGTTTGTCAGTTTGTACATATATTAGTTCATTAATTTATTAGTTTTAATCGTTTAATGCATGAACTTTGGTACTTCATAAGTGTTTGTTGTATTTCAGGTCACAGGTGATTAAAGCAGTTATTTTGGACCTGTAGGAGCACGAGATGAGGACCCGAGACATCCAGGACGCGTTACGAGACATAAAACAAGTTTTGCTGGTGAGAAGACTCGCCGAGATACACAACAAGGTGGATATTAGTCCATCGCGTTATGCGATGGACTTAGTTTTAGGCTTCGTTGACTTTTGGTCAAACACGATACGCGATGGGTCATGAAGGCCCCATCGCGTACCGCGATGGATGCCAAAGACGGGAAAATTAGGGTTTTTGATTTAAAAAACATGTTTCACGACCCTATTCTCATCCAACACTTTCCAGGGCAGTTCCAGAGGCTTAGAAGACCATTTCCATCATTCCGACTCGTCCTGAGGTCATCTACATGGTTTATATCAGCAAAATTAAAGATCTTGTGATGTCGAGACGCGACTAATCTTCTCGAATCATACCCGGGATGTAGAGTTTGTAATTTACAATTTTTCCCGTGTGTTAAGAACGAATGATTTTTAATTATTGATTAATCTATGAGTATTGATGTTTGGTATTACTGTGCACTCGGTCGGTTTAGGTTTATTTCGATCAGAACGATTAGTTTGCCAGTTGCTAAAATAATTGCTTATATGGTTGTTTTTATTAGTTGAATATGATGAAGCATACAATTGCCCTTAGTTGAGTCACACTGGCAATGACTGTTTGATAATCAGTGTCGTGTGTTAGTGATTGTTGATGCCTAAGGTTTAACTCGTTAATCAATCTAATTTGATCTTTGTCAATTAATTTGTTAAGTTAACATGAGATGACTATTTATTTACTTGCTTGAACCTCGGGTGTGATTTATTTTGTTTATTGATTGAACTTTGCTTTGTTTAATTGCTTTAGTAAAGTTAAATCTCAACGGTTCGAAACCCTACTTACCTTAGCTTGCTTAGGTGATTAGAAAATTGATTTTAATTGTTTTTTACTAGATAACGACAGTCTAGCATTAATAATTCATTTGTTTATTAAAATATGCCAACATATTGTTATTGACTCTTATTGCAGCCATAGTAAAACTACTACTTGACCATGATGTATCATTATGCCAAATCAGATCAAAAGGCAATGCAACTCCACTTATAACAATAGCTTCAAAAGGCCACACTGTTGTTGTTAACAAGCTACTTTCAAAGGTTCCGATCTTGTTAACTATTCCCAAACACGAACTTAAAAAAGCATTTTATCTGGCAGCAAGATCAGGGCATCTCAAGACTGTAAAAAGTTTGATTGAAAAGGACCACCGCAATTGGTTCGAAGGACTGACCAAAAGGGCCAAACTGTATTACATGTGGCTGTAAAAGGCGCTAGCAGTGAGGCGGTTAAGTTTCTACTTTGTCTCCCTGATATCAAATTGAAAGTCAATGCACTAACCAATGACAACAAAACCTCGTCATTGCTAACGGGCTTTCTCCATCAGAAAAGTCAACTGACATACGAGCCTGTCTGTTCCACCATGGTGCAGTCTAAACCAATCAACTGAACCAGCCACGAGCTGAGTTAATAAACACCATGACCCAGATCAAATGTGGAGTCAATACAATCACTATGGAGGTTAAATAAACTTAACCGTCATGGAATCAATAGCCACACATACTCTGTTATTGTGGCGGTGCTATTTGCAGCCGTTGCATTTGCTGCTAGCTTTATGGTTCCCGGTGGGGAGTATGATGATGGGAAGAAGTTTGGAATCTTTCATGTTTTTAGTGCGGTTGCTCTTTATACGTCTTTAGCGGTGATGGTGATCCATATGATGCTGAGAGTTAGAGGTGAGGCGAAAGCCAAAAGAAGAAAAGTGGGTGAGGTGGTTAATAAGTTAATGTGGTTAGTTTATGTGTGCACTTCGGTTGCTTTTATGGCGGTGTCTTATATAGTGGTCGGTTGGGGGAACGAGTGGGTCGCTGATTCTGTTACATTGTTTGATTGGTGTCGTCATAATGTCTGTGGTGTTGAGTGGGTAAGTGGAAGAGAGCTCGGCTGGAGGAGAAGAAGATTGCAAAACATATGGACAAATTCAAGAACATGGCCTCCTTGCTCCAAAGAAAGAAAATTAGATTCATTCTAGTACTATAACTTTAAATAATTTGATTTATGCGACGGGTATTGTTTCTTTGTTAGACTTTGTTGTTAACTTTTTTTTAGTCTGTGTTGTTTAACTTCTTGATTTCCTATTTTAGTCTTTACTATCATGTTAACGTATTTTTGTGACTTTTAACATTATGATTGTGATAATATACGGGTGAGTTAACGTACAATAATCGCTTAATTGACGTACATTACGTACGCGAAATACGTTCAACTAAAACGTTCAAGCAAAATTCACAAAACTTTAAACGTTCAAGTTTAAAAACACTAAAACGTTCAACAATTCACAACCTTTAAACGTTCAAAGGTTAAACCTTTAAACGTTCAGGTTTAAAGTTTATCAAAATTGATCGATTGAAGCTTCAAGTTGATGATTAATTGGATCGATTTCAAGGTTAATTGATCAATTAGGCTCAACAATTTCAATTTCAATTTCAATTTCAATTGCTCAATTTGACAGCTGGCCTGTGAGCGACAATTAATGGTTGTGTCGGAAGAAGATGGCGGTCACGACGGTAGACGATGGTCGTGACGGTGGATGGTGGACGGAATCGTTGAACGGTAATGGTGAAGGTGGACGGAATAGACGGGAGAAGAGGTGGACGGAGACCGGCTTGCGTAGTTGTGATTTTAGGGTTAGCGTGGTTATTGAAGATCGACATTCCAGACATTCGCGTACCTATTGTACGATAAAAGATTATTGTATTATCCTTTACCATACTACCTTACTAAATAAAAGACAGCCACACATGTTCGCCAGTAGTGTAAACTGCCAAAAACGAAAAAGCATAATAGTGAATACCGTACCGGTTTGATAGTGTACTGGTTTATTAATAAAAAAAATGTTAAAATAGTTTACGATAAAAATATACTTTCAATACAACTTTGTTTTAATAACCTTTATCTTTTTAAGTTTTTTTAAAAAATAATATTAACAGTTCAAACAAATTAATATTTTGTAAGCATAAATATAAACAAACAAAAAGAAATCTACTTTTATCGTCACCGGATAGTCAAAGTAAGCAATTATATAAAAAAATGTATTTTATTTTAATTACAACTCCATTTTTAATAACCAATTTCTAATTTTTTTTAGAATACAAGTAAATTAGTAGGATATAAACATATAATAATTACTTAAACACCGAATAAAAAGAAAAATGTTTCCTGTAGGTAACTCCTAAGGTCGCATGAAAAAGGTTTTAAGTAGAATTCATTTGTATTTGTTTTGTCATTTTTTGTGTTGTCAAACATCTAATAAATAAATTGTAAACAATATTAAAAGATCTTATTATACCATAATGAAATACAAAAAAAATATATATAAATTTTCATCTCGCTTTAAACCCCTTAAAAGATGGGGTAGTTCTTGTCATGACCCAAGATTTGAACTCTAGAAGGAAGACAAGAATTGAGTATAATGATGAAAATCGTTGCAAGAGTATCTTTGACAGAGGCTAGGCAGTTCAAACAACAGGTTGAAACTCTTGTTAGGTACATTATACTTTATGATCTTATCTCGAGTCCTCGCCACCATAAAGATAGATTCCTCTTCTTCACCTCTAACCACATCAATGACTCTAAATTGATATTCCGACAGACCATGACTCTCATAGACCGTATAAGGGTAAGAAGTCGGAAGATCATCAAGCTCTACTTGATATTTGACAACCCACCCTGAATAGTCGCTCAACATTTCATACACATTAAGATGTAGAGGGTTTCCATTGCTCGCGTCCTCCACCAAATGCAGATGGCCTCCAGATTCCCCAAAGTAATGTTGCCTTGCTCCATCAGACCAAGATGGCATTTCCTCCATCTCATCCTCTATCTCCACCAAATCCTGATGGGAGCCAAATTCCCGAAAGTAATGTTGCCTCTCTCCACCCGACCAAGATGGCCTCTTAGGCAACAACATCGTTTGCAACTTTTCTACATCGAGCTTAAAGTATACGAGATTACAACCATATGGAATCCAGTGCACCGCACCATTCCAGTAAACTCCATAGTTAACCTCATAACTGAAAGATGTAAAATCAGACGCATAGAGAGATTCTTGTAAAATTCTCCAATTCCCGGTATCAGATGAGTAGACTTGGATTTGAAATGTGTTCTCATAACGCTTTACATTACAAATACAAACAACTTTGTAATGCACACAATCTGCTCTATGAAACACTAGACCCATAAAGCGAATAGTTCTACTAGCACTCAAACCACCAATGATAGATGGGATGATTGCAAATTGCTTGGTGGTAGGATTAAACACGTAGTACTTTCGTGTATGTTCCTTCCCTCGATTGCTACAACAAAGAAGTAACCCGTTACAAGACTGCACAATTTTGATACCAGAACAATCGGGGTAAAAGTTAAGACTACTAAAAGGAGGAGGGGTTGGATTTTCAACATCAAATGGAATATACAAATCCCGAAGAAAAAGACCATGAGAAACAGAAACATTGTCATACAAGAGGGTGAAACGTTGGTGACCCAAAAGCAATTGCCAGTGTTTAGATACAGATTTGAAGCGAAGCACAGAGGTGAAAGGAAGCTGACAAAGAATTTCGGTTAAAAGATCATCGTTGGAACCAACTATAGCTCCACAGTGCGTGGACTCTGCCTCGTTGTTGAGGGGTTTTTGAGTTTTCTTGATTTTTGTTCTTTTGTTCACCATTTTTCAAGTGATTTGATGATCATGGTCAAGAAAATGTGTATTTAAGTTGGGTTGTAGCTTGCCATGGAAGCTAATGAAAATCTGAAATAGAACTTGTTATGGAAGCTTTAAGGCTTTCATGTTTTTTACTTGAATCATTCAACATTTATATTACTTATTGAATTTTATATAATAGAGTTTTTTAAATACGTATTGGACGTGAATTTGTGATGTCTCTCCCAACTTCAAGACTTTGAATTGTTTAATTCATAAACGATGAAGGATGTTGGCCCAGACGGATCAAACAATCATATCAAACGAACTTATCAAACAAACTAACACGAGATATTGGGGTGACAACCCTCGACTCTTTCATATAATCAAACGAACTTCACGGACTTAACAAGCGTACATGGAAATGAGACTCCTTGACTCTCTCTTAACTCTCTATCTCAACTCTCACAAAAACAACTAATAATCTAGACCCTATTTATAAACTTATTAAACTTGCTCTCCAAGACATACCTTTCTTAAACCTATTATAATTCAAATACCTAAATTAAAACATAATTAAATAAACCATTAACTTTACTAATAATTCAAGATTAATCCTTCATTCACCCCATTAATTTTGAATTGTACCACCAAGGTCTTGAAATCCCAATAACGCTCTCAACTCTTCAATTTTAATCATTGGTTCATCTTTACCATTTCTTTTCAGTTGTTTGTAACAAACTTGTTTAACAAGTTCTTCACATTCATCATTCATACCATCCGCATTGATCTCACATACCACTTCATTTTATACGTTCTTCTTTCTCGCTTTTCTTTTCTTTATTTGCTCATCAAAACTTGCAGATGAGCTATCAATTGCTTCTTTATCAGACCCTACTGGACCTTCCATTCTGGCAATTCTTCTCAACCTTTCATTCGGTTCTGATTTTTCATCAACGAATGCTCGATTGTTGACTTTCACACGCACTTCTAAATCTGCAGTCTTGTTAGCTACATCATTCTTTTCATTCAATTCCATAACCTTTCTCTCATCATCATCACTAGCAGATCTTTGTTTCTGCTCACTTATCTTAACAACTTTCTCATCTTCAAGGTTGTTTGAGTCATGAAAATATACCTTAAGAATCTCCATTTTCTCTTCTTCTGAAGAAATTCTTTCTTTTTCTTCATTCAACCTTTCTTTTCCTTTACTTCTCAAAACAGCTTGCAAAGCTTCTTCATTCTCTGTAGCTTTCTGAGCTTCATTATTACGTGCTTGTTCTTCTTGAACAATAGCATCCAATCTTTCCTTCTCAGCGGCTTCTTGAGCTGCTTTTTCATCTTCCTCCTTTCGTACATAATCAATTCCGAGAAATCGAATCTTCAAAGCACGCCATACTTCCTTTGCATTCATGAGTATGCCAACTTGTACCAAGATATCTTCCGGTAGGGTTTGACATGTGAACCCCAACGCTGTGTACATCTCCCTTCATCTACAGCTACGCCGACTGTAGGTTCAATAACATCCCAAAAACCATACTCTTTCAGAAACCCCTCCATCTTGGTTGACCATACCTTGTAGTTCGATTTCGTCAATACTGGAAGTCCTCCAATCTTCATCATTGTGTCTTTCCTATCTTTACTTTCGTCTCTGGTTTGCTCTTTCAGTTGGAATTGATCCCCGATCCAAAATCAATCTCTAATAAATAACCAAACACCACTAACTTTTCTTAGTTTATCAAGAATATATCTTAATAAACTATTTAATTGATGAACAATAATAACACCAATATGGTGGCTACCTTCCACGTAAGGAATAAAAATATCAAACACAAATAATATTATTTATGTTGTCAGTTGTGTTATTCCCAAACACAAACACAATTGTGACATATATTATATTACGCAACTTCCCTTTTATCTAGCAAACAGCAAACGGCAAACAGAAGGACCCGCCGATCGAACAAAACAAAACGGATAAACAAACTCTCTTCTTTGAACGAGCCTAAGCTCTGATACCAATTATTGCCCAGACGGATCAAACAATCATATCAAACGAACTTATCAAACAAACTAACACGAGATATTGGGGTGACAACCCTCGACTCTTTTCATATAATCAAACGAACATACCAAACGAACTTCACGGACTTAACAAACGTACATGGAGATGAGACTCCTTGACTCTCTCTTAACTCTCTATCTCAACTCTCACAAAAACAACTAATAATCTAGACCCTATTTATAAACTTATTAAACTTGCTCTCCAAGACATACCTTTCTTAAATCTATTATAATTCAAATACCTAAATTAAAATATAATTAAATAAATCATTAACTTTACTAATAATTCAAGATTAATCCTTCAAATGAATCTGAGTAATAGAAAGAATAAAATTATAAAAATACCTAACCTAACGCAAATACATCCAAGATTAGAAGGATGATAATTAAATAATGATTTCCAATTAGCGTTATTACATTGAATTTTATAATAATAATAATAATAATAATAATAATAATAGAAAAAAAAGTGTTTAAATTTAATACAAAAAACAAAACATCAGTACCCAATACATCAACCCACGACCCACCCAACCTAAGATGTACCCGTTTAACCCACCTTTAAAATTAGTGGATGAGTATTTGACATTCCTTGTTCCTCCAAGCTTAAACTTCGAAAATAAGTGGTTGTAGAGAAAACATGGTTTAGGGAACAACAGATTTACCACATAGATGATCCACGGGCAAAGAAAAGAAAACACTGCACGTGATGTGGAGGTGCATGTCCGGATGTCTGGCAGGCAGTGTTAAAGGCATGCACACAAGCGAAGACGCCAGTTAAAAAGGACAATAATCGGGGAACCTTAATCAAAGTACGTAACGTTATTTCTTTGTGTGATGGTAAAATTATTATAATATATTTTTAATGTGAACCCTTTCAAATTATGAATTGGTGATGTTTTTGAATTATGTAATTTTATTATCAATTTTATGAAATGTTTATGAAATTCAAAATAGGGTGATGTGGAAATAAATGAGGTGCTTATATGAGGATGGTTATGATAGAATTAGCCGTTAAATTTAGTTGTTAGAATAATAGATGTAATAAAAAATAGTTGTTAGTATTTTAGTTATATATTCTATTTCTTAAATAAATGAAACTTTGGTGATGAGGAAATAATAAGGTAGCACGTACGAAATATGAGTATGGTAGCTTTTGGGGTAAAATGAGCACGTGAACAGAATAAGTGAAAAAATTGATGTGACATGTGACTAGCATATATAAGAGAAAGATAATCTGTAAAGTTTCGGAAAGTCTAAAGCATTTTGTTGTTAATTATTAACTTTCTAAAGGAATTTGCGTCAAACAATATCTCATTGCAAATCTTTGTGTCGTATTTTTGGTAAATTTGGGGGATAAAAGAGTCACGCTATTCATTACCTTATGTGCAATTGCTCATGTTATTACACACTTTTTTTAAGGGTGTTACTAAATGTACCCCTCTTGCTCTAGTTTTACTTAACATTCCCCCTTCTAGTATTTAAAAAATACAATTCAAACCTCTTATTTTCCTTTTTATAATATATATACCATATTATTTTGTGATGTTAATATCTTCCAAAAGAATACAATAGAATATATGAATAGAATATATGATTGAGAAAATATATGATTGGGAAAATACGTATCATATATATCTTCCAAAATAATACATATATATGATACATCTTTTTACAATATTAAGTTTGCTTTAATGATATACTATATTTTCTTATATTTTTTGTAATATACTAACTTGTTAAGCAACCACAATATTCTCTGTATATTGTTCAACATTCATATGTACACAAAGAGAGCTCCAGTTCAGTATTTTACAAAATCATTTTGATGTACAACAAGAAGAATTCATGCTTTTAGACAATTCATTGGTTTATTAAGACTAAAGGATAAAATGTCGGCATTTTCTACAGACAAGGTATATTTTTTTTTCACCCCGAAATTATTGTTATTAGTTTTGTTTATTTTCTATTGTAGGTGTTGAGATTTAGGTTTGTTACACAGTAACTATAGAACTGAATGATTCACACTTTCATTTTTAGGTGTTCAAGTCTCATGAGGATTTGATGGAATGGGTTCAAAACATCGGGCACACTCTTGGTTACATTATTATCACTAAAAGATCAAAAACAAGACCAAGTGGCTACGTGTCTAAAGTGACACTGATGTGTGATTGTGGTGGTGTGTATAAAGCAGATAAAAATACAAGTAAAGCAACCGGCACCCAAAAAAAACTAATTGTTCGTTTGATTTGGTAGTAAAATATACGAAAGAAGATGATTATTGGTCGTTATGTGTGACACACGATGAACATAATCATCCACCCGCAGAATTTATGGAGGGGCATCCATTTGCAACGATTGTTAGATGAGGAGTTTCAGTTGGTGGCAGAATTGACAAGGAAACATGTGGCGCCAAAAGATATTCTAGGTATTTGAAAGGAGCTGGATGAAAAGAATGCATCCACGATTAAAACCATATGCAATGCGCGCACTAAAATTCGACAAGCAAATCAAAAAGGGAAAACTCTAATGCAGGTTCTTATGTCTCATTTAAATGATAATGGTTATATTTTTTATAGTCAGACTAATTGTATTTCAAAAAAGTTGGAATCTTTATTCTTCGCTCATCGACCATTACTAATTAGTTTGACTATAAAATATATAACTATGAATTGTAACATGAGATAGAGATATATGTGGAAATAAATAATTATAATTTTTATTATCAAACCGACCAGAAGCTCAAAATAGTGAACCTATGAGATTCAAGATTAAAAACGGATGCTAAAAAGCCTAATGAACCCATTCTTGGCAGCAAGTTAGTTCAAGAATTAGTTATGTTGATATTTTGTGTTATTTCGTATCGTGGGTAGCTAAAAGTTTGTAGTTTTATAGAAAAAAATAAAAAATTATAATTATTTATTTTCACATATATCTCTATCTCATGTTACAATTCATGGTTATATTTTTAATAGTCAGACTAATTAGTGGTGTCCGATGAGCAAAGAATAAGGATTTCAACTTTTTTGAAATACAATTAGTCTGACTATAAAAAAATATAACCATTATCAGTTAAATAAGACGTAAGAACCTGCATTAGAGTTTTCCCTTTTTGATCTGCTTGTCGATTTTATTGCGCGCATTGTATATGGTTTTAAGCGTAGACGTATTCTTTTCATCCAGCTCCTTTCAAATACCAAGAATATCTTTTGGTGCCACATGTTTCCTTGTCAATTCTGCCACCGACTGAAACTCCTCATCTGACAATCGTTCTGCAAATGGATGCTTATGTTCATCGTGTGTCACACGTAACGACCAATAATCATCTTCTTTCGTATATTTTCCTACCAATTCAAACGGACAATTAGTTTTTTTTGGTGTCGGTTGTTTTACTTGTATTTTTATTTGCTTTATACACGCCACCACGATCACACATCATTGTCACTTTAGACACATATTGGTCTTGTTTTTTGATTTTTTAGTGATAATAACGTAACCAAGAGTGTGTCCGGTGTTTTGAACCCATTCCACCAAATCCTCATGAAACTTGAACACCTAGAAATGAAAGTGTGAATCATTCAGTTCTGTATTTACTGTGTAACAAACCTAAATTTCAACGAGGAAAGTGAATACGGTATTGTAAGGCGTCTAACCTTATACGCCAAACCCATCAAAACGACCTAGTTTAGATTAAAAACTATTAAAATCAATTTTATTCCCTGTTTTCCTCTCTTCTTCCTCCCATCAATCCATCAATCTTGCAGGTTCATCATGTGATTAATTAGAAGTAATTGATCCATAGTAACATAATCATTCGACAATATAACCTAGGGTTTGTGTGTGACAATCGTCAATTTCAGGTTAACTCCGTTAACTCAACTCCGTCAATTTAAACTTAAAGATCACTGAATCTATAACGCACACCTCATTACATTTAAACTAGGGTTTAAATGACGCTTGACACTTACTATATGTGTAGTCTTTCGGGAATTGCACCGAAACGCAAACGGGTTGACGCAAACAATTGGTGAATAAACGAAAAACGTCAAAACAATAATTATGTGATAATTATGTGTTAGACTTATGTGTTATGTGATAACATTGTTATAAACGTTAACTCAATGTGCTAGAACTAGTTATTTAAGCTAGAAATGTACAAACTAGAAGTTGAGGGACTAAAGTGTAACATGTTATTATTATTAATAAATATAAACCCTAACCTCTCCTCCCTCTCCCTCTTCCCAAAACCGACGGCCAGCCCCCCTTCCCCCTCCTCACGATCGGCTCACACACACACACATATCTTTTGGTTTTTGATCTTGTTTTTCACAATTGAAGCCTCCTACACCCGATTCTAGTCATCTTCTACCTTCCTCTTGCTTATTTTTGTGCTTTTGAAGGTATAATTATAAACCCTAAAATCTGGAAATTTCATATATTGTGTTCATATGATCTTTGTTTGATTTGATGATGTATTGATGATGATTTGATAACTAGAATTGATATTATTACATGTTAATTGTTGTGTCTTTGATTTTGAGATCAAATAAAACCCTAACCATGTATGTATGGTGTAATTGATATGCATGGATGATGGTTATGGTGTCTAGAATGTTATATGAACGGATTATGGTCCATAGATAGTTAATATATTGAGTTTGGATGCAAACAGTTTCTGGACAGATTGTGTTGCTGATGTTCAATTGACTGTAACGGGGTGTAAATGTGAAAATTGGTTGAGATTATTGATACTACAGTAAACTAGGATGAGTCTAGTTTCTAAAGAATGTAAATTTGCAATTTTTGGACGTGTAAAAGTTAACCTTTATGATTTTACAAAAACATTGTGCAAAGCTGAGTTGTTTGACCTGCTGTTAGGTTGTTTTGTAAATGTTATATCTCATGAACTACAAGACCAATTGGGTTGGTTCCACTTCTGGAAGTTGACTTGTTGAGTTAGGAACCTAACCCAAGTGGTCTTACATTTGTTGGATTTTTCATTTAACGGGAATTGCAAATAACTTTCTGTTGCGCATAAATTTGACTGTTATGAGTTTGCTGTGGTAAATTGATCATTATGAGAAATATATATGGAATAAAAATACAACAAAATATGTTCTGGAAACCTAACACATATATGCTTTTGTGATGATTTTTGGTAAATTAATTGAGATGCTATGATCGGTGGAATAGTACAATCTTTCAAGTGGAATTTCTGTCTCGGTGAAACTAGCTGCTGAATTTTGTGAAAATGCATGAAACATGATAATTGCTAGTTAATTGTTATGTTTTGACCAAATTGCCCCTGTGGGGAATACTTGCTATATAATTGTTATGTTTTGACCAAATTGCCCATGTGGGGAATACTTGCTAAATAGTTGTCGTGTTTTGATTAAATTGCCCCTGTGGGGAATACTTGCTAAATAGTTGTCGTGTTTTGACCAAATTGCCCTTGCGGAGAATAATTGCTAGTTAATTGTTATGTGTGACCAAATTGCCCTTACGGGGAGTAATTGCTAGTGATGTACATTATTAATACATGACACGTAAATAATTGCTCACACATGTAATGTATCACGAATGTACTTGTTAAAGTCACACGCTATTCACAAACGAAACACGAAACACATTGTGTGCATAGGTATTATGTGCCGAGTCTAGAGACTCGATAATAGTTCCGACACTTAGAAAAATCTCTTTGTTGTTTTAGAACGCTAGCGAGAGTTTTTCTGTGACGCGCATCCTTTGGTGATTTATTTTGGGAATTATTCGCAAACAGTGAGTTCACTTACCCCTCTAAACTATTTTCAAACGCTTTTCACTTGGGGAGATAACATACTCCGAAAACGCATTTAAGATTTTGTTAATATAAATTATATATCACTTGTAAAGACTAAGTGACAAACGCAATAACTAAAGTCCTTCATTCACATCGAACCGTTTAATATTGGATAATAGCGAGTCATTGTTGAGTAGTACTACTGGGTTTGACAAACCTCACCCAACGCTAAACTCGACTGGAGGTCGAGTGGGTGTAATCTTGGCTAAACACATACCATGGTCGGGATAGACCTGGTGGCAAGGCAAATGATAAACAGTCAGCTTCGGTGTCGAACACTTAGTAATACTTGTTTTATAGGCTAGCTACCTATAGATATATAATTGACATAACACTATCTGGTAACGCAAAACGCTGAATGCTAAACGCAAAACCCTGAACGCTAAACGCAAAACGCTGAACGCAAACGTAACGCTTTATTGATATAAGCTTGTGAACTCACCAACCCCGTGTTGACACTTTTAGTATGTTATTCTCAGGTAGCCGAGGCGGGCGCGCGGTATAGGTCATGCATTGCTTGAAAACGCTTTTGTTATTGAAACTATTTTAAAACTGTTATCATTGGGTTTATGTCGTCCTGCGTGACGCAACATTTTTTTTTATGGTTTTTACGCCTCCGCATTTAAATACTCGTAAACGTTTTCATGGTTTTGAAACTTTGTTTTATGGTTTGATTATAACTAATGAATCCGATCCTGTTAGTTCACACCCTCTGACGGTAAAACTCCGTTAGTGGATTTTGAGGGTGTGACAGATTGGTATCAGATCCATTGGTTATAGCGAACTAGAAATTGCATGCATACTAGACTATAACCGCGACGACCCATTAGTTATAATGATACGCACTGCATATATTTGTGTAATCTTTGTTATCTCATCTATTTACCTCATTCACTCATACGCGCGCATACACGGCTTACCTGTAGGGATGTCGACGCCACCCTCATCATCATCTGATCCGATGACTCATGCTCATGGGAAGGAACCGCAGTTACCTACCGCATCGCCACCCCGAGTAGTCCCGGAACTCGAAGCTCCTGCACCGAAGAGGTACCGCTTATCCGGAGGCATGTACGAAAACGAAGTTAGCTGGGATTGGTACCCTAATATGATCAGACATATGGTCTATCGTGAACAAGTTCCCCCATTACCTCACCCGAACCATCCTGCTTACCCCAACACCCTACCACCCATAACCGAACCTGTAGAGCGTGTACATGCAGCTTTTGTTTCTTGCTTAGAGCGTGATGTTGGTTACATGCGCTATACGAGAGCGAACGTATCCGGACTGTTAAAAGATGGAACCGAGACTAAAGAGGAAATTTCCCGCATGACAGCGGCAATGAAGGAAATGCAAGAGGCTAGTGATCAACAGATGAAGATTATGAGAAAGATGCAAGCCGAGATGATAGACTTGCAAGAGCAACTCCAAGTAGCAAGGACCCGAACCGAGATAGCTTTAGAACGTTGCGATGTCTTACAAATGCAGATTGCTCAGAACGCAGCCGAACCTGAGGCAGAGCCTGAAGAGGAACCCGAAGAAGATCCCGAAGAAGAGCCTGAGGAGGATCTCGAGGAAGATCCCGAGAAGGAACCTGAAGAAGAACCGGAGGAAGAACCGGCTGAGCCAGAGGCACACTCAGAGGTGTCCTCAGACGATGACATCTAAGGATGATAACACCTAGATGTCTGGAAGAAACGCTGGTCATGGGCACGGTAACATCAACTTAACCGCAGCAGAACTTCAGACCTTATTGAATGACCATGCGGCGGCAGCTCTAGCTGTACATGTTCAGAATCAAGCTGGAGGTCCGACTGGAACGTGTACTTTCAAGAACTACCTGGATTGCAAGCCCAATTCGTTTAAGGGCACTGAGGGAGCTATAGGCTTCCTGCGTTGGGCTGAGAAGGCCGAATCGGCGTTTGAGATGTGTAATTGCCCCCCTGCCAGTAGGGTCAAATTTGCCACTAGAACACTTGAAGATTCTGCCATCACTTGGTGGAATTCAACGTGCAGATCCTTGGGTTGGAACTGGCTAATGCTATGAACTGGGAGGAGTTCAAGAACATGATGCGAGAAGAGTACTGTCCGAGAGAGAAGATTGCAAAGTTGGAATCAGAGTTTTGGTCATTGAAGATTGTGGGTTCAGAAATCGAAGCCTACACTACCCGTTCTCACGAGTTGGCCGTGATGTGTCCACGGATGGTAGACCCGCCGAGTAAGATGATTGAAATGTATATTGATGGGTTAGCACCGCAAATTCAGGGCATGGTGATGTCTTCTAGACCAGCCACGATTCAACAAGCGATCCGGTTAGCTCACAAACTGACGGATCAAGCAGTGACCCAAGGTGCGCTACCACCTAGGGGTTCAACCATCAAAGCCCGTGACAACCCAAGCACTGACAACAACAGCCACAGCAACCCGAGCAGCGGAAAAAGAAAGTTTGACAACACCAGATCCTCATCCTCGAATCCCCCACAGCAACAACAACCCTACCGCAAGCCCGAATTCACTCGGAGCTTCAATAATCAGGGTCACAACAACAATAACAACGGTAGCGGGCAGGGTTCGAGCGGATATGCTGGGAAATATCCAAAGTGCAACAGGTGCAACTATCATCATGCTGGCCCGTGTGACCGTGTCAAGTGTCAGAGATGCGGAAAGATGGGTCACCAGGCAAAGGAATGTAGAGGAGACCTCGCGGCAAAGGGTGCTCCTAAACCACCCATGACAACCAAGGGATGTTTTGAGTGTGGACAAGAGGGACATTTTAAGAAAGACTGCCCCAAGCTGAAACAGAACGACAACAATGGAGGTAATGGAAGTGGCAGTGGTGGTGGAAACAATGGTAAAGGAAGAGCTTTTGTTATTGGGTCGGGTCAAGCCCGCAATGATCCGTACGTGGTGACTGGTAAGTTCCCTGTGAACGATTATTTTGCTTCTGTTTTGTTTGACACTGGAGCTGATAGGAGTTTTGTGTCGAAAGCCTTTAGTCAACTCTTAGACTTAACTCCAACCCCGTTAGATGCTAAATTTTCTGTTAAATTAGCTGACGGTAAGACTATAGTAACGACTCATGTACTTGCGGGATGTAAGTTAAAACTGTCAGGTCATATTTTTGATATCGACCTCATACCTTTTACGCTTGGTAGTTTCGATGTCGTTGTCGGTATGGACTGGTTATCCGAGAACCGAGCAGAGATTATATGTCACGACAAGATAGTCCACATTACTACCCCTTCCGGCGAGATCTTTTCAATCCGGGGCGAGAGAAGCGGCATGACAACTAGCGTCATCACCCTCATGAAGGCGCAGAAGTATCTACGAAAGGGTCATCCGGCAATTTTAGCGCATATTGTCGAGAAACCAGCGGAGGAGAAACGAATCGAAGATATACCGATCGTGCGAGATTTTCCGGAAGTATTCCCGGAGGATTTGCCTGGACTCCCTCCTATTCGACAAGTCGAATTCCAAATCGAGTTGACACCCGGTGCAGCACCCATAGCACGAGCCCCGTATCGGCTCGCACCGGCGGAGCTTCAAGAACTGTCCACTCAGTTGCAAGATTTGTTGGATAAGGGTTTTATCCGACCTAGCTCATCGCCATGGGGTGCCCCTGTCTTATTTGTCAGAAAGAAGGACGGGACTTTCCGAATGTGTATCGACTACCGGGAGTTGAACAAGGTGACGGTCAAGAACCGTTATCCTTTACCCCGAATTGATGATCTGTTTGACCAGCTTCAAGGATCGAGTTATTACTCGAAGATCGATCTGCGATCTGGTTACCATCAATTAAGAGTGCGCGAAGAAGATATCTCAAAGACGGCTTTCAGAACACGGTATGGTCACTACGAGTTTTCGGTTATGCCTTTTGGCCTAACCAATGCACCAGCCGTATTTATGGATCTCATGAATCGAGTATGCAAGGCGTACGTCGACAAGTTTGTGATTGTGTTTATTGATGATATTCTCGTCTACTCCAAGGACAAGGCTGATCATGAGGAACACTTAAGGGTAATTCTGGAACTGTTGAAGAAGGAACAACTGTACGCAAAACTCTCGAAATGCGAATTTTGGCTTCGCGAGGTTCACTTTTTAGGACATGTGATCAACGAGAATGGTATCCATGTCGATCCCGGTAAGGTAGAGGCCATCAAAAACTGGGAAGCACCTAAGACTCCGACTGAGGTGCGGCAATTCCTAGGACTGGCCGGCTACTACCGGCGTTTCATCGAAGGATTTTCAAAGATTGCTCAACCTCTCACCGCTTTGACTCACAAGGGTACTAAGTACAATTGGGGTGACGCGCAAGAATCCGCTTTTCAACTGTTGAAAACCAAACTCTGCAGCGCCCCTATTCTAGCCCTACCCGAGGGAACGGAGAATTTTGAGGTACACTGTGACGCATCGATACAAGGTCTCGGTTGTGTGCTGATGCAACTCGAGAAGGTTATAGCCTATGCCTCTCGGCAACTACGGGTTCACGAGAAGAACTACACGACCCATGATTTGGAACTCGGAGCTGTGGTGTTTGCCCTTAAGATATGGAGGCATTACTTGTACGGTACCAAGTTTACCATTTACACCGACCACAAGAGTCTCCAACATATCTACGATCAGAAGGAGCTGAACATGCGACAGCGTCGTTGGGTCGAGCTGCTTAAAGATTATGATTGTGCCATCAAGTACCACCCTGGCAAGGCCAATGTAGTGGCCGACGCTCTCAGCAGAAAAGAAACCGATAAACCCAGGCGAGTGCGAGCATTGCAACTCACGATTCATACCAACTTGCCCGATCAGATTCGCGATGCACAACTTGAAGCTCTGAAAGATGATAATCTTCCATCGGAACTCATGCGGGGCATGAACAGGCAACTTGAAACCAAATCGGACGGGGTCCGATATTTTGAGAACCGGATTTGGGTTCCACGGTATGGAGAGTTGAGAACTCTGGTGATGGACGAAGCACACAAGTCCCGATATTCTATCCATCCTGGCTCAGATAAAATGTATCACGACTTAAAGGCGCTTTACTGGTGGCCAAACATGAAAGCCGACATTGCCATCTACATGAGCAAATGCTTGACTTGTGCCAGAGTCAAAATAGAATACCAGAAACCATCTGGTTTGCTGCAACAACCGGAACTTCCAATATGGAAATGGGAACACATCTCAATGGATTTTATCACGGGTTTACCTAAGACAACGACGGGATGCGATACCATCTGGGTGATTGTTGACCGGTTGACTAAGTCGGCACACTTTATAGCGATTAAGGAATCGGACAAAATGGAAAGACTGACTCGCGTCTACATGAAGGAAGTAGTGTCTAGACACGGAGTGCCTGTCTCAATTATTTCTGATCGAGATTCCCGTTTCACTTCGCACTTTTGGAAGTCGCTATAGAGTGCCCTAGGCACACGCCTTGATATGAGCACAGCATACCATCCTCAGACGGATGGACAAAGTGAACGAACTATTCAGACCTTAGAGGACATGTTGCGTGCATGTGTATTGGATTTCGGAAAAAGTTGGGAACCTCAGTTACCTTTGGTAGAGTTTTCGTATAATAACAGCTACCACGCAAGTATTAAAGCAGCGCCGTTTGAAGCACTGTACGGACGGAAGTGTCGATCACCTCTCTGCTGGGCAGAGGTGGGTGACAGCCAAATCACTGGTCCAGAACTGGTACTCGAAACTTCGGAAAAGATTGTTCAAATCCGAAACCGCATGGCAGCAGCACGAGATCGCCAAAAGAGTTATGCTGACAAGCGCCGAAAACCTCTCGAATTTCAAGTGAACGATCAAGTGTTACTCAAAGTCTCACCGTGGAAAGGTGTGGTTCGCTTTGGAAAGCGAAACAAACTCAACCCCCGATATGTTGGTCCTTACCGGATAACGGAACGCGTTGGTCCGGTGGCGTACCGGCTGGACTTACCAGCGGAACTCAGCAGTGTACACAATGTTTTTCACGTATCCAATTTGAAGAAATGCCTATCTGATGAAACCCAAGTAGTCCCTTTGGACGAACTGCAAGTTGATGAACAGCTACGCTTCATTGAAGAACCAGTTGAAGTTTTGGATTGGGAAACCAAAACACTCAAGCACAGCAAGATTCCAATCGTTAAGGTTCGTTGGAACTCGAGACGTGGACCGGAGTTCACGTGGGAACGCGAGGATCAAATGATGAAAAAGTATCCTCACCTTTTTGAAGGGCTGACCAAACACCGAAAACCGCGAAACCCGGCAAACCGTCAGAAATCACCGGAGGTATGAATTAAATTTCGGGACGAAATTTCTTTCTACTAGGGGATGATATGACAAACTGAAAATTTTTCTTACTTTTTCAGACACTCATCACGACTTGACTCAAATTTTCGGGACGAAAATTCTTTAACATGGGAATGTTGTGACAATCGTCAATTTCAGGTTAACTCCGTTAACTCAACTCCCTCAATTTAAACTTAAAGATCACTGAATCTATAACGCACACCTCATTACATTTAAACTAGGGTTTAAATGACGCTTGACACTTACTATATGTGTAGTCTTTCGGGAATTGCACCGAAACGCAAACGAGTTGACGCAAACAATTGGTGAATAAACGAAAAACGTCAAAACAATAATTATGTGATAATTATGTGTTAGACTTATGTGTTATGTGATAACATTGTTATAAACGTTAACTCAATGTGCTAGAACTAGTTATTTAAGCTAGAAAAGTACAAACTAGAAGTTGAGGGACTAAAGTGTAACATGTTATTATTATTAATAAATATAAACCCTAACCTCTCCTCCCTCTCCCTCTTCCCAAAACCGACGGCCAGCCCCCCTTCCCCCTCCTCACGATCGGCTCACACACACACACATATCTTTTGGTTTTTGATCTTGTTTTTCACAATTGAAGCCTCCTACACCCGATTCTAGTCATCTTCTACCTTCCTCTTGCTTATTTTTGTGCTTTTGAAGGTATAATTATAAACCCTAAAATCTGGAAATTTCATATATTGTGTTCATATGATCTTTGTTTGATTTGATGATGTATTGATGATGATTTGATAACTAGAATTGATATTATTACATGTTAATTGTTGTGTCTTTGATTTTGAGATCAACTAAAACCCTAACCATGTATGTATGGTGTAATTGATATTCATGGATGATGGTTATGGTGTCTAGAATGTTATATGAACGGATTATGGTCCATAGATAGTTAATATATTGAGTTTGGATGCAAACAATTTCTGGACAGATTATGTTGCTGATGTTTAATTGACTGTAACGTGGTGTAAATGTGAAAATTGGTTGAGATTATTGATACTACAGTAAACTAGGATGAGTCTAGTTTCTAAAGAATGTAAATTTGCAATTTTTGAACGTGTAAAAGTTAACCTTTATGATTTTACAAAAACATTGTGCAAAGCTGAGTTGTTTGACCTGCTGTTAGGTTGTTTTGTAAATGTTATATCTCATGAACTACAAGACCAATTGGGTTGGTTCCACTTCTGGAAGTTGACTTGTTGAGTTAGGAACCTAACCCAAGTGGTCTTGCATTTTTTGGATTTTTCATTTAACGGGAATTGCAAATAACTTTCTGTTGCGCATAAATTTGACTGTTATGAGTTTGCTGTGGTAAATTGATCATTATGAGAAATATATATGGAATAAAAATACAACAAAATATGTTCTGGAAACCTAACACATATATGCTTTTGTGATGATTTTTGGTAAATTAATTGAGATGCTATGATCGGTGGAATAGTACAATCTTTCAAGTGGAATTTCTGTCTCGGTGAAACTAGCTGCTGAATTTTGTGAAAATGCATGAAACATGATAATTGCTAGTTAATTGTTATGTTTTGACCAAATTGCCCCTGTGGGGAATACTTGCTATATAATTGTTATGTTTTGACCAAATTGCCCCTGTGGGGAATACTTGCTAAATAGTTGTCGTGTTTTGATTAAATTGCCCCTGTGGGGAATACTTGCTAAATAGTTGTCGTGTTTTGACCAAATTGCCCTTGCGGGGAATAATTGCTAGTTAATTGTTATGTGTGACCAAATTGCCCTTACGGGGAGTAATTGCTAGTGATGTACATTATTAATACATGACACGTAAATAATTGCTCACACATGTAATGTATCACGAATGTACTTGTTAAAGTCACACGCTATTCACAAACGAAACACGAAACACATTGTGTGCATAGGTATTATGTGCCGAGTCTAGAGACTCGATAATAGTTCCGACACTTAGAAAAATCTCTTTGTTGTTTTAGAACGCTAGCGAGAGTTTTTCTGTGACGCGCATCCTTTGGTGATTTATTTTGGGAATTATTCGCAAACAGTGAGTTCACTTACCCCTCTAAACTATTTTCAAACGCTTTTCACTTGGGGAGATAACATACTCCGAAAACGCATTTAAGATTTTGTTAATATAAATTATATATCACTTGTAAAGACTAAGTGACAAACGCAATAACTAAAGTCCTTCATTCACATCGAACCGTTTAATATTGGATAATAGCGAGTCATTGTTGAGTAGTACTACTGGGTTTGACAAACCCCACCCAACGCTAAACTCGACTGGAGGTCGAGTGGGTGTAATCTTGGCTAAACACATACCATGGTCGGGATAGACCTGGTGGCAAGGCAAATGATAAACAGTCAGCTTCGGTGTCGAACACTTAGTAATACTTGTTTTATAGGCTAGCTACCTATAAATATATAATTGACATAACACTATCTGGTAACGCTGAACGCTAAACGCAACGCTAAACGCAAAACCCTGAACGCTAAACGCAAAACGCTGAACGCAAACGTAACGCTTTATTGATATAAGCTTGTGAACTCACCAACCCCGTGTTGACACTTTTAGTATGTTATTCTCAGGTAGCCGAGGCGGGCGCGCGGTATAGGATCATGTATTGCTTGAAAACGCTTTTGTTATGCAAACTATTTGAAAACTGTTATCATTGGGTTTATGTCGTCCTGCGTGACGCAACATTTTTTTTATGGTTTTTACGCTTCCGCATTTAAATACTCGTAAACGTTTTCATGGTTTTGAAACTTTGTTTTATGGTTTGATTATAACTAATGAATCCGATCCTGTTAGTTCACACCCTCTGACGGTAAAACTCCGTTAGTGGATTTTGAGGGTATGACATTGTGAGTAATTTTAATTGTGGTAATGAAATAGGAAACCTCACGGTTCATAATCATAAGTAATTATGATTTTGAATTTCACATAACATATCAATTAATACTATGAGGGTGCGATTATTAATTTATTATTGTGCTTTGAGATGGGAATTGGGAAGAAGATTTTTGTGCTTTTATTTTGCTTCGTGATAGAAACTGCATAAGCAATTCTTTTTAATAAGGCTTTTCAAGTTAGGTCGATGCCTTATTGAATATCCTCGTAGATTACGACCCTGGAGAAAACCCGCAAGATTTATGGATCGATGGGAGGAAGAAGAGAGGAAAACATGAAATAAAATTGATTTTAGTATTTAATCAAAACTACGTCGTTGGGTTTGGCATCTAAGGTTATACGTACCGTATTCACTTTCCCCAATTTCAACACCAACAAAAGAAAATAAACCAAACTAATAACAATAATTTCGGCGTGAAAAAAAATATACCTCGTCTGTAGAAAATGTTATATCCTTTAGTCTCAATAAACCAATGAATTGTCTAAAAGCATGAATTCTCCTTGTTGTACACTAGAATGATTTTGTAAAATACTGAACTGGAGCTCTTGTGTTCATATAAATGGTGAACAATATACATATATTTAGAGAATATTGTGATTGCTTAACAAGTTAGTATATTACCAAAAGTATAAGAAAATATTGTATATCATTAAAGCAAACTTAATATTGTAAAAGATGTATCATATATATGTATTATTTTGAAAGATATATATGATGCATATTTTCCCAATCATATATTCTATTGTATTTTTTTTGAAAGATATTAACGTCACAAAATAATATGGTATATAAATTATAAAAAAGGAAAATAAGATGTTTGAATTGTATTTCCTAAACACTAAAAGAGGGGGGTATATTTAGTAAAGTTAGAGTAACGGAGGTACGTTTAGCAGCACCCGCTAAATAATATTTTATTTTTCTCTTTATGTATATGGGTTCATATCAGGTAGGTTCAGATCATATTTTTCCGATCACCTTTTTTTCCCTGTGACAAACACAATAATTTCATCCTTTAAAGGTATAATTTCTAAATCAATATATAATTTACAAAAAAATCAAACATATAAAATTACAATTTATAAATAAAATGTGAAGTAGTTGGTTTGGTTTATTTTCCCACCAATTATTTCTTCTAAAATTGGTTATTGAATAAATAAAGAAAATACACTTGATGGTAATAGTGTTATTAAAGGAGCAAGTATACAAATAAATATACAAATAATGCATGCTTGACATATTTTCATAATCTTGCATCAACATTCAACAACCACCCCACTATGAAACCAAAGCCACCATAATATTCCTTCTAATTTTCACCTATTTATGCATCTAAAAACAGTGTACAAAGCCCTCTTAGATTCTCTATGGACCTGCCCAAACCCCCTTTCAAGCTAACCCCTCTAGCTTGTTTCTTCTTGTTGCTATTCACCACCATTATCCGATCGCCTTACGCCCGAACCCTTGGCGGCATCCCACCACCACCACCACCACCAAGGCGTCGCCACCACCACCACCCCAAAACAATGACTTTCTACATGCCAAATATACTCAACTCCACCATATACCACCCTCCAACCACCCCTCCAACAAACCAAATCAACACACAACCAATTCCCTTCTCTAAACCTTTAGGTCTTTTTCCTCCTGTAGGCGGAATCCCAGTTTCTGATTCCAATTCCATCCCGAGCCAACCATTTGGATTGGCTGGAATTGGAACTGGAACTAGGATATCCTTTTCTGCATCGGATATCCTCCATGAAGAATTAGAGTTTGGTATGGTCAACACCATTGATGTTGATTTACTAGACAAAACAAATCTCTATGGCATGACATTATTGGGCAAAGCCAAAGGAATGTATGTTGCTAGTTTGGAAAATGGAAGCAGCCAAATGATGGCAATGACAACAAGCTTTGTTGATAATGAGTTTAAAGATGAATTAAGGTTTTTTGGTTTGCATCAAGCACATATAAATTCGGTGTCACATGTCTCGATCATTGGGGGCTCAGGGAAGTACGAAGGCGCCAATGGATATGCGACGATAAAGCCTATTAAACTTAGATCCAAAAGTGTTCAGAAACATGGAGGATCGGATAGTTTTCTTTTGGTAGATGTTTACCTAGGTTGAGGTATATATAAGTACAAAGCGGACTATTCATTCGCACAATTAAACTTAGATCCAAAAGTGTACAGAAACATGGAGGATCGGATAGTTTTCTTTTGGTAGATGTTTACCTAGGTTGAGATATGGAATTGCCTAACCAAAAGAGCGTATATGAATTGGCATAATGCCATGTTGCCATCTGAAGACCGAATTGAAGCGGGTCAAGCTAAGTGAACATGCGTTTGAGCGTAAAATGGATAGTTCTGTATTTTTATTTATCATCAAACATAATGTTACAATTATACTGTAAATGTAACTTATTATTATATTTCTTTTATGTTTAACTTGTCAATTATATAAAGTACAAAATCAGACTGGTTCATAACTTTTATTCAGTATCAATAACAAGTGATGTATCAATTTCTTTGGTTAACTTTTCTCGTAACTTTGTCCAACCATATCAATAAAATCTTATAAGTAAAATCATTTATAAGGTTATATAGTAGTTCACGTTATTTGGAAAAGATTTGCCCCACAGTTCTTTGTATGATTCATAAAGCTACGTAACAATACATGCATGAATACAATCTATTTAATTAAACAAATAACATTTTTTTAATTGTTCTGATGTATTATATTACCTTTGTCACATTTGTTACACACTATTATCGTATCATAGGATGTGTCACATTATAATGTATAGTGTAAATCTACATTATAATATATAATTTTTTAAGATAAATATATAAAGATAAAGATGAAACCCCAAAAACGAGAATAGATCTCATGTCTCAACTTATCAAATAGAGCAAAAAGTTTTAAATACAGGTTTATTTTCACATTTTAACCATAAATATCTACTTATATATAGCTTGATAATCATACTAGTATTTCTAGTTTTAAACCAATACTAACTATAACTTGTCACCGATGTTTAGACTTTGTATGGATGCCAACATTACTTTTGTCAAATTGTCCGTCTTCACATCCCCTGAAGTCTAATGCAGACCATTCATAAACTTCATTATTATTTATTATTGTAAAATATACTTACGGACAAAAGAGTCCAGTTATATAATTCGAAATGTATAAAAATAAAGTAAGCCATAAATCCATAATCTATATTGGGCAGTTCATATAAACCAAATAAATCCATAAAGTAGTTGTTTAA
The DNA here is from genome assembly GCF_021521415.1 of Bidens hawaiensis. Taxonomy (NCBI): domain Eukaryota; kingdom Viridiplantae; phylum Streptophyta; class Magnoliopsida; order Asterales; family Asteraceae; genus Bidens; species Bidens hawaiensis. The sequence continues at coordinate 103,562 of NW_027491931.1, forward strand.
CCAAAACACCCCATCATCTATGCACCAAACAACTCCATCAACTTCATCAACTCTATATTGTATCATCACACCACCACTATATATGCCTAGCCCCCTTCAACATCAAAACACACACATCATCCCTTTGCCATCAAAAACATACCACACCAAATGGCTAATATCACTTCCACCATTTTCAAAACCACAATTTGCATCTTTTTGCTAGCCATATCTCTAGGATGCTCCAATGGGACCCGCATCTTACTTGATACGACAAACGATGTAACCCCAGTGGCCCCACTACCAACCAGCGAGCCAGATACAACTGGTCCAGTAGATGAGACTGACACACCCGTGGAAGATTTGACACCTACAACACCAAATGGTCAAACTCCTACCACTGGTGCAGAAGCACCAGTGACAGGTCTGACCACCCCGGTACCAACTACAGTAGCACCTACTGTAGCCGCACCCACAACCAAGGGGGCACCAGTAACTACCCCTGTAGGTGCTACACCTACAGGAGGGGCAAGTACTCTTGCCGCCGGCAGTGGTGTTGTTGCAGGTGGGGACCACCCGACTTTAAGTTTCTTTATGCATGATGTCCTAGGAGGGTCTCACGCTACAAGTAGAGTGGTTACAGGTATCGTAGCGAATTCAGACGCTAACGTTGTACCTTTCTCAACTCCTAATAGCCAAGTGTTCCCCATCACCGGCGGTGTCCCATTAAACAACATTAACGGTATAGTTAACAACAATAACCTCCCATTCTTAGCCGGTTTCAACGGTAACAACCCAAGCAACCCTAACTCCAACACCATCCTCCAAAACACGGGGAACAACAACGTTGTCAACGGTGGAAAGAACCTACCATTTGTTGCAGCCGGTCAACTCCCAGCCGGCATAACACTCCAACAACTCATGTTCGGTTCAATAACCGTCATCGACAATGAATTAACCGAGGGGCACGAACTAGGAACCGGTGTGCTAGGCCGAGGGCAGGGTTTCTACCTTTCAAGCTCGTTAGACGGGAGTAGCCACACGTTTGCGCTAACGACATTATTTCACGGTAGTGATCACGAGGTGGATGATACAATTAGCTTTTTCGGGGTTCATAGGACAGCTTCAGAGATATCACATATCGCGGTGATTGGTGGGACTGGGAAGTATGAGGAGGCTAAAGGGTATGCCACTATTGAGAGTCTGCCTCAAGTTGATGAACACACCACTGATGGTGTTGAGACCATTGTTCATGTTAATGTCTACCTCACCACACCATAGACATGTTCCACTAGGTTTGTGCGTGTCATGTGGTTTTGTTTGTGGTTTTAGTACTTTCTTTTTTTGTACTTAGAAGTGATCTGTAATCAAAAGGTGTTACTTGTGTATTTTTAAAACTTATAATATTGGTTTCTTTCTATATAAGATACCATATGAGTTGGGTAAAGATTATGACTACGGTGTTAACATTAATAATTTTTTTAGGTGACATTTTTCGCTTGTGTGTTCTTGAATGATCACTTACTGATAAAATAAAGAAAAACCGACTACCCAGGGTGTCTGTCGGCCTCATTAATAATTTGGCACTCTTAGTAGATACGAGTTTGAAGATCAAAATAAGTTAAAATAGTTTTCATGTCGAATAATAAGTCAAATCATTAGTAACGGTCTTTTACCAATGTAAGCCAACCAAACCTTTAAAAATAAAACCCAACCAAACCAAATGGTTACTGGCAGTTTAAATGATTTCACGGTTTTGGCTTACAACGGCATAGTGATTTCACACACCGAATCATGAATATATTTGTATAGTTTATGAGACTGAATTTCCAACCCAAGAAATGCAGCCCAAACAAAAGCGGTCTAGCCCAAACTAGACCGACCCCTAGAGGTCCAGTCCTCGGTCGGTGCATTCCCTTGTTTCCGGTCCAGTCTGGTTCACAATGCATGATTCGACTTAAACAAACTAAACATATCTTATAAAAAAATCCCTACATTACCAACCATATATTATGCATGTAATATATATATGATGATGGAAAATGTTATTTATGAAATCAATCTCGTGCCAAATAAGAATATTGAGTTTCGTTGTATCTTAAATAACATTAATGAAATATATAGTATGGTTTAATTAATATGTAACATAAATTAAAATTTCAAGCACGATCTCCCCTCCATAAGTGGCCTGCTCATTGACCAGTCGAACATTCTTAACTGTCGCATAACCATTCGCGTTCACATACTTCCCAGTTCCACCCATGATGGCTAGTTGAGACTCGGACACCCCTGTCCTATGAACACCGAAAAAGCTAAGGCTATCTATGTAATTTCCACTCTTAAACATAACCGTAAACAAGACACATTGGCTATTACCATCTATAGAGCTAGCCACATAAAACCCCTGTGCCTTCCCAATCAAGTTGGACCCAGACTCATGCCCTTCGGTCAACTCATCATCAAAGACCGTGATGGTCCCAAACATGAGATGTCGAAGGCTAGGGCCGAAGGTCATTTGGATCCCTCGGGTCCTGGTTTGAAACACATTAGTTATGGGCCCACACAAGACCAATGAAGAAAGGGATGTTTATGTTTTCGTCATTGGTTGGTTGAACCGGGAGGACAACACCATTGGGCTTGGGGAATGGGAGTAGACCTTTGACCGTTGGGTTGTTGACTATGCCTGTCACGGCTCGAGCCGAGGGGTTGGGTCTGCCTAGGACTTCATGCATGTAAAACACTAGGGTGTGGTGTGGTTCAGGTTGTGTAGAGATTGGTGCAGCCAAGGAGCTAGATTGATCAGTATGTAAACACTTAATTTGACTAAGGTTCCCATTGGTAGAAACTTCAAGAATGGATTTAATATTTAATGTGTGCATCATATGTTATGCTGGCCAACAGTGGTGCAGTTAGGATATTGACTCAATGGTCTTGGAGTCCATAGTGATTTAGTTATAACTTAGATATGTTTTTTTTCCTACACCACCAGCTGTAATATTTAGCTTCTCAAACTAATCAATATTGTCCGTTTTGCCTACAAAAATTACAAATTTGTTTTTTGGTGTTGTGATGACTTCCATGGGTTACCAATCCTCGTACTACTCCTACTCGAGCACACCTGTTCTTATCCAAAAGCATCCCCCCCCCATATGCATTTGTGATATTGAGGCGGGACATTATTTATGGCCCAATATCTCCCTTGTAGACAAAACATAACACAATGATGTGGGATTTGCCTATGGTACAAAGGTGTAGAGCAAATGCCATCCGCACCATTGTATTGCCACCACCATCATCATTACCGTCATGCAACTGTCACTTCCACCTATTGCCACTAGTTGCCTGCGCGTAGAACCCATTCTGAATTTTCTTTTTAAACAACTCATTTGTCACAACCATTTTGGTGCGAACCAAATTGTTACTTTCTAAAACGTCCCATTTTGACTCAAACTTATTTTACTCACCCATTTTAACCGAACCCGGTTTGATCCAAACCCATTTTGGCATATAAATTTTACCCGGTTTAGATCCAGCTTTTCCCGAAAAGTAAAAAAAATATAAAACAAAATGGACCAAAACCGGTACTATTAAGTCAATCAAACCAAACTTCACTTTTATTCACTCATATCTAAAAGAATGACAAAACATATATGCTTCTATACACCCTTATATTACAAGCAAACAATCTCTATAGTCTATAACCATAGCCTATATACCCGGACCACACTGAACCATGGTTCAACAAAAGGGCGAGCCCGGGTGCCCAACTCATTACCTATTTTTACAAAAAGAATTCTAAACAATCATCAAACAGTAATAAACTCTGCTGCAAGCTCATTAAATAAAAAATCTTCAATCTCTACAACAATTGAATCCACTTCATCCTGCAAATCTAACCACGGTTCCGCCCAACGCGCGTTCTTAGATAAGTCAACATTGACTTTTTTCTCTTGACTAAGTAACATATTCCACAGTTCTTCTTCAACCACATCTCTCCTCAAACCATTATGCATTCTTCTCCTCAAAGACTTTGACCGAACAACCTCAGTCAACCCTAAGTTTATCCAGTCAAACAAGAGCCGTCTATCGGCTTTACTCCATGAGTTTTGGTTCTCATATTTCTTCTCTAATGTTTTGAATATTACAGGGTCTGGCATGCATGTTTCAAAATTTAACTCTACATTGTCACCTTGCAATCCCATTTCATTTAGCACGTCAACTAGATACGCAAACTGTTGACTTTCTTTCGGTCCGAGGAATCTAACAGGTTTCGTGTTTTGACTAATTGAAACCACCGATTCTGAATTGTTAGACTGGTTTTCTTCTGATTCAGACTTTAGAAGTTGAAGCTTCATCCATAAACCTAAGGTATTTAATAATAATATTAGATTATTATACAAATGCATACAAAGATTTTGAACATACAATAATTGTTTTAAACAAACTAACCATTAAGATCGGCGCACACACTCTCACCATTTTCAGAGCTTGATGAATTGTCCTGTTCCAAAACTGAATTTGGACTCGGCTGATAAGCTTCACCCGTATCTCCCTCTTCACGTGGCAATTCCTGTAAAGATTATGTGAAATATGAAGTCAAAATTGACCATTGACCAAATAACAATATTGGTTTAGTTTATTCGGTTATGGAATTTTATTCGATCGTAAACGAAAACCGAACCAAACCAAATAAGATACTTGTGAAACCAAACCAGATAAGAATTCGGTTCGTTTGATCAAAAACTAAATCAACTGATTTCCACCAAATTGATTTTTCTAACTAATTTTTTACTTCTTTAGTTTTTATTAAAATGCATTAATAATATATAAAGATAAGTTAATTTTGAATAATATTCTTATTAAGTTACTAGTGTAATTAATTATTATATAATGACAAGTTAATGTGGTATAACTTTTTAATCAACTTATATAACTAACTTAAAGTATTATACAAAGATTAATTATGATAGTATAAAAAAATTGGAGTTGGATTTTGAAACATATGGCTGAGAAAAGCTTGTGAAATACTAGATATATCATATATACAAATTATCATGGATATCCGGTTAATCGGTTAATTCAGGTCATTCAGTTATAACCGAAGTCAAAATTTCATAATTAAATAGGAATTTGGTTTGGCTCGCCTTTTGGTTTATTCAGTTTATACCGAATAATGAACGCCCCTAATTAACATGATAGAATAACAGCAAAACGTGTATTACCTTTTCATATGACATGTCAAAAGAACACGAAAACTCAGCAGCCTGTGAGTTCGCAGACGCGTTTTTATCAGGATCCACAGAGCTCAGTCCCAAATCACCATAGGACATGTTCTTTAACTTCGTGTTGGTACCAGCTGATCTATTAACAGATTTAGACTGTTTGGATACTGGTAATTTGGTAACCGAGTTCTCTCTCCAACCATCATAACTGCCGATATTAACACGTGTTACCATCTCTAATCTTTGCTTTGATTCAAGATTACAAACCGGTTTACTAAACCAATTTTCTTGACAAACTTTGGTCCTTTTGGATCTTTCTAGAAGCCGCTTCTTATATTCCCACCCCGTATGCGAATCTTGTAAAAACAACGGTCGAGATTCCTGTTTAACATTCCCTAAATTCGGTCTCAAAACCAAATCTTTTCTTTCTTCAATACGTTTTGATTTCTTCTCGTTTCTTAGCTTTTGCCTAATTATTCTTGATTTCCTCTCATGTGAACCTATAGAAGCAGACTTCTGTAGATAATTCTCAGTAAATACTCGTGACCGACCGTAAACTTGCTTCTGCTGACGTGGCGGTGACGTGTCAAAACGCATCAATTTTGCAATTACACCTCGATTATTGTGTTCAGTTGACATCATCATCAACAATATAAAACCTAAATTCATGAGAATTGAATTGTTAATATGAATTTGAGCCCTAAATGAAATACGAATAATAATTTTTCCAGAAATTAATAATAATAATAATAATGTAACCTAATTTAATAACATCATCATGAATAATTGAATAAACACATAATGATTCAATAGTCACTTGACGAACACGAAAGCAAAACAGAGTCACACCAATTAAGCAATATGATGATCAAACTTAATCAATTTCACATGTTCTTCAAGAACTTGAAAGTAAATTAAATGAAATTAAATTGATAAAAATATATTAAAAAAAAACAAACCGTAAGTGGAATGATTCTTCGGCTTCCTAATCCAATTATGATCCCGTAATGAAGCGTGATTAATTAAGTATTAATCAAACAGAAGATTAATTGAATTATGAATTAACAGTGGAATTGAATGATGTGGCGGCGTAATTGAATTGAATTGAATTGAATTGGATATTAGTGAGAAAGAGAAATTAGGGTTGTTAATATGATGGGGTTAAATGATGAAATGACTGTAGGCTGTTTTGCCCAAAAGGTATGTATAATAATATTCTTTCTGTTTCTGTTGTGTTGGTCAAAGAGCTTGATAACTGTAGAAAGTAGAAACCAAGTTTCATTTAATTAAGAAATGAATACAAGGTGACGTTTATAAAGTAGACACCCGCGTAAATCGTGCAAGAGTTACAAGTTAGTTAAAGTAGTTATTATCATCTTATATGGCTTCTATAAACCTTTATGATATGATAATATGTTCTAGATATATATAAAGTTACATACATGCTATATATATATATATATATATTTAAACTCATATAACAAGAGTTTTGTGCAGTAACAATATGTAGAAACATGTAAGAATTAAATGATACGTAAAATTATAAATTCAACAAGCTGTTTTTAATACGTTTTTATTGTTAGAAGTTTTTTTTCTCATACTCTAATAATACATGATATACGAATCATATTTGAGGATGGATTGTTTGTATTTGCGTATCTTTTTTATATTTGTGTGTAATGTATGGTACACGAATCGTGTTATGATATATACCATTTGCGTTACACATCTCTAAAAATATCATTTTGTACACTTAGAGCATCTTCAATTGTGTTGATGTAGCTACCATTTGGATTGCAAACGAAACCCGTAAACTGATGTTCACTATTGGAGGTGGTCACATGGAAGAAAGAAAACAAACTGTTTGGATTGACGAACAATTGCAAACTCTATTGTGAGAGAGAAAGGAAAAGAGAATATGAGAGAGAATAAAGTGGTGTTGATGTGAAGTTGTTAAGATTAGTAAACGACTCCAACCATTATGGATGCTCTTATAATAAATGGCATCCATATATATGTTACACAATCTAGGTTTTTTAGTAATATACACCTAAAAACTTACCAACACAAAAGCAATATATGAACATATTTGCAAGTCTCACATCGGTTGAGAGAGAACAAAGTATTCCTTATTAATGGGTGGAAAGCTTCTTCATCAAGACGAGTTTTGTCTATGCGAACAATTCTTAGTTGAAACATGTCTTAGAAAGATTACAGATGTTTGAAAATAAATATATTAAATATAATTTTAATTTATGGTTAGGGTTATCGATGTGGTTTGTTTAGTGATTTAATAGAGCTTGAGTTAGAATATAATATAAATATAGGTCTAGTGGTATATTCATCTATGTATCGAGTTTTATAAGTTTATTAATAAAAAAGGTCAATAGTTATGTTTAGTATCAATCTAGTATTAGGTGTGTGTTAATCAAGATTTGGGCCAATAGATTTCACCCGTACCATGTTTTTCAAGATCAAGAGCTCGAAACAAAATCATATCGATAAAAAAGCAAAACAAAGAAGAAGAGGTTCGTAAGTGGACAATTCCGCTTCTTAATCGAACTAAATGGACTGAATATGTGATCATCTATGTTTTTTTATCCCGTATTCAACTGCGATATAAAACAAACATTACTCCTGAGGATTTATCAAACAAAAGATTATTGATTTGAGTCTCCTTAAGTTTGGAAGTTTTATGATAATTAGAGATTAACAGAATTATGAAAAGAAACACTGGAATTTATAATAACGCAATTAGCGAAGGTTGTACGAAAAAAGAAGGGAAAGGGGATCACAATTTTCAAACAAAAACGTGTAAATTTATACTACTGAGATAAGGGGGAGCCTCGAATCCATGTATAAGCTTCGCCCATGATGACAACGATCTAATCAGGGGCGTAGGAAGCTTTTGGGAGCAGAATCGACCGAACGCATACAAACTTCTTTTTAGAGTTATATTCAAGTGTTTTGACATCGTATCTGTAGAAATTTCAACATTGAACCCGTAGAAAGCCCAAACAAAAGTGATAGACAATCGGTCGCCGTCCATTGAAATTTTCTAAAATCATAGATTAAAGTATCTGGCTACGTCACTGAGTCTAATTAAATTAATTATTTTTCAGCGGACGTATACCATCCACTCTATTCTTAAATCACTGTACATTCACTTTGCGGTATCTAAACACACAACCACCTATACGAGAAGCTTGGTTTAAAAAAGCGCGCCTGAGGCGAGAGGCGACCTAAGGCGAGAGCTTCATCGCTTTTGCCTACTCAAGACGAGCAATGTTCAAAAGGCGAGAGTGAGGCGCTATTTTTAGGCAAAAAGCGGCATGAGGCGAAGCCGAGGCGAACCCGAAGCGAGCGCCTTTCGTATAGATGTCGTTTTTATGCATCAAAATGTTGTAAAACATGTTTTTTAGGTTGCACATGTAGATAATTTATATATTGAATCATATATAAAACCTATTTATTGCTACATTTAGAGTTGGGATGCTAAAAACATAAAATATATATTTAAAAAAATTATATAATAACCTTACGCCTCATATACGAAAAGCTTTCGCTTTTTGGCCTTCGCGCTTCGGCTTTAGACCTCATCACTTTTGTTCACCTCTCGCTTTTTAAAACCAAGACGAGAAGTACACCAAGTTACAACTAGCATATCCCTTTTTGCAAGCAATTAAATTGATATTAATTATATAAGGAAACATTTTTAAAATGTTTCCTTAATAAAGAGAGATCCAATTTTTGTCCCCATAAATAAAACTTTACAAAAAGGTCCCCTAGAAATACCTCTTTGACGACGTGTTAGGTCTCAAAGCGTTTTTGCACAACCTGTTTAGCCGCCAAACGCGTTTTTCACGGCATGTTAGCCTCCAACGCGTGTCTTTTACAACATGTTAGCCTCTAACGCGTCTTTCATGACAATTTTGGCTTATTAATTGTTTTTTTTTAATATTACATTGTTATAATTAATTCTATCCGTATTTGGTTTTTCTTTTATAACCTGTAATATATAATTTTGAATATGTCGCTGAGACATGTTTATTTTTTCTACATGTTGTCATAAATTTTATTCAAAACCGAGTGTTAAAGTAATATCAAAATGTTTAATAAATGTTTAATAAAGTTTGACAAGGCTCGTTTTAAGTAAAGTGTTTGCCAACACGTTGATAAAAATAAGCACGTCTCAATGGTATATTTGAAACTTTATAAAACTTTATGTATTTCAAGTTATTAATAAACCAAATATGAGTAAAATTAATTATAATAATGTAATATTAAATAATAATAGTTAATAGGGCAAACATGTCTTGAAAGACGCGTTAAAGGCTAACAAGTCATGAAAGACACGTTGAGGCCTAACACATCGTCAAAGATGTTTTTGTAAGAGACATTTCTGAAAACTTTTATTTATGAAAACAAAAATAAAATCTTTCCCCATTAATAGTTGGGGGTTTGGATCAAATACAAATGAAAACAACGTGCTAAACGTGAGAATCAAGTAGAGTAATTATGTAATTGTATTATAAAATAATTATGTAATTACATAACTATTCTACTTGTATATATAATTACTATATTTGATTTTCACACGTTAATTTCATTTATACATTAATCTTCCCCTAATAATTAGTAGGATATTCTGGAAATTTTCCCATTATATAAAATAAGGGTTCGTAGATTCTAGTTGCATCACTTTTAAGTGCCCACAAATATATATATTTATTTGGTTGGTCAACGACCGATATAATTTGGCGCTATTTGCGAATTGGCGCCACAAACATGTAACTGTACAAATGAAGTCTCCAACAAAATTTCAAGTCATGGGAAATTAGGCATATGACGATATGCGACAAAAATAAATTGTACTTTTAACCGAACAAAAACCTTTTCCTCAATTAAAATATATACACAATAATAAAAACTTATTTATTTCATTGATATATATAATTTTAATGCATATGTATTAAGTACACATCTATAGCCACTAGCCGTTCCAATAATAATAATAAAAATAATAATAATCTGTAGCCACCTTTATATAATTGGCAATTTCGGAATTAGCCTTGGAGTGCAAAGCAAATTGTTAGCTCAAATGCATGTTTGTTTTGGTTATTAGGTTTATTTTAAATAATAATTTATATGTTTTTAAAGAATCCTAGTTAAATATGAATATTTTCAGGTTTAGCCTACATAAATTATGTTGGATTTATCGTACAGTATTGAGTTTTGAGTAAGTTCTAATGCAATAATAGTTTAGGTGTAGGTGTTTTGCCAACCAATTTAAATAACGATCCATATCTTGAATTGGTATCAAAGTCAATATCCAAAAACTCATTGAAACCGTGAACCATCGATCATCTATTATTGTCTATCAAGTATCAGCAATCAATAACAAGAGAGAAGTCCCCGACTGATGGACTATCAAAGAAGCTGACGATTGGCAGTCAACTACAATTGTCATTTGAACCCTTCTTACATTATCGATATTGTTTGATCAAGAAAAGGGGATAAAAATCCCGATTAATCGTTTAACCTAAATGAATATTCATATAGCCAAGAACAGTGGGTTAGAATCAAAGGTATCAGCTCTAGTGACCTACAAGCGAGCTCGACAAAGACCAATAACGGTGGATCAACCACCCACGAAAAACTAGCCAAAATTTCATCAATTATTGCGTAAATAAATTGGGGATTATGTACTCCAATCAAGATTGATTTCAATCCATTATGAAGAAACTATGAATAATTGTAAAAACAGTAAAAAAAATACGCAAATGAACACTGACCCGGTGCTCTGAGTTAAGAAATTGCAAATACCGAGTGGAAAATAAGTTTACCTTAATCGAAATTTTAGGTTTGTGGCGGCGATAGACTGAAACAGAGGTGGTCTGGTAGAGTTGTGGAGGTGAGCGACGTCCGGCAAAGCGACAATGGTCGTGAAGCCGTGAATGAAGGGCGACGGTCGCCTCCCTGTTAGTTTGCCTCTCTATGACGTGTTTTTTTTTAACTTTGTAGGCAATGTCGTTGATAAGTGATAAGTGAAAGAAACCATACATGTTAGAAGAAATAGTTAAAAAAACGTCATCGAGCATATTTAAACTCAAGACCATGTCCTTAACTACTTATCTTAGTAAAGGTTCACTCCAGTTTTTTTATATTTCCGTTCTTTTAAAGTTTCAAAACTCAGTGGATTCCAGTAAACAATAGTCATTCTATTAAAATTTCGAAACTTAGTGGATTCCAGTCAACCCATACCCACTATGCAAGTCTGCCCATGTCCGTAGTGGAGCGTTTTTTCCACCTTTGTTGTTCAAAACGCCTAACACCATCATGAACTTGTGTGTTTCAAAGAAAAAAAGTTGTGATGTTTTTACTTTTAGGCACAATATTGAGCACAGAAAAAGAAAGGTTAAACCAATTTCTTTAATCAGTTTAGAGAAAATTAATGTTTGCGTCCCTGTAGTTTTGGGGTGGAGTCACAATGAGTCCCCAAAAAGAAATTTTGAACTGGTTGAGTCCTTGTGGTTTCAAAATTGTATTATTTGAGTTCTTGCTGTTACTTAACTATGTTAGCTTCAAGGGTAGATTCGATATTTCACTTCTATATATATACATTACTTTCATAATTAGTCACCTTGAGTCCCCTTCACCTTTTAACAAATATAAATAAACTTGACCAATTTTTTTAACAAAAATAAGCAAATCGAACCACCTTTTCAACAAAAATTAACGATTGAACTACTTTTTAATAAACATAAATGGACCAAACTAATTTTTTAAGCAAACTAAACGAACCGAATCACTTTTTTTTAACAAGTAGTTCATTTTTTCAACAAAAATAAATGAATCAAACTCCTTTTTTAACAAAAATAAGCGACCCGAATTTTTTTTAACAAAATTAAACGAATCAAACTATCTTTCTAACAACAATAAACGAACCAAACTTGTTTTTTAACAAAAATAAACTAACCAAACTTATCTTTTAACAAAAATAAAGGAATCGAACTACATTTTTTTCTACTAAACTAAACGAACCGAGACACTTTTTTGTGACATTCGTCAATTTCGGGTCTCATTTGTATTCGTTTTTGTATTCGTTTATCATGTAAACCGACCCATTTTGTAAACCAAAGCTTATGATATAATCAAAATGATGGATTTTATGTTACAATATTGTTTTACACTTGTTGGGTCTTGAAAACATTCTTTTTGGTCCTTAAAACTCCTTAAAATGATTTAAACCAAACTTTGGAGACTATTATTGCCATTTACCAAAAACTTGTTTGACCATTTCGACCATCACATGCATCTTTACCCTATTTGTATGAACCATACTCTTACCATTATAAAAGCAAGGCTCCATACACCATTTTGGTTGTTCATCTTCTTCAAAATCTCTCTCAAATCCAAGTATTCATCTTCAACATTTTGTTTTTGATTTCTTAAGGTCAACTAACTATAGTCTTTCATTTTAACTTGTTCATCTAATATTACTAACACTTGAATATTGAGGTACAACATATATATAATACACACCCCTTGTTTCCTTTATTTGTTAATTCACCGACTCCGGTTGGTTAAGTTTCGAATGTCATAAGGCAAGGCTTCATGGAGGACTTCGTGTTCTTGATATATATATACACACACATAACTTATTATACATATCACTTATGACTAACTTCTAACCCTTTTAGTTTGTTCATCTTATTTACAAGTTCCATGGTGTGGGTTTGTATAAGACTAACCTCGGTTTAACCGAAACTAGTCCAAACCGGAAACCGAACTTTTGTTTACTAGTTTTGTTAAAATAGTTGTTTAAACATGTTTATTGTTAGATTTGAGTTTCAAAAATCATTTTTACAAGTTCTTTGATATTAAGCATATGGAATCCATCTATGAACTCGTTGGGAGATGGAAACCGAACTAAACCGAAACTTTTGCTTAAAAGACTTGTAGTTAACTTTTTAGTTGTAAAATTTAAGTTTTCTTCATTTATAAACCAATATACAAGTTCTATGATATTTGGGCATGTAGAAACCATCTATGAACTATTTGTGAGATGGAGACCGAACTATACCGACTTTTACTCGCTTAAGACACACACGTGTGTTTTTAGCTATCAAGACTTGTATATTTCTTTAAAAATAGTTTACAAACTGATTTTAATTATTTTCTTAAGTACTTGGAATTGTTGGATCCAACTTTATCTCATCACATAGTTTGGACCGACAAAACCGAACACTCGCTTAACGTGCGTTGTTAGTTCTAAACAATTGATCTACATACTTGGTTAAGTGTTAGTATATTTTAATGAGTTATCTCATAACAATTAATATGTTGGAAAGTTGACTTTGGGTTTGACCATTTGTCAAGACCCGAATCGACAACCCGAACACTCGTTAAAAACCCGTTTTAGTATCTTTGTCCCAAAGGAACTTGCATTTTAGCATTTTTCCCACCTTATTACTTAACATTGGTTAAGTAAATATTAAGGTTAGATACTTTAACCCGGTTTCGAGCAAACTTACATTTTTAAAGGATTGTTATTATAAATTCTTAAATAGTTACATTTTAAACCTTGAACTTTAATTGTTTACTTTTTGCAACAATTATTTTATTTAAAGATCTTCAAGACAGCCATTCTAAATCCAAGATTTTATTTTCATTAACTTCATCCATCCGGTTATTCATCTTTTACCGATCAAATTTTATACTTGAACGTGAGTAACTTCATACCCCGTTTTCTATCTTTTGTTTTGGGGTGACATTTCATACTTATTCAAATCAAATGCTTTATACTTGAGTCTTAAACCACAAACGTTGTTGTATACTTTACTTGAATAATTGCTCGATTTGGTATTCTATGCTTATATGCCTATGTGTTTATCGCTTTCAGTTGGTGGAATCTATAAATCCTAGACTACATGGAATCCCCTTGTAGCAAGGTGTCGTTAACGTAATGCAATTAACGATATTCTATTAAATCCTAGACTACTTGGCAATCCCTTGTAGCTAGGTGGCGCTAACGTAATTCTATTAGCGATTGTCAATTTATCCAAGTTTATAGCTATTATTTATGGTTTTGTATACTAGTTTTGTGGCTTTTCATACTATATATCTATTGTTCAAATTTATGAATTGCTCACCAACCTTTGTGTTGACAACTTTATTTTATGAAATGTTACAGGTTTGCATCTAGGTTGATTATGGAGTTCGGTGAAGAAAATTACACAAATACCGTTAGGATATTAGCAAAAATGAACAATATTCGATTTGCTATATTTTGCTATATTTTGTTGTATTTGACTTATGAATATTTGGTTATGTGACATTTTCGATGTTGTGAAATGAAATGAGTTTGTTAAATATTGTCGCTTTAAATAGTGTCATGCGCTTATGGGCAATCGTTACACCTCGGCATGTTCTGCCGCATTTGGTCGGGATGTGACATTTTTTAACAAGCAGTTTAGTTCATTTCATTTAACAAAAATAAACAGATCCAACTACATTTGAACAAAACAAAAAAAAAACAAATCAAACTTATTTTTAAACAAAAATAAACTAAATGAACAACTTTTTTAACAAAAAAGAAAACATCGAAATACTTTTTATAAGGGAAAATTCCCAAAATGACCCTTTTTAAGAGAGGGAGATGTAACATCCCGTTTTCTAGTTTCGGTTAATAAATGAAAATATGAGTTATTATGAGTCGGGCTAGTGTTGGGTTAAATGGATATGGGTATGGACTTGGGTTATAAAAGAAAGAAGGAAAGACCATGGGCTTAAGCTCATGACCATAATTATATAAACCTTAAATCACCCATTTAATTAATTTCACACATATTTCATACACCACCAAAACACACACTTAAGATCTCTCTCTAGTTTCTCTTTCTCTCTGAAGCCGAAATCACCAAGGAAACGAGCACCGACCCGAGGTAATAATAGTATAATGTTTATGAACTTAAACCCGTTAGATTTAGTCACGAAACGACGAGCCGACACCGTTAAACCGTTAAGTTATGAGATCCGGGTAGAGTCGGGTATAAACCGAACCTAAGATGAGTTTAGGGTTCATACTAACTCAGATCTGGATCGAACGGGATGAAAAACGATGAAAAACGGTGGGAAAACGAGCCGGGTCTCGTTTTTCCGGCGAAACCGCGTTTTTCCGGCGACGGCTGGAAAAGTAGGTACGAGGTTAAGGAGGATGTCAGGGAATGTTCTGACATTCCCTGACCTAACCCTAATTCGTTAACGGGAATCTGACGAATTAGCCTTGATTCGTTATCTAATTCGTTAAGGAAAAGAATGACGAACTAGCTCAGTTCGTTAAGGTCCAATTCGCTATAAGGACCAGTTCGTTATAATGTTGATTCGTTACAAAGGCAGACTCGTTATAATAGTTAATTCGTTATGAACTCCCATTCGTTAAAGACTGAATAACGAATTAAAACTTTGAAAGAATGACAGAACAGTCCCTGGGCTTAGAAAAGAATGATTTAATTACAAAGAAGCCCTTGAACGTTTAAGTTAGCAAATTAATTAATAATTCAAAATCCTAGTGGATAATGTGTTACGACAGTTAATGGAAATAAAAATTTTCCAAGCTGACCTGGCAGCTCGACCCCAGCCAGGGGCTCTGCCCCTTGGACCCTGCTAGGGGCTGCCGCCCCTAGACCGCGCTGCCAGGGGCGCTGTCCCCGGACCCCCGTTCGTTGTGGATTATAATAAAATAGAAATACGACATGGGTAGTAATAGTTAATTGATAAGTGTAATTGTCCTACAGTTAGCCGTGCACAACTCAAGAAATGAATAACTATTAATGGTGAACGTAACCGCATTCAGGTGAGTTCTAGCCCATTCCTTGTTATGTTTTCGGGGCTGTGTCCATACACGATGTGATTAGTTAATACCCTTATCCTAAGAGATAAGTGTATGCCATATATGTATTATGTGAAAGGTGTGAATGATTGTTTGTCGGTGCGTGAAAGATCTTCGGATATTGCATGTATCGGCAAGTTATGATTATGGATATAATGTTGTGTATAATATATGAACGATATGTACGTATTTTATGAATGTATATAAGAGGTAGCCAGGTACAGAAGAAAGGGACTGAGCCCTAATAATACTCAAGGCAGAAAGGGACTGAGCCCTAACAATACTCAAGGCAGAAAGGGACTGAGCCCTAATAATACTCAATGCAGAATAAGGGACCGAGCCCTAATAATACTCGAGGCAGTAGGGCATAATGCTTTTTAAAACGTATGAGTATGCAAAGTATTGCTAGATGTAATGTATGTAAAGAAAGAATAAAAGAAAGAATGAATGGAAGAAAGAATGTATATATATTTATTTGAAAGAAATATGAGCAGGTTAAGTACGTATATATGTATCTTCGGATGCATATAGATAAGGAGGTGAAAGTATTGTATGTGTATGATTAACTAGAACTCACTCAGCGTAGCTGACTTTTAGTATGCACGCAGGTGAGTAGAATGAGGCAGCTGGCTTGAGCAGGGCACATGGCAGAAGAATAAGAGTCTGACATCTGAAGACTCAAGATGTTTTATGTTTAATTTTTTGATTTTGAAAGACAAAAATGTTTGATTAAGACAAGTTATGAATTATTGTGTAATGTTTTATGAATGTTTTATATTCCGCGCAAGTTTTAATTAACTCTGATATTAAGAACTGTGTTTATGAGTAAATCCAATGCCCAAATGTGAGGCACCGGTAACGGGGCCTTACAAGAGAGTGTGGAAAATAGCCCTAAATTTCAACGTATTCCCAAAATGGCCCATCAAATTTGGACTGAGGAGACGAGATCTGAAAAAATCCTTAGGCCAATAAAATTCTGACAAGTGCCAAAATCCGATGGGTTTTTTAAAAATATTGGGGGACCAGTCCATATTTTGCATTAAAAGTTCTTATTAAAATACAGTCTTTTCCGACGGTATTTTAATGTTTCCTAACGGGTCCCCTCAACTTCCAAAAACATGGGAAATTGTGCAATCAAATTCAGTCTTTCAAGACGCATTTAGGGTGAATTTGTACCAAGAAAACTATAGATTTATAAATATTAAGGGACCCGTCCATATTTTTAGACTAAAATTTATTTTCCAAAGCTTTCTTCCCAGGCGGATTATTTAAATTTCTTATCTAACCCCTACAAATTTAAAGACATGGAAAAATGTGTCATTTCATTTTGTCTTTTAAGACACTTACTTGATAAATTTGAACTAAGGGGATCATATTTTTGAAAAGACTGAGGTACCCGTCTATATTCTTCATGAAATCTTAATATTAAAAAGTTGTCATGCCAGACAGTTTATTAAAGATTCTTATCTCGACCGTACAAATTTTGAACTCATGAAAAAATGTGCATTACAAATTTGTCTTTCAAGACACGAATCTTTAAAATTTGTACGATGGAGACGAGTATGTAGGATATTCTTACTTGTCCGTCCATATTTACATTATATCTATCATCTTCCTCAATCCTCAATAATTCATTTACATATGTTCATCAAACTCTAATCTCGAATTAAATCATGAAGTTTAAGAGGGGTGATCAAGTGGAGGTTATGGATATGGGTCCCGGGTTTGTTGGATCCTATTATGACGGCAACTGTAACATCCACAAAATTTCGATTCATATTTGACAACTAAGTAAAGTTGAAGGATCAAAATTCCCTAAAATAAGTGTTGGGAAAATTTAAATAAAGAAAACAAGATCATACTGTAAGGAAATAAAAATGTCTCATAAATAAAGTTATCTTATGTTAAGGATGTGGAATAAGAAAAATCCATCCCACATTGAAAGATGTAAGAAAATGGAAGCATTCCACATGGGTATAAATAACGAAGTTAAAACCCATCCCACATGGAAAGTGGGAAAGAAATGGAAGCTCTTTATAAGGAAGAGATTTTCCATAATAATATTCTTATACGCCTAGTATGCACCCAGTGGTCCTAGCGGAGGGTGCAAAGCACCCGACGCGCACGGGCTCGGGCGAAGGGCGATGGGTGCAATGTGGCGCTTTGATGGCGCACTTTGCACTTAGCATGCTCGCATCGCCGCGAGCCGCCTTAGTATTTTTGGACAATGGCAGTTAGACCCGGAAGTGACAAGCTAACAAAAGACAAGGGACTAAAAGTGAAAATTTGTGTTCAGGGACCCATCGCGATACGCGATGAGCCCAGAACGCAGGTCATCGCAAAAGGGGGGTTTACGGCACATTCATTCCTCACACCTAAATCATTTCTCTTTCTAGAAATACTCTCTCTACCTCTGTTTCCGTGCCCCGACCCGACAATCGTCACCTCGTAATCCGTGCCATACACCGATGAAACCTCGAAGTGCGTGCCACCCGAAGATAAACCGACAATCTATCTCGAAGTACGTGCACAACATCGTAGTGCGTGCCAAGCTCTAAGGTTCCGACAGTTTAAACTCTAGTACGCGTTAGAGAGTAGAAGTGCTGCTCAATCAATCTTAGTAATCAAACTCCAAATACCCGTGTAAGGTAGGGGTTCTTCCTAAGTCATTATTTTATAATTATAATATATGGCTTGGACCATAGTCAGGGTTATAGCCCAAACCTTGATCATAAATATATTTACATAAGCTTTAAACGTACAAAGATTATAGTAATGTTTCCTTACAATTAAGAAACACATACTTTTCATTCATAAGGATATAGTTCAAATATAGTTTCTTAACGATTAAGAAACATAGCATTTCATACACAAGGAATCTAGTAAAAACATTGTTTCTTTATGATTAAGAAACATAAGATATTACATTCAATACTAGCAGTCAATGAATTTTTCTTCTTCAATAGATGTTTCTTCATGAAGAATATACTCATCATATGATTTAATAAATAAACAGAAAGACTACAGGTCTCAATATTTTATTCAAACATATGATCAATCAAGGTTTAAAGCTATCAAAACTAGACTAAGGGTCTGTAACCGGATCAAAAGATGATCCGGATATTTATATAAACCTATTTTATAATATGTCAATCATCAATCAATCAATCAATCAATCACAGTCAAGGTTTCAAACGAGATCACCAATCATTCAGAACAGACAATCACAGGTGAATACGTTAACCTTTTCAAATCAATCAAAATATATTTTAGACTCGATAAGATGAACGGGTGTTTGTCTAACGATTCAGTCAGTGTTTTCATGAGATTATATGTTCTCTAAAACATTATAATACAATACAGAAAATAAAGGCAACTCAGACCGAGTACACATGTGTCTAGATCCAAACATAACTGTTCAGTCCATCAATCAATGGCCAGGGAGGCCGCGGGCTAATGGCCATAACTAGTTCTCCTTGTCGGGGCTATACGCATATAGCTCGGGGGAACAATTGTGTGTGTGTAGGGGAGTGGTACAAAGCCCATATATGGTCGTGCATCTGCTGAGTGTTAAAGAAACTATAATTGTATTGTAATTGTCATTCAAATGTTTTATAGAGTCATACGTGTTCACCAGCATATAGCTGATGTATTTTTCTCACATTTTAGGGAAACATATTAGCACAGGTAGCAAGGAACATAGTCCATTCATGAAGATAGACACTCGCAAGGTAGAGATGGCTCAATTTTAAATTATTAAAAGATTATAATCAAGATTTAAACATGATTTGTAAATCAAACTCTCGGGTGTTTATTATCCGAAAAGTTTTCAAATAAATTAATATTTTATTATAACCAAAGTCTTCCGCTAAAACAAACGTAATTCTGATGTATTTACAAAACAAGTACCAACTACTGGTCATACGCCTATGCCCTAAGCCGGGGTATGACAGCAACATAATCTCAACGTTCGGAAACGAGTACATTGTTCAGTTCCGCACGTTGTATGAATGGGAAGATGATGAAGATAACTCATGTATATTATTTGGATGATCATGTCGGAATAGACGAAATCGCATAATATATTGTAGGTGTAGACGGATTAGTAATAAATTTGAAGGTGTGGACTAGATTTCAACACATAGGAAATAAATTACTAACTCGTCTTCTTGGTACAAATTCACCATAAATGCGTCTTGAAAGACTGAATTTGATTGCACAATTTCCCATGTTTTTGGAAGTTGAGGGGACCCTTTAGGAAACATTAAAATACTGTCGGAAAAGACTGTATTTTAAGAAGAACTTTTAATGGAAAATATGGAGTGGTCCCCCAATATTTAAAAAAAAAACCGTCGGATTTTGACACTTGTCAGAATTTTATTGGCCTAAGGATTTTTCCAGATCTCGTCTCCTCAGTCCAAATTTGATGGGCCATTTTGGAAATATGTTGAAATTTAGGGCTATTTTCCACACTCTTTCTCTTAAAAATGGTCATTTTGAGAATTTCTCCTTTTTATAATACAAATAAATAAAACGAACTACTTTTTTCACTAAATTAAACGAACTAGACAATGCGCTTTAATAAAAACAAACGTATAATTACTTTTAAAAAAAATAAACGAACCAAACTTATTTTTAACAAAAATAAAAAAACAAATTGAACTACTTTTTTTTTAACAAAAATAAATGAACCAATTTTTTTTAAACAAAAATAAGCTAACCAAACTTATTTTTAACAAAAATATCGTCGTAGTTTGTGCCAAGGTGGAGTGCGATTTGATTGCTTATTTTAGATGTAGTTACGTTCGTTTAGTTTAGTAAAAAAATAGTTCGTTTATTTTCATTAAAAAGGTAGTTCGATCGTTTATTTTTGTTATAAAAGTAGTCTGGTTCGTTTATTTTTATTAAAAAGTAGTTCAGTTCGTATTTCTTTTAAAAAAAGTCTAGTTCGTCTATTTTTGTTAAAAAAAATTAGTCCAGTTCGTTTATTTTTGTTAAAAAAAATTTTGGTTTTTTTTTATTTTTGTTAAAAAAAAGTTCGGTTCATTTATTTTTGGTTGATTATGGTTTGGTTAGTTGATTATGGCTTGATTGGTTATAGTTTGGAGGTTAATTATGTAATTTGGAGGTGATTTTTAAAGATGGACTAAAACTGAGCAATCACTTAATCACAAGAACTCATATGGATCATAAATAAAGGTAAACTAGTAATTCCACATTTGGCAGGGACTCAAATGGTTCATTTTTGAAACCATAAGGACTCAACCAGTTTAAAAAAAATTTTGGAGACTCAATATGCCTCCACCCTGAAACCACAGGAACACAAACAGTAATTTTCCCATCAGTTTAATTTTAATCAACCAATATCCATCACATAAATCACCCCACTCCTTTAATTAGTTAAACTTATTTAAATATTATATTAATTATATTTGATTGGTAAAATCATTTATAAGACGTTTTTCACCTACGTAACAACAATACGACCGAGACGTTTTTCACTACCTGACCCTAAGACCATCCGCTATGGGGCGCGAATGGGGTCTTTTTTGGGGCGCGGTGGGCGGCAAACACTGTCGTGGGGCGCCATTGAGGGTTGGGCGCGGTGGGTGAGATTGTTGCAACGGCCGGCGCGGATGGGGAAATCATGTGGGCCCTCTCTCTCTATCTCTCAAACACACATACATATGTATACCTTTCCAAAGTTCCGGCCGGCGGTAACCATGAGCTCCGGCACACCTAATCCGAACATACAATTACAAGAGAAACTAGTGGAGAGTAGAATATGGTCAACGTGGTATTGGGTGATGGTGGCGTGACAGAATTCGATGACGGGGTCGTTGCAGAGGATGTGGAGGTGGCCGTCAGAGTCGGTGGTGAGGCGGCCGGCGAGGGGCGGGAAGTGAGAGAGGGTTTTAGAGGTGGCCGTCGGCATGGAGTATGGTATGAAAGAGGGTATGGTATGAAAGGCCGTCTGTGCAACTTCCGGCCGACTATAACCACTAGCTCGGCATGAATCAGTTGTGTTGTGTTTGAGAGAGGGTATGGTATGAAAGGCATGGAGTTATTTATATAAATTTATAAAAAAAATAAATTTAAGGGGTTTCGAAACCCCCACACCATAGAGGGACATCTTTGGGGTGGGCTTTGAAGCCCCTCACCATAAAGGATGGTCTAATAATCTCCGTCTTGAACGTTAGTTTTGAACCATGATACGATCATTAATATTAATTATATTTAATATGATTATTTAAGTTTTAGATATCATTTAGTTTCCTTATTATACTCTAATTGTGTTTCCTTATATTGTTTATATTTCCCTATTATTATGTCTTTGATTTTCCTATATATTGTAATCTTTGTTTGAGAAAAAAGAATAAGAAAGAATTATTATCTTGGGTTATTTTCTCTTCTTCTCTTGTGTTCTTAGGAGATTGACGGTTGTCTCGAATAAACCGTAACAATTGGTGCTTTCATTGAGCCATTGCCTAGATGGCTTTGGAAGAACTCTTGTGGGAGCATCCACTATTACCTTGTTTTACTGGATCTAATATCACTCTATGGATCTCTGAAGCTGAACGGTATTTTCTCTTTTACGCGATCTATGGCGACTAGCATTTTCCCTATGTCATCGAATCCTTTGATGATGAACCATTCTGGTGGTTGAATGGTTGGCTTCGGAGTTCAGACTTTCTCACATGGGATGATTTCACTACAGCATTGCTTACTCAATTCCACGCTAGTTCCGTCAATGCAGTTGCCAAGTCTGATCATGAAACCATTGCTAATGAGGAAGTTACTCAATGATTGGGGGATATGACATCAGGTGGGCATGTAACCGGTAAATAGAAGCAACAAAGTAGTAATTTGATGGTTAATAAAGATGCCAATCAAATTTACAACAATACAATTAGCTTGTTGGCGCCGACACCGTTAAAAGGTGCAATAAGGCGACCCGTGTTGCGCCCCTTGTTGTGGTCCGTTGACATTGGCCCGAATAACACCGGAAGACTCGAGTGGCGGCCACCATGGTGCTACGTTGAGACCGCTCCACTTGTCGTCGTACTACTCGAGTGGCGACCGCCTTGGCAACGGCATTCCGTCCTTGAGGACAAGGACGCTTTCAAGGGGTCGGGAATTGATACGATCATTAATATTAATTATATTTAATATGATTATTTAAGTTTTATATATCATTTAGTTTCCTTATTATACTCTAATTGTGTTTCCTTATATTGTTTATCTTTTCTTATTATTAAGTCTTTGATTTTCCTATATATAGTAATCTTTGTTTAAGAAAAAAGAATAAAAAAAATTATTATTTGGGTCTATTTTCTCTTCTTCTCTTATGTCCTTGGGAGATTGACGGTTGTCTCGAATAAACCGTAACAAACCACTTCTTTTTCACAAAGACACTTTAATAATTTATACTTTATATCCTAATCATTGATTCTTTATGCGGGTAGATTTGATGTGTGTCTAAAAACATTGAAACGTATACACTCCATAATCCGTCTACATACACTTGTTATCTCCTCACTCCAATTAATTAAGAACAAAACATCATCTCTCTCATTCTCTCAACAAACTAAAAGTTTCAGGGAGTTTAATGGCAATTGAGATCTGTGTCAAGGCTGCTACTGGTGCCCCTGATGAACTTGGAGACTGTAATATCATTATTATTATTAATCTCTCAAATATCTCATTTTAATCAACATTCCATCACCTTCAATTTTTTATGTTTTATCTATTAATATTATTATTATTATTATTATTTCAGGTCCATTTTGCCAAAGAGTTACTTTGACTCTGGAAGAAAAGAAAGTTCCTTACAAAACCCATCTTATTAATCTGGATAGCAAACCAAAATGGTGATCATCTTTGTTTGATGATCTTAAATTTACTTACTTTTATGTATTTTAAAGTGTTGTGAAAGTCGGTCTAGGCGCCGAGTAATCCCAGCTACTTCCTGTCAAGGCCGAATACTCAACGAGTAATTACTGAATACTTTTTGACTAGGCTGTACTCAGCAACTCCACCGTCGACCAACTTTGTAGCGCTTAACGACAACAAGCTAGGCCTGAATTTTTATATTTTTTAAATTATATATATTTTTCATGAAAAAAAAATATGTATTCTTAATGTTTAAACCCAATTAACCATTTAACTTAAGGTCCAAATTTTTTTCCGTCTTCCGCCCCAAAATATTTTCACGATCCTCGGAGATGGCCCTATCATTGTTTGATGATCTTAAATTTACTCACTTTTTGTGTTTTTTAAAGTATTGTAAAAATCGGTCTAGGCGCCCGAGCCGCCGAGTACTCGACTATTAATTGCCTAGACCGAGTACTCGCAATTCCCAGTCGACCAACCTTGCAGCACTTAGCAACTTTTGCAACCAGTTTTTTATGACAACTTTTGTGTTTCTTTGTTTTTTTGTTTGTTTAGGTTTCTTGAAGTGAACCCAGATGGGAAAGTACCTTTGATTAAGTTTGATGATAAATGGGTTCCTGATTCTGATGTTATTGTGGGTTTGATTGAAGAGAAGTTTCCAGAACCTTCTCTTGTTACTCCACCTGAACTAGCTTCTGTGTATGTCATCTCTTAATATTCTGCATGTTGTTGCATAAATTTTTGTATAATTTAATAATATTTTATATTATTAAAATTTGACTCTTGGAATTGGGAAATTGTAGAGGGTCAAAGATTTTCCCAAAGTTTGTGGGATTCTTGAAGAGCAAGGATGAGAATGATGGGACCGAACAAGCTTTGCTTGATGAATTGAATGCATTAGAAGAACACCTCAAGAACAATGTATGTTTTATACTCTTAGGTGGTGTTTGGATAATTCTGTGTTGTAAAAATCAGATTGGCAACTAGTCGTTACTCGGTAAAATCTTTGAAGTATTTAAAAAATTATAATTATTTTGAATGATTACACATAAAAATTCCAATTCGATTAATCCATATTAATCGCTAGTCGGTGGGGACGATAACCCCTAGCGAGCTAAACACTAGATCATTGGAAATTTGGAATTCAAAAGTATTGGAATTAAAATTGGTATTTGAACATGTTTGGCTGGAGAAAAGGGAATTGAACTCGAATCGAAATGAATTCATTCATAGTTTTTCTAGTAAACGAGTCAAACGAGTTTTTTTATTTCAAATTTTAATTCTTTTGATTTGATGAACTCCAATTTCTTCAAAAGGATACAAACCGAAGGTGCGCTTAATGAACAAGATGAGTATTGTTAGTAAGTACGAAGTGTGTGTTTTTGTATATATGGTGGAAAGATGATAATTTGTTAATAAGTTAATCTGTCAATGTATCAGGGGCCTTATGTTAACGGAGAAAAGATCAGCGCCGTTGATTTGAGTTTGGCACCAAAACTTAATCATCTTGAGGTTGCTCTTGGTCATTTTAAGAAGTGGACCATTCCCGGGAGTCTAACACATGTGCATAACTATATCAAGGTATGTCTAATTAAGGATCTTATTATTCATGGGCTAGATAACCAGTTTAGTGGCAAATGTGACAAAATTGATTCTGATGATATAATTATAATTTGTCAAACATGCTTTGATTGTCATAATCCAAACACCATCTCTTGCAACCCCTTTGTTGTGGCTAATAGTGACTATGATTATATATGTATAGACATTACTTTATTTGTTTCCAACTTATGATGATGGTGATTATGTTGATGCAGTCGCTCTTCTCTAGGGAGTCGTTTGAGAAAACGAAACCGGCTAAAGAAGAATACATGATTGCTGGATGGGCGCCAAAGGTTAATAACGCATGAAGTTGTTCCAAACTATAGTTTTAGTGGTGCATAAACGTGCATTGTGATGGTACTTAATTACTTGCATTTGAAGGGTTGAGTCTTGTTAGTGTGGAGATGACTATATCGAGTTCAAAGCTTTATATGCAAAGAATAGAAATAGGATCAAGGAAATATATATTAGATTTGAACACAAAGGGATTCGTTTAAGATAAATGAAGGGTTTACCCTCCGGTTCTAGTTTTCGGATGAGACTAACTTGATATAGCAAAAAATTAACATATTATTAAACACGGATTGTGAATGGTTAGCCACGAAAAGCGAATAACAATGTTGTTGTGGGTGCTCTTAAAATGATGGATGGTTTGGAGAGAGCAATGGTGATTGAAAAGACACCAACAATTCCAAAGTGCAATTGAAATGTGCTTGCTTTCTAATATGCACACTATTTTAGTCTTGAAATTTGTTACACAGAAGTTTTGTTTAATATGAAATTAGATATTAGGCTATTTTACAAAATTTTCTATTTGTAATAAATGAACTCAAGCCCTAACTTCGTATTGCTTGTCTAAGCGATCCTATTATTTATTTAAATATATATTACATAACAAAATAACAATATAATTAAGATAAAAAGAACTAAATAATTAGTAAACAGAAACTAGGTGAACTTAGAATTTTCGATAAAGCTTGAAACGAGCCTAACTAGAAAGCTACAGCGAACTGAGTCAAGCGCGGCTAGCTTAGCTCTTTTAATTAGCCGCAAAGATAGGTTCCATGTCTTTGGTGACTCCTTTGTTGTTACTTTTGAAGAGTCAAACGATGATTTTGTCGTGGAGGGTTCCAGTCAAAAGATCATAATCAAAGTGTATGAAGCTTTAAGGGGTTATGATGTTAGCTTTAAGTAGAGATGTACAAATCGGGTCCGTGCCTCTAACCGGTTTGGGTTAGGTCAATGATGGTCAAATCAGTTTTTATCCAAACCGGTCAAGATTGAAGCTGTTTCTTGAGTGGGAAAGGTTGTGGTTTGACCGGTTTCAAAGCATAAGCTTACAATCCAATTTCAGCAGTATGGTTAGGTTCGGGTCCAACCAAACCGGTTTCCAAATCATGTTGGATCGGTTCAAAACATGGTTCGGTTCCCAACATGTTCCCATTAAACATGGATACAAGTACAACAAGATTTCATTACATACATACAAAGTATCCAGCCTAAACAGTATTTTACATTAAACCCTGAAAAAATTGTTAGGGCTATGGGGGTTTATGAAACAGTAACAACATACAAAATTATCTACAAAACTACATCATTTATGATATTTTCTCCCCAACAACGGCTGTGTGATCGGGTCTGCATCGGTGGATATTATTAACCGTTCTCGTTCACCAGCTTCCATTTCAGACGCCGATAACTCCTCTTTACGGTTCAGTCTTTCGTTCAGTCTTTCTGAAAAGCTCGTACTGTTATGATGAGGTATTCGTGGAGTTTTAGGGGAAGGAATCGAGGTCTGAACGTATTGTAGACAAACTTGAACAGCATCATGCACTCTTACAAAACACCATTCTTTACCAACCAGATCGATGAATCCAGATTTCGATAGAGTTGCAAAAACGTCTCGGTTTGGATTAGCAATCGCTATCTGCGTTACATATTGTGTCAAAACGAGTAACTTTTTGGTGAACACGGTTATGTTATAATGTTAATGTACCTGGATGTTTCTTGATTTGTACTCTTGGTACAACTCTTTTAAAGCTTGAACCGCACTGGAGTCCACATAAGTAACAGCAGAAAACGACATTTAACTAGATTATTATTTATTAAGGATTGATATAAAGGTTGAGACGACGAGTACATACGTGCCATCTCTAGGATTACAAAGGATATCTGTTCAACTTCTGGTCCACGTCTACTAGAGCATTGGTCAACCGCAATTTCATACTCTCGCAGCCTGAAACACATACAATAAGACAATTTAAAAACATGATTTTAACGAAACACGACAAAACACGATCACTAGTATTTATTTACCTGTCTTTTATAAAACTTGTATTTGCAAAATAGATAGGCGCATCTATACGAACAACAACAATGCCATTGTATGTATATGCTTCTGGATACTGTTGGGTGTTTCTGTACACGGTAGTGCCAGGTAGACGCCCCAATACGGCTAAAATACAAACGATTTGTAAACATAATATATAAATAAATAGTGATTTATATTTTGTACAAACAAAATTGCTCACCAATGTGTGGATTTGCCGACTCGTGGATGACAAAAGCTAGCGAAAACCCGACCTGTAATATAACGATCCGAAACTCAAACCAGTAATTTACAAAATGTAATATATGGACATAAAGCATATATAAGAGAAAAATAAATAAATGCATACCCCAACGAGGACACCGATCTCTATACCAAAGAACAATGTTGTTGCAGCAGTGACGGCCCAAAGAAAGAAATCTTTTTTATCTACGCGCCATAAAAAAATTGCTTCTTCATAGTCAACCTGTAACGAATTACAAGGTTACACAGTTGAATAGTAATTATTCAAGCTTTTTTAAAAGTATTTAAATCATGGGATATAAAATATATTTTTAGAGATTGAGCTGTATGGCAATGACATAAATATTCTGAATTTCTGGTGAGAGAGAGTAATAAACTCACCAGCCCAATTACAGCAGAGATTACAATAGCAGCCAGAGCACACTGCAAAGATGATAAAATCCAAATTAGTTTCGTGTTAACCTGAACACAACTTGTTTAGCCTGATTATCTAAATTTGTCAAACAGGTTGACGTGTAGTGATCAAGTTGTATACATGTTAATCAGGTTGATGGGTTGTAAACAATGGGTGGCTAAAATGGGTTGAACAGGTCAACCCGAACACGACCCATTTATTAAACAGGTTGTAGAAAACAGTTTAAAAAGCTAATACTGTTTTCAAGAGAATTGAGTACAAAATATAGATATACCTGTGGTATGTATTCAAACAACGGTGTCATGAATAACAGAGCAGAACATATAATAATGCCCATGATGATTCCTGATAAACCAGTTTTTGCTCCACTTTCATGATTAACAGCTGACCTTGAAAAGGAACCTAACCAACATATTTCATAATTATATATATGCATAAGTATATATATGTTGGGTTATGAAGGCCTTTGGGCCGGTTTTATTAGGAGGCCCGGTTTTGGCTCCTAATTATGTTTAACCCTAATCTTGTTTATTATATATATCCCATCATGTAATTGTAATCTTGGTTCTGAGCTAATAAGAAAACCTAGTTGCAGCCCGTGGACGTAGGTCCCCTCGCGGGGACCGAACCACGTTAAATTCTTGTGTCGTTTATATTTTCGTTTATGCGTGTTTATCGTTGTGCATGTGTGTGCTGTTTCGCTTCCGCGCGCCGCTTTGTTCCTAACAAGTCAACCAAAATCCATAACCGTCAACATTCCGATCATAACCACCTCGTCTTCAGTTATAACAATAACAAACGAGAACAAATCGAAAACAGTGAACAGACACAACAAGGGCACGGGCCTAAACTTGACGATTGTTCAACAGAACACTGCCAAATAAACCGATTTGCTCTTGCAATAACCGATAAATCAACTAACTGTAAATAAACTATATAAAGTTACCTCAGACTAATCTCTTGCAAACAAATCTGAACCCGAACCTAAATGGTCTTCACAAATCCCGGTTCCCTAATTTACGGTTGATAATAAATAGTCAAACCCTAACTCAGCCTGACAGCCACCAATCTTGACTGTCGATCACTGATGAACACGAACCAGAAATTAACCCTGCGATCTCCAAGAGTTATTCACGGTGACGGACCTACCCAACCCTAATCACCAAAAAACAGATTCGGTGTCTTCTGTAACGTTTGGAATTGTGAAGTTATATCTTGTTTGGTGGTGATCAGTGGTACACCATTTGAGAGGTTCATAATCTCGTGTTGGGTAAAGTTATTTGCCGGGATAGTACGAGTGGGGTTCATCTCATGGAGTGTTGGTGTGGCATGGGTTGGGATAACAGAAACAGTGGGAGCTGGGCATAGTCGACTTGGTAGGTTGCGTAGAGGTGAGACATTTTAAGGGTCGATGTCGAAAGGTTTGGAATTCTGCTTTTGAGAATGTATCTGGGGTTGATGCATTGGGACTCAGTGAAGGCGGTGACGACTCTTGGGTTCAAGATTATGGTATGCTTTATTTGTTACTCACTTCAATGAAGCATTGTAATCTTTTAATTAAAGACTTTTGGAAGATACGAGTTTTTTTTTGTATCGTCGGAAGAAGTGAACCAACTTCCGAGTTATAAGGTCTTGGCTCGCTGAATCGGGTAGAGCTAAGGGGTTTCAGTTTGCAGACATGAAGCCTGGAGCCACAGTGATGTTAGTTTGAGCGTATTCGGAGGAGGTCTGAACATGTTCGGGGTTTTGGTAACAGTGGGAGCACGCAGGTGTGTTCTAGGTTTGTTTCCAAAGGGACGTTGGGTTCGGAGGACCAGGAATCCGAATGTGAAAATCTCTCCTGGTATAGTCTGCTGATTTGGAGAGTGTTTATCCTCTGGAAGTCTTTGAAGCCGGTTGTGTGAGTAAGTGAGGGTCGGTTAAGATTGAGGATGAGTCATTGGCGAGTTTTGTCATGGCTGGGTCTGGGATGACCGGATTGGAGTTCTCGGGAGCTTCAATAGGCCTTTCAGGTAACTGATGAGAAGGGCGGATGCAACCAGGGTGTGGATTGGTAGAAATCTTAGTTTGTTCCTAGAGAACTGGAGGCTTGGAGAACTTCTTTTGTTGAAGTTTTAGCTTGTTCTTCGAACTGGAGGCTTGGTAGATTTCTATTACTGAAGATTACTAGAGTTACTGGATGAATGAGATTGTTATATTTACTTGGATGGCAGGCTGGAATTTATCGCAAGGCCTTCAAGTGGGAGATTGTTGGGTTATGAAGGCCTTTGGGCCGGTTTTATTAGGAGGCCCGGTTTTGGCTCCTAATTATGTTTAACCCTAATCTTGTTTATTATATATATCCCATCATGTAATTGTAATCTTGGTTCTGAGCTAATAAGAAAACCTAGTTGCAGCCCGTGGACGTAGGTCCCCTCGCGGGGACCGAACCACGTTAAATTCTTGTGTCGTTTATATTTTCGTTTATGCGTGTTTATCGTTGTGCATGTGTGTGCTGTTTCGCTTCCGCGCGCCGCTTTGTTCCTAACAATATATGCATGCATTGAAAGAAACAAAGAAACCTCACCGGTTGCAGGATACGCTGAGAAAAACGACCCAAATATATTGGCTACTCCAAGGCCAAACAACTGGGGAAAGGCAATCAATGTGTTAGCCTCTATATGACAATGTAACACCTAAAAATAAAACATAATACAATATACCTCTTGATTTGAATCCAATTCATAACCGTTCTTTGCAGCCAGGGCTTTGGCTATTCCAACAGATTCCTGATTGCATAAGTGAAGTGAATGGACAGCTAATAATTAATAGTATGTAAAGCGCTAGTTGCGTTAAATGTAAACTGTGATCTGGTTTCAGTTTTGGTAATCCAACTTATTTTATGCCAAAAAAAACATTAAGTAAAATTTTGGTTCAAGGCAAATGCCTAATATAAACAAGTTCTCGTTATGCGAAAGAAAAGGTCAACATGGTCAAAAGTTACTAGCACGCCAGCTGCCTCATCATTTTGACCCGTTAACTAAAATCAAGTTTTTTGTAAGTTTGGTTATTTGTTTATGTTTGTAAAGTTAGTGACCTTTTCATGGCTTTAAGCGTTATGAAAACCATCAACTTTCTAGCTTATGATAGAATTATGTTCTTACCAGTATAGCCACTCCAGTGTTTAGAAATGTGGTAGGGATTAAAGACTTCACATGCCTAAATTCTTTAGGGATGGAAAACGAGGGAAGTCCTTGAGGTATATTTCCCACCTGAATTATAATGTTTAAAAAATTATATTATTTGGAATTTGGTGCTATTACTGCAGAATAAGTTTTATTTCAGTATTCTCACCAAAGAAATGGAAGATGGATGAAATATTTTCACAAAAGCTGTGCCCAGAACAACTGCAGTGAGGGGCCCACCCGCTCTCAAAAACCGCAAACTCTTTCTTGTTTTACCCTGTAAATTGAACCGTTAAAATATTTAATGAGCTCAAAAAGGACATGAGTTTAATTTATTTGGAAGAAACCCAAATACCGTACCAAATGTTTCATGATCAACATAATTGCAAGAATAGTAGACCCCATAACAAAAGGTGGCCATGAGAACTACAAACAAAAAACCATTGCCAATGTCATATTTATGCCAATGAAGTATTAAAAGATTAATAAAATATATATCTGATTAATAAAGTTTTACCTTATCTGCACCTGATATTATACTCTTAACAAGTGGAATTATTTCACTGCTTCTTTCTACACTATATCCCAAGAAATACTTTGCTTGAGACAATGCAATAACAATGGCTGAAGCAGTTGTAAAACCAGAAATCACAGAGTGGCTGATAAATCTTATGATCCATCCTAACCTACAATGGATAAGATGGATCCTCTTATTAATAACCGTTGCAGATAAAATACATTAATTAAATAGAAGTTATGAGTACCTTAAGAGACCCATTGTACATTCTAGAATTCCAACCATGAGTGACAATAATATAGCAAGTTCTGTATACAATTCACCGGATGAATCGAAATTGCCTAGAACATTAGATACCAGTAGAGAAACCAATGCTACTGGACCAACAGCAAGCTGGCGTGATGAACCGAATACAGCATACACAAATATAGGCACTAATCCAGTATCTGCAGTAAAAAAGAGCAAACAAAATACTACAGTTAGTTTACTAAATAGATTTAATGTTAGAGTCAAAATTCAACTTACAAAGTCCATATATTGGTTGAAGTCCAGCTAGCTTTGCATATGACATAGACTGCCACATAGAAACAAAAATAGAAATATAATATGTTCAGTGTGAGATCAAAAAATCTATAGAAAAAGAAAAATCCATCACTAATCATTGCAAAGGATCCATAGTCATGATTCATGAAATCCCCAAAATTAATTCATTACTATATAAGTTTAAGGATATATACTTTGATTTCTGAAATGTAACTGGACTAGTTTCAAGTCCAGATTCATCTAATACTCTAACCTATACTAAACGCTAGCGGTGAACAATAGTCAAACCGTTAACCGAAAACCCAACAAAACTGAAATAAAAATAACCTTTTCGGTTATCGGTTTTCCTTTGTACCTCGGTTAACCAAAATTAACCGAACCGAATCATTCATATTTATATTATATATTTCTAGCTTTTATACTTCATTTCATGTATGTATACCTTCATTTCATGTATTATTATATTTTTATTTTTTATTTTTCATTATAAGTAAGTTATCAAAAGAATCCAATTACAGTAGAGAGATAGGTAAACGGCCAACAAGTTGCGCTGCAACCCCTTTTTAATTATACCGAACACCGACAGATTAACCGAGTTATACTTTGATTTCTGGAATGTAACATGACTAGCTTCAAGTCCAGATTCATCTAATATTATAATCTATACTAAATTTTAGGGGTGAACAATAGTCGAACCCTTAACCAAAACCAAATTGAAACCAACAAAACCAAAACGAAATTAACCTTTTCGGTTATTGTTTTCCTGTGTACCCTTGGTTAACCTAAACTAACCGAACCGAATCATTCATATTTTCATATATTTCTAGCTTTTATACCTCCATTTCATTTCATGTATTATAACGAAAACCAACAAAACTGAAATATACTTTGATTTTGAAATGTAACAAGACTAGTTTCAAGTCCAGATTCATCTAATATTCTAATCTATACTAAATTTCAGGGGCGAACAATAGTCGAACCCTTAACCGAAAACCAACAAAACCGAACTGAAATTAACCAAAAACCGAATTGACCAAAAATTGGTCATTTGTTTTTCTGTGTACCCTCGGTTAACCGAACCAAACAATTCATACCTTCATATATTTCTAGCTAATATACAATCATTTCATGTTTTATAGCTTTATTTTCATGTATTAATACAGGAAACCGACAAGGCAACGACCTAACCGAAAACCGATTGGTTATTAAACTAGATTAAGTGAGGCTAATAACCGAACCGTGCATAGTGAAATTGAAAATTGTAGATGACAAGAGTGGTAATAATACCATAGTCCAAAGCAAACAATCAAGTACAGTTAGGTAACTAATAACATCTATCTAGCCAAACAAATAATATGTGCATAGTTTTCAAGTCAAAGACGCTACAAATTTAGGCAGCTTCTGAAACTCTTTGTACTCTATCTAACAAATATCAATAATAATAATTTAATCTCTCAATTATACCTGCCGAACTAAAAGATAATTCCAAGGGTAACGCCGGAGACAACATCCGGAATTGACCGAAAACCATTTAACTGAACCGAACCGAACAGAATCATTAATATTTTCATATAACCGAACCATTAATATTTTCATATATCTCACACCTTCATTTTATGTAATTATACCGAAAAACCGAGAAACTAACCAAATAAAACGAACCGAAAACCGTTAAACTAACAATACCTGCGGAACGAGCATAATTCCGACGGTGACGCCGGAGACTACATCCGGCTGCAAATACTCGCGCCAATTGTATGTCCGAATCCACCGAGCATCTCAATCCAGACAACGGCCTTCATCCGGTCAAACTTCTCCCGCCATCTCCACAACAACGACGATGACGTCACCGCCGTCGTGGCGTCCACGTCACCGTACGAGTGCTGAAACGGAATGATTTTCACCGTCCGATTCGTCCTCATGACGGATGAAGTAGTGCGTAGGATAAGAACAGTTGATGGTGCGTAGGTTAGTATAGAGCTGACAGTGGCGTACAGTAGCAGTAATATACTAATTACTGGAAGTAGGTGGCGTTTGAATGAAGTAACGGTGGTATGATGATGATGGTGGTTTATAACCACGAGTTTATTATTTAAGCTGGTATTTTGATGATATATTATCTATTATATCCAATTGGTGGTTTTGTCAGGTTCGTTACGTCTTTGGGTCCCCATTTAAAGACAAATTCTTCCCTTCTGAGTGTTGTTGTTCAAGTCGTATGGAAAGTGACAATGCACGTTTTTTATTTTTAACATTTTCCCATTCTGCTCCTTGAAAAATATTCGCTTTCAAATTTTACTCAATTGCCTATTTTTGTTTTTTTTATATAAATATTTTTTTTTCCTTATTTTTATGCAAGGGAGATAATTTGCTTTAATTTTAGTGTAGTTGATCAGTTTTGTGCTTAGCCCATACCTAGCGGGGTGTTTTGGGAATGAAAAAGCCTCAAACACCGCCCCAGGAAGCTTTTTGAGGGGCGTTTTGGGTTGGGGCATTTTGTAGAAAGCGCTCTTAATTCCTTACATGGTTCCACCAATTAAATTTATACCTCATAAACTCCAACCAATCACAAGTTCATCTTATTTATATTTAATTTATTTAAATTATAATAAGTTAAAGGGGCTCCATCAATTTAATCCATTTTAACAAAAAAGTCTCTATGGTGATGTGACTTTATATGACGCAAAACGCCCACATATGGACTGCATCCACTATATACGGTCTTACAAGTTCAATACATTGCACCTTCATCGCAAACAAACATGTTTATGACGTTAGACTATCTAACATCGGGACATGGCTAGTATAAAACTAGTTTTGATTGTTTTGAAATGAAATATATTAAAATTGTGATTGGTGAGATTGCCCTTAGTAAATAATATAAAAAATTAGAAGTGTTATTGATGAAATTATTAGAATGGATAATTACTATTGTTAGTGAGTCAGAGATTAGATTATTACAATCTAGTTATGCTTTTTTGTTTATTACATATAAGGAAGTTACTTATTTATTTTATCATGTGTAATTTATATATAATTTACATTTAAATATAAATATACTCACATAACCTAGCGGTGCTCATGGTCCATTTTGACAAAATTCTTATACAAATCCTAACTATTATTTGAGGAAACATCAAACCGAAAAACCCAGTTTGTTGGTTTTAACTGTTTAGTTTCGACGTGTGAACCATTCACAACTCATTGGTTTGTATTAAAATTGTTTATGTAATAAAAATAACTCATTATTCTAAAAGATACGTAACTAATATCTAAAAAAATGTAAAATATATATAAATTATGAACTTTAGATAGACGATCAGACGATTTTAAGGTTTCAAACTAAAAACTTTGGATCTCAAATATGTTGACTAGATGTATTAACCACAAGTTTTGGGCACCCATTGATCAACCTTATCATATTTTTGAGGACTTGATTCTTAATCCTTTTGATATGTACTTCATTAATAAATTAAAGTTGTCCAATTAGTCATCCTCAATTCTTTCTTTTATATATATCTTTGTCCTATCTTCTCAGTTCTCATCGTATCTACTTCTCTTTTCCTCAATGGAGAAAATGATCACACGACAACATTGATGGAGCCCACACCTTTCAATTTATATAAATATGCACTATTTTATTTTAATTATGGGTTTTTATTAGCATACCAATATTTATTGTTTTCATTGTTTATTGATTTATGTTTGTGGATTAGAATCATCTAGTTCTGTACTGACGTCAAGTATATTTTATAAGTTCTAGCCATCAATTAATTTGAATTGATGTCTAATATGTGTAATTTACATTTACAATTAAAAAGAATTATCAAAAGATTGGTATCAAAGTATATGAAGTGTATTGATAATTTCAAGTAAGATAAGTAAGTACATGT
The DNA here is from genome assembly GCF_021521415.1 of Bidens hawaiensis. Classification (NCBI taxonomy): domain Eukaryota; kingdom Viridiplantae; phylum Streptophyta; class Magnoliopsida; order Asterales; family Asteraceae; genus Bidens; species Bidens hawaiensis. Next base: position 140,256 of record NW_027491931.1, read on the forward strand.
GTTAGTTGTTCCAAAAGAAGAAGTGCGTAGAGAATTCCATTATGTTACGCATTTGTAGGATTAACTGTATCAAATATTTTAAATTTGTCGTTTATTACTTGTAACATGTTAAAATAATTATTTTAAATGTATTTAACCTGTTAATTTTACAAGGGCGGGTGACTCAAACAAACGATAACCCACTGACTCGTCACTTGTTATATTTTTTAAGCTTTGGCTTCAATAATATGTGCCAGTTAAGTTCATTTAATTTATTAATGAATTTTCTATCGAATGGAAGTTTCATTTATGATTGAAGTAGAAATCATTTCTTCATTCTTCCATGATACAATCTCATTTAAAGAGAGATCATATATTTCATTAGGCAATTTTTTATATTATTTTTGTTATTTTGTACGTGCTTTCGGTTCCACCCTTGCCTGACAACTTTTTAAGTTTGATACATTTGAAAATGGTGATTTTAATGTATATTAGGTATAACTATAAGGGGAAAGTTAACGCACAAACTAAAAAAACATGCAAAATGTGCGAATCAATTAGTGTAATTATATATTCAAGTTGAATTCAATTATGTAAGTAATTACACTATATTGTATATATAACTGCACTGCTTGATTCTTATAGTTAGCACGTTAATTTAATTTGTATTTGATCTAGTCTCTAACTATAAAACATATACCAACTTTAATATATTTTAGTATAATTAATTATTTCTTTTAAATATAATATTGTGAATAAAACATAATATGTGTAATATGTATTATGGAGTTGATGAAAAGCATAACATTTTGAAAAGATGCGGCGACATGGAAATATGGAATGTAAATAAAAAAGGCATATGACCTTAGCTCACATGTAAAAGACATATAAATATATGAATTTAATAATGTAAATCAAAAGTTGATAGTTAAATGACGATAAAACAGAACAGAAATATAACAGTAAATTAAATTAAAACAACCGAAATAGGATAAACTAATTTTACATGCTAACTATTAAGTATAAATCTCTAAAAATATGAATTCAAGTCAGAAAAAAAAGAGAGAAATTTACCGTTAAGAAAATAAAAGAACGAAAGAAAAAACATAAACGACGTGTAAACCAAGGAGCAGAGTTAAATTTAGTAATTTACTCTTAAAAAATATTTATAGTTTGGCACACGTGCAATAATTAATCATATAAACATTTTAAGTGACCTAATTTTCCAGTTGCGTGGGACGGTTCGATTGACAAAAGTTAAATGTTATAAAATTAAAATCCTGATCAATGTGTATTCAAATATTTGCTTTTAAAATAATATTTCAATTGTGTAGCGACAAAAGATTTTGTGAAGTTTACTTTTAACTAGATAACTACCCGGCGCCGCGCCGGGCGATAAATATTAGACAAAGTGTGGATGTTGCCGGCGGTTAGTACCAAGTATAAAAGGCTTGCTGGTCGTCAAACATTAGAAAATACGTAGGTAGTTATATAGAATACTGAAAGTAGCCTAGGAGCAACGTTTCTTAGTATCATCCCGACATTCATATTACAAAAATGCAAAGTAGTAGGTTGTCTTGGCTGTCTAGATGGTGGATGCTAACGGTTGTTGAATACCGTTGGTGGGAAGACTGTTATGTTCAGAATATTGCAGCTACGTATCGAGGGATTTGTATTACAAAAATGCAAAGTAGTACTATTGTTGATGAACAACTAATATAAACAACAGCTAACCTAAATGATTAATAAAAAAATTCCTTGATAAACGAAACATAAAACACAAATCCTTGAAGTACAGAAAAAGAATTTCGTTAACCCTAGCTTTTTAAACTTAATCAACAACTAAGTACCGGAACAATTAAGGTTGAAATTAGACAAAAGCAGACATTCGGAAAACCTCATTACCAAGATTTTAAAAAAAGAACAGTTGACGTCAGCCAGGGTCGAACTTGGGTAAACAACCCATATATAAAACAAATTGACCAGCAGGCCATAAGAGAAAACTTTGTTTTCTTTCCACACTTATTAATTAAATAAAATGTATATGTCTAGCGTGAACTCCAAACTGCGGCGCCAACATTCACTTTTACTCTAATTAGATTAGATAATTGGGCCCAGCCCAATGAGTTTTTAGCCTAATACATAGAGCCCATCAAAACCTTGAATTATTAATCATCTATAATGAAAGAAAGTTCACTTTTTATCATAAGCTATCTTCTCTTATACACACTCTCATATTCTTTATTATGAATGGTGATTAAAATATTGTGATCCCGAGGCTTCTTCCTTGGACCCTTTCTAATGAGTTATTCATGGTTTTATAGATCTGGTGGACAAAGGGTGGTGGATTTATCTTCTTAGCTGATGTTATGATCTTAACCTCCACCTTGATGGATCTATGTAGCAACACATGTATTACATTTTCACCTTCAGAACTCTAATTGTGTTTTGAGAATTTTGTAACTTGAACCAAAAATAAAGAGTATCGGTAGCATCTCCAAAAGATTGGAACTCATGATGAAGTTTCAACATGAAAGAAAGTTGTTAGATGGTCCAAATGGAGGCCCAAAGGCCGAGCATATATACATTGATGCCACATAATAATAATAATAATAATAATAATAATAATAATAATAATAATAATAATAAACTCAAAATTATTAATGTAAAATGTAGGACCAAACGAAAAAAAAATGTATATTATTGTGATTTGCTCATATAAAATAGTGACATTTAAAAACAAACGTGACAATGCATTATGGATGGTCATGCTAGTGTCCACAATGACTCCAATATTATTTGCAATCCAAGAGTTGCCATAACTGAGTCGTTAGCATAAAAAAAGGTTAGAAGATCTTAAATCTTAATAATAGTCTATTCAAAAGTAGGTGCACTGACTTCACCCCTTGAAGGTCAGTGACACTTAGCGCGTTTTACATGGTCCCATTAGTTAGCAAGGTATTGGTAAGGCCATAAGTTTTTCCTAACTTGTTAAAAATAACTAACCAAAGGCTGCATTTGTTTCTTTCCAATCGGATATTGATACGGGGTTTGGAATTTGCATGGAGAAAGTGGTAAAGCAAAGGATAAATCCCGATACAACATACAAGATCAAGAAGTGAATCTAAAGTCAATGCAATGATCACCAACAAAGAAGCATAAACTTTTGCAACAAAAAGAAGCATGTTTGCTAAATTTGTCACATACCTGTTGCTGGTAATACTCCGCCACATTATATTTTGGGCCTGAGAAAATTTAACAATATCAATTGAATGCAACTAGCCCATTTATGTTTGCATGAATGGACACAAGTCACAAGATATAACACAATAAAAAATAAAACATATAACTTTGGTTATTGCACATAGTTCTAGAAATCTTGTATCAAAACAAGCCTGCGGCCCTGTAACAAAAGTTGCATAGTTCTATAATTCTTAAATCAACACAACCTATATCAAAAGTTATATGGTTGATTTTGAAGCACAATAAGTTTGACCCATTAGGGATCTCATTATAAAAATAGAGAGTTGAAACTAACCGAACTGGCGAACCGTCCAATTCAAGACAAATTGGTCGGTTCTGGTGGGTTACAAGTATTACCGTTCGATTAGACTAAAAGGGTTTTACAGTATGCAATTTTTCGGGAAACCGAACTTAATTGGATATTAATGCAAGAATAGGTTTTTTATAATCTTTATAATTTTAATAGAACAACAATGATAACACAAATCTTTATTCACATATATGCATCTAAGGATTATAACACTCCCTGAATCTTTGAAACTTCAGAAATAAAACATTCGGTCTTCTTTAAACCAATCATTTTATTGAAATTTTGAAATCTGATTGAGCCCAAACCCACAAATGACAAACCCTAACCGTTTTGGCAGGTTCGGCCAACCCAGCTGGTCAAATTTAGTTTCTCCAATGTCGTAGCCACCAGTTCAACCCGAAAATCCCACAAAAACAAGCCAGTCCAAACATGAAAGGCTACCCATAATAACTACTAAAAGAATCAAACATCAAAGACAAAATACCAGAAGAAAAAATGATTTGGTATGTTATAGCTAGCGAGAAGAAAAATCAAAGATAAAATATGTAAATAAAAAGATTTGTTTGTTATATCTATGAGAAAAGTTATTCAAAGATATAAGTATAAAACAAAAAAAAATATTTATTCTTTATATCTAAAAAATCAAAGACAAAATAGAAAGTAAAAAATGTTTGATTATGTTACATCTTAAAAAAAATAATTTCAAAAGACAACATACATACCAAAATAAGGTGGGGCTGATTTGTGAGTGCTTGTAAGTAGAAGATAGAGAAAATGTAACGATATTTTTTAAAATTTGAGAAAATGTTGTTTGCTCCTATTTATTTTTCAATATTTATCAAAAATGGTTGTGATGAATAAGAGAAAAAAGGTAATGGTAAAGATATTAAATTTTTTTTATTTAATTGAATATGAGAGAAAATTGTATTGATTTTTAGTGTAATTAAATAGATGGCAGGGGCAGATGCAGTTAGTAACCAGGGATAACATTTGCTACCTCTCAACTTTTCGTTAGTAGTGTAAATTTTTTAATGTTTTGTGGTTTTCGTATTTCGCTAGTCCTCAACCAAATTATAAGCTAAAAGTCCAACCAAAGTTAAAGCCAAATCAAACTAGAGCCCAAACAAAATAAAACATTGTTCGTTGTTCATTTATGTTTGAACGTTTGGTTTAGGTCGGACATCAATATACAACAAAAATATTCCATTTAGCCACCGTCCACCCCCCGCGCAACCTTGACTCCCTGCTGCCCTCCTCCGGTCACCAGACCTCCATGCTGCAGCCGAGTAACTGGAAATTGGATATATTTGAATAATGTAAATTGGAATAGATTAGGGATTTAGGATTTCTCTAAATTGAAATTGATTATAATTTATGGTTTAAATTTTGTTTTTTCGAAAATTAGGGAGCTTGAAAGATAAAACAACAAATTTTTATTAGCAATCTTTTTAAACGAACGTTCCAAGAAAATGATAATATCAATCAAACACAAAGTTCAAAATAAAGTTATTATATGAAGTACGGTAAAAAAGAATTCGGTTATTGTATAAGATACGGTAAAAATATATTCTTTTATATTGTATGAAATACGGTATTTTATTTTTTTGAAACGTTACTCCCGGGATTTTATTTAGATCCGCCACTAAAACATAGAAATGTGGGATAGGCCGGAAATGATCTTATGTTATATCTTAAAAAATTATTTTAGAAGACAACATGCGAAAATAAAAAAATTGATTTGTTATGTTCTCTTAAAAAAATTCAAAGACAACACACGGAAAACCAATGATTTGTTTGTTATATTTAAATGAAAATAAATAAAAAAACAAAACATGGAACCGGTTTGTGTTTATCCACCTGAAACTCCAAAACAGTCATAGGTCGTCGAGGATAATGTTCAACGTCCACGGGTCATCGATGCTGATGTCATTCACTTGTCGGTCCCACCATTGTCTTCGGTTTAACAGTAGTGGTGAATGTATAAAAATGCGCGTGGTGTAGACGCGCTGCCGGATGATAGAGTGGCTGTGATTTTGAAAATGGTAGACTGTGGTGGCGTAAGCAAAGAAAAATGTGTGTGGGTGAGGTCACCGAAATAGTTATTTTCATAAATTTTTCATCAGTTTTTAATTTCTTTTTAATTGTGTTATTATTATTATGTGCAAATGATTTTCTTTAATGAGAGTTCGAGTTCAAGTCCTATTTGTGATAAAATATTTTGTGTGAGTTAGAGCTTTTACCATAATGTGTTTTAGGTGATAGGTTGTCTCTGAAACTGATGACGGGCCGGGTCATCAACAATGTTTGAGATCACGGGCGCCTTTTAACAATGCGTATACTTTGTGGTCAAACTTTGTTGCTCATTCAAAAAAAAAAAAGAATGAAGTTTTCTATATCAAACGAGCTTTACTTGTCAATCAATTTAGATCACTTTGAATTTAATTATTTCTGAAATCTTCAATTTGGTTATTTTTTTTACCTCATTGGGATCAAATCTTCATTTCTTTAGGTTAGAGACGACACCAATACTATCACGTCAAAGCTTATTGATATTATTTTTTTATAAGAATCACTAGAAATTAATACCCCGTAATATTATCCTTTATGATAAAAAAAGTGTTGACTAGCTTAGTTTTAGATTCTACTAGGTTAGTTACCCGTGTAGTACACAAGCTAGAATAAGTAATTTTTTAAATAACAACATAATGTGAAATAAAAAAAATGTATCACATATATAAAGATATATTATACGGTAAAAAATTACACATTACGTAATTTGGAAATAAAAAGTTAGAAAATTCATAAATCATAAATTATTTTTTTGTTATTTTCTATATCAAAACTTAGTTGTAGATTGCTACTTTTTAAACCAACCCGTTGACCAAAACTCATTCTAATCTTAAACTGTTTTGACATGAACAATGTTTGATACTTTAATCGATTAAGGAAACTCACCCGTTTCGTATTGATTACTTATAAAAATACACATGGCATCCATTTTTCTAAACATACACATGGCTGATTTAACGGTTTATGAGGCCTAAAGCTAACTAAAATGTTGGGGCCTATTTCAAAAACTATTTTATATAAACTCTCCTCCTTGACCCGAGCTTTGGACCAACAACAAAGAATCTTTAGGCTTCTTATTTTTGTTTGTTTAATCTTTTAGAATGACACTATTCATACTGTCAAGTTCTATTTTACATTATAATTCAAAAGTCGCAAACAAATTCACAAAGAATCTAATCTCAGTAGCTAACATTCACATAATTTAAGTATAAAAATTGGAAACAATAATCAAAATTCACAAAAAACGAAATCAAAACACGAAGAATTAGGGCTTATTAGTGTACCTTAAAGCTTCAAAATAGGTTCAACAAAACCATAATCAAGCCGCCTTTGAAGAATTGATGTTCCAGCTTCCCACCTTCCGTTAATCATTTTGAAAGTTGATTGAAGAGATCTCAATTTTGAATTTCATATTCATAAATTCAGAACTTGTGCCTTTCAAAATAAAAAAATAAAAAAAAAATACATAACTTCCATATGTATTGCTGCTTCAATTCCCTGTGTTAGCCATCGTTGCTTCTGGTTAAGGCCTCTTCCCTGTTGCTTCCGACCCATCAACAAATAATCAGTTACCAATTTAAAAAAACCCACTTCTGAATATGAAAGCCCATACTATATAACCCTGGAGGCCTTCTAAGGCTGAATGCCCAAAGCCAATGCCTTACTTAACTGGCCCACGAGCCGGCCTGAACATAAACCCTCTCTCAAGTTTTCCACTAATACGAACTAGACTTTTTTGTTGTTTCTTTTGTCATTTTGTTATCTTTTATTATCATTATTATTTTTATAAAAACATTTTTTTTCAATTTTTATTTAACAAATTTTTTCTATTTATCTTTTTATGTATATTTAAAAGCCTTCAATAAAAGTATGAATTTTCTTACTTAGAAAAACGTTTTTTTTCTTATCTTAAAAACGTTGTTTTTCTTGTTTTATAAAAATTGTTTTTTTTTCTATACTTGTATTAATATTTTTGGAGAGCATTTTTTTTAAATAAGAGATAGTTTGCATTCTTTTATAAAAAATCATATTATTTTCTATAGATAAAAGGTTAGATACCATACCACTTGTTAAATAAAATTTTCTCTTTTCCTAGATAACATTAATTTCATGTATCAAACATAACAAAAAAAATCAAATCAATAAAAATATAAGCAACCTTTTAATAAGATCTTAAAGAAATAAAATAATAAAATCAATAACAAAAATATAAAAAAAAACTGTGAAACAAAAATAAAAACTTAATATTTTTTATTTGATATTTGAGATAATTATGAAATAAAATAAAAGGGATTAACATGTCAATTATAAATGTTACTGGCCGTAAATGAAAGTTCATGAAGAGTGTATGTTTAGCAAGGGAAGAAGGTACGTTTAGTCTGACTCTTTTAAAAGTTTAATTAACTTTTATTCATAGTTTATGAGTTATAGGACGTTAAAATACGTTTATTAACTTTCTGCGGATATAATAATTCCAATAACCATAAACATAAGCTAATACAAAGATGATATTCAAGTAGATGAGTCTTTTCAACGTACCACTAGATTCGGGCATGTTTACTCGGATAAGTTCACAACCAATAAACAAAAGTGTCTTTTCGATCATGGCTCTAGATTCGATCAAGTCTACTCGGACGTCATATGATCATACTGTAAGGATGAGGATGAGATGCCAACCAAAAAGCAGTATAAACAAAATCATATAGTAGTTAACAGTTGATCGAACAATATCACAACCACGCAATGAAATTGTGTTTAAGCATAATTATATAATAGTAAATAGCTTAGTACGCATAGCGCCCCCAAAATAATTATATGAAAATGGAATGTGATTACTCGCCTTAAAATAAAATAAAAAAGGTAATGATAAGACGATTAAGGCGAACTAGTTAGTTCCATGAGAAGTCTTGACGATATGTCCTAATTTTAAAGTGTTAAACAAATAAATATCTAACCGATATAAACCAACAAGGCATGAGATAACGGGTTTATAACAGATTTGGGATCAATAAGACGTTTAATTATCTTTAATATTAATTTTATAAAAGTGGACTAAATAACTAAACCATTTAATTATTACGACACTTTTCGATTTTCAACCGATAAATGCTAATTTAAATAATAACTCACATACACACACATATATGTAATTATACTTTAAACGGAAACTTGTTTTGCAAGTTTAGCGGTGATCGATTCACTTAGACGAGTAATACGTCACTAAATTAAAACTCTTGTTTGGATTTATGTAAAAGATCTAGGGTATGTTTGGTTGGAGGTAATGGAATGAATGAGGAATAGAGTGGTTGAAGGAATGGATGGACAATGGAATAAAATGAATCATTACCATTCATTTGTCTTGTTTAGTTGATCTATAGGAATGAAATGAATTATTGCTTGATGTTATTTGGTATCCAAATACATTGTAGGAAAGACATAAATACGAAAAAACCCATATCTCAAAAAAAAATTACCAAAAAAAGAAAACCACAATGGCGACGGTGGTGGCGATGGTTGGTTAATTCGTATATACTTTAGTTCGTTTATTTGCTAGTTTTAACTGTTTATTATGGGAACTTCGATACTTCATACGTGTCTATTGGATTTCAGGTCACAAACGTTAAAGCAGTTAATTTGGACCTGTTGATGTCACACCCGGCCCTGAGCGGCGGAAACAGCCGGGCGCGCGCGAGTGGGGATTGATAATTAAGCACGGGCCATTGCAAACATTCAAAGATTTTCATTGCGCATGAAATGTTTAATACAAATACATTACATTGTTTAAAAAAAATTACAGAAATCATCCAAGTATAAAACTGTTGTCATATCCCCTTGCGCGGCGGGAACAACCATGCGCATCAAAGGGATAGAACTAAAATCTTCCAAAAAGCTAGTTTTAGATGTTCAGCGTGAGGTGCTCTAAGTGTGACTCCATGCGCTACCTAGTTATCTCCTGAAAGACACGTAAAACATTTGAATCAGTATAAACTGAGTGAGTTCACAAGTTTTAGTAACTTGATAATTCGTATTGCATCATAATCGTGATAAAAATCATTCTGAAACATAATTCTGATAGCATCATTATAACACATGCTTGGTAAAACATAGTTCTATCAACATATTCTGATAAAATCGTTCCGCGGGTTACGCGCGAACATTTCTGGGAGCTGTGCTCGTCTGTGTAAGTGGCGCTGCCACTACGAGCGAAATAAGTAATACCGTCCCGCGGGTTGCGCGTGGACATTTCTGAAAAGCCGTGCTCGTCTGTGTAAGTGGCGCTGCCACTACGAGCGAATAATACTGTAATACCGTCCCGCGGGTTACGCGCGGACGTTGTGCCGGAAAACAAGGCGCTCGTCTGCGTAAGAGGAGCGACCTCTACGAGCGGGCTCAAACCCATAGTACTGCCCCATGACCATACTAGGCACTCGTCTGTGTAAGAGGTGCGACCCCTACGAGTGGGCGGATCAAACCAGCAGTCCCTACCCTTAGAGTTCCAATGGTAAAGTGATCACTTACTCGAATCTGGTGCACTAACATCGAAAAATCATAGGTAACCGTTCGCATTGCTCATCATGAAACATAACTTTAAACACATAATCGCTTGCATAGCTTGTAAGTATACCATGATAAAACATTATTTAAGTACGTGTCCCTCGCCCCGAAAACAGTTTAAAAATAGTGAAAACAGTGAAAATAGGGGCTGTGAGACTCACCTGTGGTTCTTGTTAAGGGATTAATCGAGATTCGGGTTTTCTTGGTGTTGGCCTCGGAATCGAAGGTCTAGAATACGATTAAATAACAAGAAGTATATATATTAAGATCAAGAAATAGGAGAATATAAGGGTTGGAAGGTAAATCTCAAGGTTATATTCTCGGCTTACCTAGTAACAGGATCGGATGCTTGGGAGATGATTAGTGCAAGTTTGCAGTTCTTAAGAGAGAAGTTTGAAGTGTGTTCGGGTGATAACTTAGGTTACATATTTATAGCCAAACTCAAGGGAACACAATCCCTTGCTTTAGGGGATTGTAATCTTTTCATATCTAGGTGTAATGATGACAAAGTATGGAAATTATTATTATTTATTTAAAAGTGGCGTAGTGGATAAAAGATTTTTGATTTGATTTGGTCAGGACATGCAGGTCTGGGGTTGGTGAGAATAGGGTGGTTGACAGTTGACTTTTCATGTTACAGTGTGCTTTTTCAGGTACTTTTGTCAGTGTACAGTAAAAAGTGGAAAATCTCTGAAACACGCTACTGTTTCCTTTTGGGCGGGAGTAATCTCCTTACGTCTGGAGAATAGACTAAGTGTTCTGTGCGTATCACTTTGTGCGCATAGCTTTCTGCGTGAAGGACACTTCTTTGCTGCGGGTAGGTGCGTAACCTTCTCGCAGTTAGGGACATTGAGTTTCATTTGTAGATTCTCCAGGTGGTCTTGGTATTTCAACATAGTGATCAGTCATGTTGAAGTCAATTCCATCTTGGAGCTTCAGACAAACTAGCTCTCAATGTTCCCGCCATGCGGGGAGGTTAGTTCCCTTCCGCACGCGCATAAACGATTTAGGATGCACCCGCCTTAGCATCATGCGGGATGGTCAACCCATTAGACAACATAACGTTGAGGTACATGAAAAAATAAAGCCAAAACATTCGCGCATGGCGCATATAACATATGCCCACGCTGGTTCTTAACATGGTGCGCTTGCGCAGGTTGCACATAACAAATGCACGCGCTGACTAACATGGCGCGCTCGCGCAGGGCGCACATAACAAATGCACGCGCTGACTAACATGGCACGCTCGCGCAGGGCGCACATAACAAATGCACGCGCTGACTAACATGGCGCGCTCGCGCAGGGCGCACATAACAAATGCACGCGCTGACTAACATGGCGCGCTCGCGCAGGGCGCACATAACAAATGCACGCGCTGACTAACATGGCGCGCTCGCGCAGGGCGCACATAACAAATGCACGCGCTGACTAACATGGCGCGCAAAACATAATTACCTAATATTTAGGTTGATTACTTGGTTTAAGGGATTGGGAATTTACCGGGTGTCACATTCTCCCCTCGTTAAACGAATTTCGTCCCGAAATTTAGGAGACGTTGCTGGCAGAAGCCATGCTCTGAAAGAGGTGTGGGTATTTCATACGCATCTGGTCTTCTCTTTCCCAAGTGAATTCAAGCCCACGCCTCGAGTTCCATTGGACCTTTACTAACTTGATTCTGCTTCTGCGTAACTTTTGTTCTTTCCAATCGGTTACTGCTATAGGTTCTTCTACGAAGTGCAGCTGTTTGTCGATGTGAACCTCTTCCAACGGTAAAATCATCGTTTCATCAGATAAACACTTTTTGAGGTTGGACACATGAAACGTATCATGAACTCCACTGAGTTCGGCGGGTAAACGGAGTTTATAAGCAACCGGACCGATCCTTTCCAGGATTTCAAATGGTCCAATGTAGCGCGGATTCAACTTTCCTCGCTTGCCGAAACGGGGGACTCCTTTCCATGGAGAGACTTTCAAAAGCACTTTATCCCCTACTTGAAATTCCAATGGTTTCCTTCGCACATCTGCGTAGCTCTTCTGTCTGTCGCGCGCTGTCTTAAGGCTATCCCGTATCTGAAAAATCTTATCTGTTGTTTCTTGGATCAATTCTGGACCAGTCATTTGCTTGTCACCCACTTCAGCCCAGCACAGTGGGGATCTACACTTGCGCCCATACAAAGCTTCAAACGGCGCAGCCTTGAGGCTTGTGTGATAGCTGTTGTTGTAAGAAAATTCAACCAATGGGAGATGAGTATCCCAGCTACCTCCGAAATCGATTGCGCACGCGCGCAGCATATCTTCCAACGTCTGGATTGTTCGCTCGCTTTGCCCATCCGTTTGAGGATGATAAGCTGTACTCATATCAAGGCGAGTACCTAGAGCTCCTTGTAACGATCTCCAAAACCTTGATGTGAACCGACTATCTCTATCAGAAATGATGGACACTGGGACTCCATGTTTTGAAACTACTTCTCGAATATACAATCGGGCTAACTTTTCCATCTTATCGGTTTCCTTGATCGGCAGGAAGTGCGCTGACTTAGTTAGCCGATCCACAATAACCCAGATCGTGTCGTAACCCCCAGGTGTCCTTGGCAATTTGGTGATGAAGTCCATAGAGATTTGTTCCCACTTCCACATGGGAATTTCTGGCTGTTGAAGCAACCCTGATGGTTTCTGGTATTCAGCCTTCACCTTCGAACACGTCAGGCATTTACTGACATACGTTGCAATGGCGCCTTTAAGATTGGGCCACCAATACAGCGTTTTAACATCTTGGTACATCTTGTCTGCGCCAGGATGTACGGAATATCGTGTCTTGTGAGCTTCGTTTAATACTTGCTCGCGCAATCCTCCCTTGAAAGGGACCCATATGCGGTTAGCAAAATACCGAGTGTCGTTCTCTTTAAGTTCCAAACTTTTAATCATACCCCCAAGGCATTCGTTATTAACAAACTCTGGTTTCAAGGCTTCTTGCTGAGCGTCTCGGATGCGGGTAGAGAGATCTGCGTGTATGGTCAACCTTAGAGCCTTGACTCGTAGCATTTTTATTCGCTCCTTCCTACTTAGCGCGTCTGCTACCACATTCGCCTTTCCAGGGTGGTACTTAATTTCACAATCATAATCATTCAACAACTCCACCCATCTTCGTTGCCTCATGTTTAAATCCTTTTGATCAAATATATGCTGAAGGCTCTTGTGATCCGTAAAGATTATACACTTTGTACCATAGAGGTAATGGCGCCAAATCTTTAGCGCGAAGACAACCGCTCCAAGTTCCAGATCATGCGTTGTGTAGTTCTTCTCATTGGTCTTGAGTTGGCGCGAGGCATATGCTATGACTTTGTCTCGCTGCATAAGGACACATCCGAGTCCCTGATGTGAAGCGTCGCAGTAAACAACAATGTCATCCGTCCCCTCGGGCAGAGACAGAATTGGCGCACTACATAACTTCTGTTTCAACATTTGAAACGCTGCTTCCTGACTTTCGCCCCAAACAAACTTCTTGTCTTTCTGAGTTAGCGCGGTCAGAGGTAGAGCTATCTTGGAGAAGTTCTCAATGAAGCGTCGATAGTAGCCAGCTAGTCCTAGGAATTGCCTCACCTCAGTTGGGGTTTTTGGCGCTTCCCAGTTTTCGATGGCCTTGACTTTGGAAGGATCAACGTGTATTCCTTTCTCGTTTACAACGTGACCGAGAAAATGAACTTCTCTAAGCCAAAACTCGCACTTGGAAAACTTCGCATACAACTTTTCTTTCCTCAACAATTCCAAAATCAATCTCAGGTGTTGCTCATGCTCGGCCTTGGTCCGAGAGTAAATCAGAATATCATCTATAAACACAATCACAAACTTGTCCAAGTATGGTTTGCACACGCGGTTCATCAGATCCATGAATACGGCCGGCGCATTAGTTAGCCCGAAAGGCATCACTAGGAACTCATAATGGCCGTATCTAGTTCGGAAGGCTGTTTTCGGCACATCTTCCTCATGGACCCTAAGTTGGTGGTATCCTGACCGTAGATCTATCTTCGAATAATAACTGGATCCCTGCAACTGGTCAAATAAGTCGTCAATCCTCGGTAAAGGGTACCGATTCTTGACTGTCAGCTTGTTCAGTTCCCTGTAGTCAATACACATTCTGAACGAACCATCCTTCTTCTTAACAAACAGTACTGGAGCTCCACAAGGTGAAAAGCTTGGGCGTATGAAACCCTTATCCAATAGTTCCTGTAACTGATTGGATAGCTCTTGCATCTCAGATGGAGCTAGTCGATAAGGCGCTCGAGCTACTGGCGCAGCTCCTGGGACCAAATCAATACGAAACTCTACTTGTCGCGGCGGCGGTAATCCGGGCAAATCTTCAGGAAAAACTTCTGGAAATTCGCGCACTACTGGTAAGTCTTCAATTCTTCGCTCATCTCCTTTCTTCTCTACGACATGCGCCAGGAAGGCGTAGCACCCTTTCCTTAGGCACTTACGCGCCTTTAGGCACGAAATCAGTTTCGTCGCAACTCCCCTTCTTTCCCCTTGAATTACCAGGGCTTCTCCGTTCAACAGTGGGATCCGAACCTGCTTCTCATGGCAAATAACTTCCGCGCGGTTCTCGACTAACCAATCCATACCTACCACAATGTCAAAACTTCCCAAGTCTATTGGCAACAAGTTAATATTGAACCCGTGACCTCCCATGACTATAACACATTGTTCAGTTCTTTCGTTCGCGCATAACTGCCTACCATTGGCTAGTTCTATAGCATAAGGCGTGTCTAGCCTACTGGTTGCTAGGCCTAAGGAGTCTTTAAACTCAGCGGATATAAAACTTAGGTCAGCGCCAGTATCAAATAAGACAGATGCAAAATGGCCGTTAAGCAAAAACGTACCGGTTACCACATTCGGCTCTTCTTTAGCTTCACCCGCGCCGATCACAAAAGCTCTCCCGCGAGCTTGGTTTCCCCTTTGCGGGCAATCCCGACTAAAATGCCCTGGCTTTCCGCATGCGTAGCAGTTGTCATTGGCTCCAGCTTCTTTAGTACGGCAATTCACCGTCTTGTGCCTGGCCTGTTACATTTGGCGCACGTGACGCTCGCGCATTCACCCTCGTGGTGAAACTTGAATTTGTTGCACCATGGGTAAGGGCCACTGTATCCTTTCCTTGATGGCTCCGCGGCTTGGATCGCGTAAACCCTTGCGCTTTCCTGCTTCTTGAACGGTGGCTGCTTGGAGTCGGACCCTCGGTGGTGAGAGTTCCATTTCCTCTTGGAGTCAGAGGTTCGCTGCTCGTTTCCGGGCGTAGTCAACATACCCGCACGGACCGTATCCCTTGTAAGGGTGATGGCCCGCGCTACCGCCTCATCAAAAGTTGGAGGCGCTGCGGCGTTGAGCGGAACCCTAACAACAGGAGGTAACCCAAAAATATACCTCTCGATCTTCTTTTCCTCCGTGTTTGCCATGTCTGGCACCAGCTGGCAAAGCTCGTTGAACCGGTTGTTGTAGGCGTCGATATCCGTTCCTACCATGGTGTGGTTCCAGAATTCCTGCTGCAGACTCTGGATTTCTGCGCGAGAGCAGAACTTTCTCATCATCATTTCCTTCAGTTCCTCCCAGGTCTTGTGGAGAGCAACTTCTCGCCCCAATGTTTTCGTTTGAAGCTTCCACCAAGACGAAGCTGCTTCTTGGAACATGCAGGTCGCGTAAAGGACCTTCTGGTTCTCACTACATCCGCTAATGGAGAGAACTGTCTCCATCTTGTCAATCCAGTTGTAGAGCCCAATGGCCCCTTCGGTACCCTTGAATGGCCAAGGCTTACAGGCCATGAATGTCTTGTAGGAGCATCCTTTGTCCAAGGCTCCTGATTCGGGTTCTGGGGTCTCATTCTGACGACCCTGACTTGATTCGGCCTTGCTGGCCTCATGTGTCGCAATCGCCTGCGCGATTATTTCCGCGAGTTCCTCAGGTGTCATGGTAATTCCCTTGGCTTTAGTTGGAGGCATTCTCGCTTTAAAAGAGAATGAAAATATATTAATCTTAGCGCATTTATTCTGAGCACATAATGTTCTTTTATCTTTATTCACTAGAAACTGTGTGACCCGTGTTCCTAAGTGTGTGTATAGTTTCTTTTGAAAATATTTTCTTTGAAAAATATTTCATGCGATTCCCCAACGGTTATAGTCTAGGTTAAAACTTCTTTTCCTAGTTCGCTATAACCAGTGCTCTGATACCAATCTGTCACACCCGGCCCTGAGCGGCGGAAACAGCCGGGCGCGCGCGAGTGGGGATTGATAATTAAGCACGGGCCATTGCAAACATTCAAAGATTTTCATTGCGCATGAAATGTTTAATACAAATACATTACATTGTTTAAAAAAAATTACAGAAATCATCCAAGTATAAAACTGTTGTCATATCCCCTTGCGCGGCGGGAACAACCATGCGCATCAAAGGGATAGAACTAAAATCTTCCAAAAAGCTAGTTTTAGATGTTCAGCGTGAGGTGCTCTAAGTGTGACTCCATGCGCTACCTAGTTATCTCCTGAAAGACACGTAAAACATTTGAATCAGTATAAACTGAGTGAGTTCACAAGTTTTAGTAACTTGATAATTCGTATTGCATCATAATCGTGATAAAAATCATTCTGAAACATAATTCTGATAGCATCATTATAACACATGCTTGGTAAAACATAGTTCTATCAACATATTCTGATAAAATCGTTCCGCGGGTTACGCGCGAACATTTCTGGGAGCTGTGCTCGTCTGTGTAAGTGGCGCTGCCACTACGAGCGAAATAAGTAATACCGTCCCGCGGGTTGCGCGTGGACATTTCTGAAAAGCCGTGCTCGTCTGTGTAAGTGGCGCTGCCACTACGAGCGAATAATACTGTAATACCGTCCCGCGGGTTACGCGCGGACGTTGTGCCGGAAAACAAGGCGCTCGTCTGCGTAAGAGGAGCGACCTCTACGAGCGGGCTCAAACCCATAGTACTGCCCCATGACCATACTAGGCACTCGTCTGTGTAAGAGGTGCGACCCCTACGAGTGGGCGGATCAAACCAGCAGTCCCTACCCTTAGAGTTCCAATGGTAAAGTGATCACTTACTCGAATCTGGTGCACTAACATCGAAAAATCATAGGTAACCGTTCGCATTGCTCATCATGAAACATAACTTTAAACACATAATCGCTTGCATAGCTTGTAAGTATACCATGATAAAACATTATTTAAGTACGTGTCCCTCGCCCCGAAAACAGTTTAAAAATAGTGAAAACAGTGAAAATAGGGGCTGTGAGACTCACCTGTGGTTCTTGTTAAGGGATTAATCGAGATTCGGGTTTTCTTGGTGTTGGCCTCGGAATCGAAGGTCTAGAATACGATTAAATAACAAGAAGTATATATATTAAGATCAAGAAATAGGAGAATATAAGGGTTGGAAGGTAAATCTCAAGGTTATATTCTCGGCTTACCTAGTAACAGGATCGGATGCTTGGGAGATGATTAGTGCAAGTTTGCAGTTCTTAAGAGAGAAGTTTGAAGTGTGTTCGGGTGATAACTTAGGTTACATATTTATAGCCAAACTCAAGGGAACACAATCCCTTGCTTTAGGGGATTGTAATCTTTTCATATCTAGGTGTAATGATGACAAAGTATGGAAATTATTATTATTTATTTAAAAGTGGAGTAGTGGATAAAAGATTTTTGATTTGATTTGGTCAGGACATGCAGGTCTGGGGTTGGTGAGAATAGGGTGGTTGACAGTTGACTTTTCATGTTACAGTGTGCTTTTTCAGGTACTTTTGTCAGTGTACAGTAAAAAGTGGAAAATCTCTGAAACACGCTACTGTTTCCATTTGGGCGGGAGTAATCTCCTTACGTCTGGAGAATAGACTAAGTGTTCTGTGCGTATCACTTTGTGCGCATAGCTTTCTGCGTGAAGGACACTTCTTTGCTGCGGGTAGGTGCGTAACCTTCTCGCAGTTAGGGACATTGAGTTTCATTTGTAGATTCTCCAGGTGGTCTTGGTATTTCAACATAGTGATCAGTCATGTTGAAGTCAATTCCATCTTGGAGCTTCAGACAAACTAGCTCTCAATGTTCCCGCCATGCGGGGAGGTTAGTTCCCTTCCGCACGCGCATAAACGATTTAGGATGCACCCGCCTTAGCATCATGCGGGATGGTCAACCCATTAGACAACATAACGTTGAGATACATGAAAACATAAAGCCAAAACATTCGCGCATGGCGCATATAACATATGCCCACGCTGGTTCTTAACATGGTGCGCTTGCGCAGGTTGCACATAACAAATGCACGCGCTGACTAACATGGCGCGCTCGCGCAGGGCGCACATAACAAATGCACGCGCTGACTAACATGGCGCGCTCGCGCAGGGCGCACATAACAAATGCACGCGCTGACTAACATGGCGCGCTCGCGCAGGGCGCACATAACAAATGCACGCGCTGACTAACATGGCGCGCTCGCGCAGGGCGCACATAACAAATGCACGCGCTGACTAACATGGCGCGCAAAACATAATTACCTAATATTTAGGTTGATTACTTGGTTTAAGGGATTGGGAATTTACCGGGTGTCACAGTTGAGGCACGGGATGAAGATCCGGGACATCCAGCATTCGAAATGAAGAAAATAATAATTAATTGCTGGTGAGAAGACCCATCGCGATAAGCGATGGGCAGGCCTGAAGACCCACCGCGTATCGCGATGGGATTTAAAAATATGTTGACCATGGTCCATAGCGATACGCGATGGACCACAGAAGACCCCATCGTGTATCGCGATGGGTGACGCAGACGGGAAAGTTAGGGTTTATTATGTTTTCATCCAAAGACGACCCTATATCTTCATAACTGATTACATGCGATTTCCAGAGCAAAAGGGGGGAGATTCCATCATTCCGGATCATACCAAGACCACATTGATGTTCCATATCATCATAATTCAAGATTTCATCATGTCGATGCTCGGCTAATCTCTCTGATTCATTCCCAGGATGTAAAGTATGTAATTTAACAGTTTCTCATGCAACCTAACCGACTAATTATCACAGACTGACTAAAGGCTGATTAACGAGTTAAACCTTAGGCACCAACAATCGCTAACACACGGCACAAGTTATCAAATGGTCCCTGCCAGTGTGACTCAACTAAGGGCAATTGTATGCTTTGTTGTATTCAACCTAATCAAACAACCCTATGAGCAATTACTAAAGCAACCGACAAACTAATCGTTCTGGTCAACGTAAACCTAAACCGATTGAATGTGCAACAATACTAAAATCAATACTCATCGATCAATCAACGATAATTACAAATTGTATGTTCTTGGTTACATTAAAAACTGAATACAATACAAACTTTACATCCCGGGAATGAATCGGAGAGATTAGCCGAGCATCGACATCATGGAATCTTCAATTATGATGATATGGAACATCAATGTGGTCTCGATATGATCCGGAATGATGGAATCGCCCTCCTTTTGCTCTGGAAATCGCCAGTAATCAGTTATGGGGAGATAGGGTCGTCTTTGGATGAAAACATAATAAACCCTAACTTTCCCGTCTGCGTTACCAATCGCGATACGCGATGGGTCTTCTGTCGTCCATCGCGTATCGCTATGGACCATGGTATACGCTATGGACCATGGTTAAAATATTTTTAAATCCCATCGCGATACATGATGGGTCTTCAAGCTTGCCCATCGCGTTTGCGATAGGTCTTCTCACAAGCAATTAATTATTATTTTATTCGTTTCGCGTGCTGGATGTCCCGGGTCTTCATCTCGTGCCTCAACAGGTCCAAATTAGCCGCTTTAACGTTTATGACCTGAAACACAATAGACACATATGAAATATCGAAGTTCCTATAATAAACAGTTAAAACTAGAAAATAAACGAACTAAAGTATATACAAATTAACCAACCATCACATCTCCACACTTATCTTTTGCTTTCCCTCAAGCAAACTCTAAAGTAAACATTAACCTCCATCATAGGTATGTGAATTATCGCCATTAATACTAGTAAGGTTTAAGGTCATACCCAGTTCCCAGACTGGCAATTTCTATATTGACATCCGACAAATAAGGTTAAATAGTACTATAAAAAGAATAATGTCGCCTAGACGAGTGTACTTTGTTTCCGGTTAAGGCATACATGTTCATACCCCTCACACTATCAACACTCCTCTCGGTTTAATATCTGGACTAGCAAAAGATGTGCCAGTATATGTATCTGCCCTCAAATACAAAATATGAGTCACAACTTAATAAGCTTGCGGGCCAGTCTTATCTCCACCCATTACCCACCAGTTGCATAAAGACTTGGACTAAGGTTTTGCTGAGGCTTAGGTTTAGGTGTGGATTAGGCATATTTAGTGACTAAGGTGATTGAAACCCAGTTTAACAAATACATACACAACTAAACAGAAACAAACAAACTGCTAATTACACAAACTGAACATAAACTGACAACTTCTTTTTGGCTTTTTTCTGGATTTTCAATGCACAACTGATAAACAATACATGGAAATAAAAATTACAACTCTGATGAACACATATTTACAACTCTTTTAACTATATACAACTCGATAACGAACTGGATTTATTCACCAGGGTAAAAATAAAATGAAGGCCAAGGCTAAAATGGTGTGTAATGTTCGGTTTAGCAAATAAAAAGGAATAAGGTCCAAACGGGCTCCTCGTGGATAATTTTGGGCAATGAATTTTATTTAATGGGGAAAAGATGTATGTACGGGTTTTCTAAAGTCCTAATCTCCATACACCTGGTGGTATTAAGATCTCGATAAGCATGTGACAAAGAAGTTCTAATTCTGTAAAACATACCGGTTTCCCTCAATAAATTATAAGACATGTTTTATATCTATTGTATAATGTGTATTAAGTATAGGGGACCATCTCACAATATGTCTGGAATTATGGGCTGCCGATATGAAACATGTATACCCGTTCCCTTGACTCGTTGTCCCCGCGTAAATGACCCCATTTTCAACTTCTCTTTTTTGAAAACATTTGTGAGTAAAACTATCGAGAAGCTGGAAAACCAACCATGACCAGAAACCTATAACTTGGAATTAATGAAAATAATTAACAGTTAACAACTTTGGTTTCCGAACATTCTTCGAGGTACTAACGGGCTAAAATTTTTAAATTTCCCCCATCCCCACACTTGAGGTTTACATTGTCCTCATTGTTAAAATATTTAAACAATTAATGAACGTTTAAGGGACGGGGTTGAAATTGACAGTTTAATAATTGAAAACTCAAGGATCTAATGTGATGGTTCTACTAAAAAATTATACAATTACACTTTTAACATTCAAACTAATAAAAACAAAATAGATTATGAAACTGAAATCACCTGATATCAACAACAATGGAATGGAACAATCGGCTCGCCAACTTTCGTAAACACTCGTCTAAACCAAATACCAAAAACTGACAACCGAACCTGCACAATCTCGAGACGTGTAGAAGCAAGCTTCTCACAAGTGTAAGGCATAGGTCTTTTAAGAGTTATAAAAATGATATTCTGTTAATTTTATTAAAACAATTACCGAGCCGAATAAAGTCGTTTAATAATAAATTTTGTTAAACAAGTTAAAAAAGTTAAAAGACCTAACCCACTTTCGTAGGAATCACGATTGCATTTAGCGTATGCAACAAGCCCTTTACCCCCCCCCCCCCCCGCCCCGCCCCGGTAGCCCGGGTGGATGAGTGAGGTCTCGTGAGGGTTTATAGTGAACTACACCCACAAAGTTCAAAATACAACAAAATATACAAATAAATTAACCCAACAGTCACAGCAAAAGATATATGTACATATAAGCCCAGCCAGTTACCCATACAATATTCCCAAAATAATATTAATATTATACACATACAGACCATGAGAATAAAAACAAAATAAAAGATAAAAATAAAGCAAAAATGGTAACAAAAGTCTACTGTGGTGGTGGTGCGTCCTCGTCGCCATCCTGTGGGTCCGTAGGCTGCTCTATATATACGATAAGTGAAAGTAGGAGTGGTACCTACAAATGAACAAATAATAGTATATACAAATTAACCAACCATCACAATTAAAATCATTTCATAATCACCTAAGCAAGCTAGGGTAAGTAGGGTGTCCAACACAAGGAGTATGTGGTCAATGTAATCGTGCAAACAAGTTTCAATATTATGAAGTAATAAGTTTTAGTGCTGATCACACAAGCAATTAAATTGGTTTTAATAATAATCAAATTCACAAATTCAAGCAGTTAACAAAGATGAATCATCCCCGGGGTTCAAGAATGTAATTTAACAGTTCCTCATGCAACCTAACCGATTAATTATCAAAGACTGACTAAAGACCGATTATCGAGTTAAACCTTAGGCACCAACAATCGCTAACACACGACACTGGTTATCAAACAGTCCCTGCCAGTGTGACTCAACTAAGGGGCAATTGTATGCTTCGTTGTATTCAACCTAATCAAACAAACCCTATGAGAAATTACTATAGCAACTGACAAACTAATTGTTCTGATCAACGTAAACCTAAACCGATTGAATGCGCAGAAATACAACATACTCAACCGTAGCTCCGGTGACGAAATTGGTGGTGGCGGTGGCGACTGCGGCGGCGGTGGTCAGGCGGCAGGAGCGGTGGTTGTGGTAGGGTAGGGGTGGCGGTGGTCAAGCGGTAACAATGGCAATGGTGGGTTGGCAGCGAAGGTGGTGGTGATAATTAGACAACGATAGTGGTAGTGGCGATGATGGTTAGCTAGCGGCGGTGATAATGGTTGCAGTGAGTACGACGACGATGGTGGCAGCGGTGGTGGCGCTGATAGCACTAGTGGTAAGGTGGTGGTGGTGATGGCGACGATGGCGGTCAGGTGGTTGTGGTGTTGAGAAAGTATGGTGAAAAGGGAATGTAATGAAAAAAAGGAGGATGAGGGGTAGGAACGAATGGTTTTGATGGAATGGGATTCAATGTGTAATGGATTATTCCATTCAGTTGAGTAACCAAATACCATTTTTTTCATTCCCACATAATGAATCATTGCATTCTCTCATGGGAGGGGATTGGTGATAGGTGCCCGAAAGTTTCAGATAACATTTTCATAAAATACTTGATCCTTTTAGATAACGCTAAAAAGATTTAGATGACATTGTCATAGATTATTATTTTCTAACTAAGCTAACAAGAAGCCTTAATTACTTCCACCACTCATTCAAAGATATTTTTAGATAACTAGAGAGATGAGAAGGAGACAAGAGGAGGGGGGGGGGGGGGGGGTGTTAGTTTTCTTTTATATAATTTCTTCTTTTAAAATATTTAGTTCAAGTTTAGACCTTACGTATGAAATAACATTTGTTGCGTATGATACTAATAATAAATAAGTATGTAAGAGTTCAGGGAAAGAGATTCATTTTATATAATTTCTTCTTTTAAAATATTTAGTTCTTAAGTTTAGACCTTACGTATGAAATAACATTTGTTGCGTATGATACTAATAATAAATAAGTATGTAAGAGTTCAGGGAAAGAGATTCACAACCGATGTATAGATGTTCAAGTGGATGCAAGCTAATTCACCTTGTGTCCTCTCCCCGATCAAAAGTTTTCTTCACTCGTCGTTTTTCTAAAATGGTAGGGATCACCCGTAAAAACGCATCATTCTTCTAAGGAAATGATCACATTCTTCATAACACTATGTCAAGATAGTGTGCCTTTACAAATCTCAACTATTCAAAGGTAGTGAGCACGCTTTACACTTCTTCACTAGTCCAAGGTAGTGAACACCTTCTTCAATATCTCACTATATCAAGATAGTGAGTCTTCTCTCAATCAATAGCAAAATCTATATCAAGATAGAGTTTTGAAATCCAATAAATGACAATGCTATATTAAGATAGTGCCCCCTTAATCATCAACGCAATAATTATTTTTCACTTTTCAAATCACTAGAACAACCTCTAGTGAGGATCCCTCGTAAACAAGAATGCATAAACGATGTGTGAATTGGAATTCTAATTTTTGATCTTGATTTCTTCTGTTTGAATTTGAAGCTTGAATATTCTTGAAATATGAAAGAGAATATCTTGAATGTATATAAGAATATTTTTAGAGCAAAGGGGAGAAGACTAATATCCCACAAGAGTTCTCTTTATAGGCAAAGTCCAAAAGCTTGTTCCTCAACTTCCGATGACCCGACGGTCGATTCCACGGCGACTATGGAGGATGCCTAGTCCACATCAATTTTGGTCTTGTAAATATGAACGTTATGTGAAGTTACTTTTACCTTTTATGTCTTCACATTGAGATTAATCACATGCTAGATTGTGTCATTAACACTAGCTATGACCATGCACCATTAACTCATGTTTTTCATCAAATGGGTTAAACCATTTATAGTTTATCAACCCGTGTTCTTACACATATCATCCATGTGTTTAACTTACCTATTTCCATACAAGTTGGGTTTTATAGATCAGTTTGAATGGAAAACTTACCCTTAGTGGTATTATTCTTTCAAGAGCTATTTGAATTTTAAATAACTAAGTTATGGTTTCTATAAAACACCAAAAAGATTTTTAAAATTTCTTATTTTATTAATCTTTGTAAGGTAAAATTACTCACATGCTGTAAATTGTTAATTTTAACCATCGTTTGACTTTGCAACATGACCCAAATATTTCACTTAATGAGTTAAATATCTTTTGGGTTATCCATCCAAAATCTCTACATATTCTATTCTTGTGTTTAAGTTAACCATTTGTGGTAAAGTTAAGTCTTTAATGTAGATTTTAATGAAAAACATTCCCTAAGTCGAATTATTCTTTCAAATATTATTTGGAATTCAATAAAATATATTTAAACATTTTTGTTTAAATATTTTATGAACTTTTCTTAAGTTTATTAAACTGCCATTTATATAATTTATAGAGCTTTCTTCCAATAAGTTGAACTTGTAATTTCATCATCTTCAATCTTTAGTGTAGATTCTTCATTAGACACTTTATTGATTATTATTGCAATTCTTCATCTTCAATGTTTATGTAAAAATCTTCATACAAAACTTTGTGATTAATCTTGCAATTCTTCATATTCAACGTTGACGTAGAAATCTTAATTTAACACTTTGTAAATTAAACTTGTTAATTCCTCCATAATTGATCTTAAGTGTGTAGTCTTCATTAAGTGCTTCAACTTTCTTAATTGCGACTAATGATGATAAATCAAGTGTTAAAAGACATGTGTGTGACATATAGCATCAATGATAAACTAATAATACTTCATGTCACATTATATTAATTAAATTATTTCAAAACATTAAGGTTGATGAGAGTTTAGACCATTGTTTTTACAACAATATTAAAAAAAGTTATTATAAAAGATTTTATTAATTTCTTATCAACAAACATAATGACTTTAGTGTGCCAATTAATGAGCCTATGTTTGGATTCATGTCAACGAGTGCCAACAAATTTAAGGTAGGAGAAGATTGGCGGCGAGGCGATCTAACTGATGTTAACCTAAAATATTTTGTTGTCATAGATACCATCATATAGATTAAAATGATGATATCACAAAAGTTTTTGTCGTTACCAGATGAAATCAAATGACGTTATCATGCAAGATTTTTAAACGTACAAAACTGGTCTAACTAGAAACATTAATTGCTTCCACCTCCGACATATAATATATTTCAAAAAGTTTAATGAGACATATAATATATTTCAAAAAGTTTAATGACAAAACTAGCAAGAAGATGGGAGAAGACCGGTGGTTGACGATTCAAATGACGTTAGTATAAAAGATATTGTCATCATAAATAACATCAAATAAGTTAAAATGGTGATATCATAAAAAAATTGGCGTTATCGATAACATAAGACGATCCATTATGGTAACTATTTCTCACAACCGGTTGCAAGGTAGCACAAAATGACAAAAAAACATTTTAATTAAATAATTGTAAATTCATTTTTGTTTACAACCGGTTGCAACCTAGGTTGTTCTAGCAACCCATGTTTGCAACCAAACTTTTACATCTAACTTGGTTTTTTCATAAAAATTACAATTTTTAACATTTTTTTAAAAAAATGTAATAGCATGGTTTTATTTATAAAAAATTATTGAACATTTTTATATAAATTTGATAAAAATTGAAGCATATTTTTTTAATAAAATATTGGTTTAGGTTGGGTTGTGATAGTGAGTGAAATATTGAATTGGGTTGGGTGGTATAGGTGGAAGAGAAAGAAATTAGTTTTTTAATAAATGATTGGGTTGGTTTGGGTTGTGATAGTGGATAGTCTAAGGCTGAGGGGTGTGGAGCGCGAGAAAGGGCGCGTGAGCCCAGCCGCTCGCGCCCCGGGGCGCGAGCACCACACCACCGAGGCGCGACAGGGGCGCGAGAGGGGCGCGAGCACGAAAAACAAAGCAGGCGCAAGGGGGGTCGCGGGACCTGTGGGGCGTAAATGGGCTTGGGAATGGTGAAAAGAGCCGTTGGAGTCTTAAAAATGAGCCGTTGGCTCTTTATTTAATAAAAAAAAAAAATTTTTTTACTCCTATAAATTACCCATTTTATACAACACTTAACACAACTTCAAAAAAAAACCAAACTTACCTATTTCTTTATACAACACTTCCTATATATTACCCATTTCTTTCAAACTTTTTTAAAAAAACCTTTACAAAATCCTATATAATACCCCTAAATCAACCCATTTTTACCATATCAAACACAACTTCGATCCCCAAACTCATATATAATATCCCAAACTCCTATATAATACCCAAAAAAAATCCAAAAACAACCCAATTTTTTTTTTAAAAATAATGTCGTCGTACTCGTCTGATTCCGACTCATCCGATGATCTTGTATTAGATTAGTTTTATTATTAAATATTATTGTTTGTTTAATTTTTAGTATGTTTTTTTTTATTATGAATTTTCAAAAAAATGTGTGTTTTTTTAAATAATTTTTGAGTTTGTTTAATAATACGTTTTTTTAATACATTTATAAAAAAATAAAAAAAAAACCGCTCGCGCCCCCTCTCGCGCCCCTCCACACCATGTCCCGGGGCGCGAGCACCACTACCAACACCCATCTTATCAAGTTTCTCTCTCTGCCACACGTCACAATATTATTGGCTGGCGCCCCCACTCGCGCCCCCTCTCGCGCCCCCCACACCCCTCAGCCTAAGAGAGTTTCATATATGTTACCATATAAGATTTTATTAAACTGGATTATATGAAAGAGCTATAGCCAATAATTAAGATGAGAGAAGATTAGTGACGGGTCGATTTTAATGATGATAACATAAAGATTTTGTCATCGTATAACACCAATTATCATATCGTCATTGATAACATTAGAAGGATTCAAATTATATTATCATATGACGTTGTTATAAAAAAATTTTCAAGCCGTCATTTATCTTAACTTTCAATCTCCAATCTTCATGTTCTGTGTATAATAAATAAAAATAATATGGAATACATTGTTAGATTTATAGGATGTCTAAAAATTGGTTTTTCTGACTCTCTTGTTAAATATTAGATATCACGTGTCGATTTCTGATGAAGTTTAGATTTTGATTTCTTGCAACTATTCTCAAATTAAATAATAATGATAATGATTTTCATTAATTTGATAAATAGTACGATTACACTATAAGTTATATTCTTTATTTTTTTAGGCAAACGTTTTTGAGATATATATGACATGTTATTTAACATAAATATTTTTAAAAATATTTGTTTAATTTATATAATACACGTGTTACTAACCTCGTCTTTTCTATATTTCTTTTTCATTTTAATAAAATATAACTATTAAATACATAATATTTTGCTATTCCTTCGTTACAAACTTACAAACTATGTTAAATGCATCACTTATCAATACGATGGCGGCGCAACTTGTTGCCCGCTTACCTGCCTCTTTATTGTAATTGGATTTTTTATTTGAAATGAGAGACTTTTATTTAGTATAGCTATAGGTTTTTTAAAATAATAAAACTAATTAACCCACACTAACAATACTCTTAAATATATACACTTATCTTTAACCGCTTAAATACAACACGACCATGCATGGATTATTAACTCTTTTAAAGTTGCAACAGATGATTTTTCCAATGCATTCAAAATGAATTTAAGACATATTTTCCCATCTTATATGTTGTTTTTACAACGAAATATATCAAACAATTTTATAACGTTTTTTTTATTCTGCCCCATACTCCCATTACACGGCAACTAATTACAAAATTAATATGCACAATAAACTAATTTTTTTGTATTTTATAAAATAGTGCTACACTTGTCAAATTTATAATCTTGTATGTATTTATTTAAACTGTATATGACATTAATTTATTTCCAAACATCTACAAAAATGTATATTTACAAATGCATATACCAAAACAACAAATACATTCAATTAATGTTTTCAACAAATATTAAAAAATAAATATGAGGATCTTTGTTTTCCCAAATTTATAAAAAAATCGCTACAATTTCTTTCTACATCTTATAATTTACACTCACAACCACTTAACACATTATCTTATGATTGTAAACCCTCACATATAATTTTGAGGGATATAATGAGAATGATCTGTATGCTAAAGACTCAATTCGAAAATATTGTTATTTTACAAAAACAATGATTATTCATTTATTAGTTAATTGCACAACTAATCCATATGAATTGATCATATTGCATGTTAGTTATTGGAAATAAAAATGCTACAAACTCAGTCCACACAATTGTGAGCGGCCTGCTCATTTAACCCCCTCCGTTACTCCGTATGCCTGTTAGATTTTAACAAAAAGAATGACCCCTTGTGCCATGATGCCATCTTTGTGAGGGTAGTCATGTCTTGCAAAATCCTAAAGCCCAACATGTTGTGGCGAGTGCCTTAGTTAGTGGAATCGTCAAGAGTTTAGAAGTGAAGTTTGATCTATCCCCTCACCAAAAGGCGGTGTTTGAATGCCTTCGAGCTCCTCGGGCTCAGGATTTTCTAACGGCCATCCCCATTGAAGGATTAGGCCAACGTATGTCGGGTTTGGAGTATCGGGCTATCCTTAAGTACCGGTTAATGATCCCTATGTTCCCGACGGATGAACCTTGCCCAATTTGTCGCAATGTCTGTTTGGATTCTTTTGGTGACCATGCGGTGCATTGCAAAGAATTGCCTGGCTTTAAATACAGACATGATCTGGTTAGGGATGTTCTGTGTGATGTTCTTAAACTGGCAGGGATTTCTGCTAAAAAGGAGGCCCATGTTAACTTTCTCACGGATCCTCTTGAAGGGAGGTCTACTTTACGACCAGCTGATATTCTTGTGTTCGGGTGGGCAGGGGGGAAACACGCCAGTGTGGATCTTACAGGAGTGTCTCCTCTTGTTGGGCTCAGGGACCGTGGGTTTGTTGTGGGTCAGGCTGCGTTGAAGACTGAATCGGGCAAAGTTGTTAAACACGAGAAAGCTTGTTTAGATAATCAACATGTCTTTCTACCATTTGCCTTTGATACATTTGGTTTTCTGGCTCTAGAGGCTGTGAAATTTTTGAGTAGGGTTCAGTGCGTCGTACACGGAACCTCTTCAGCTTCTAGGTCCCAAAGCTTCGTTTTTAGCAGGATTGGCTTTGCTATTCAAAAGGGGGTTGCGGCGTAGCTTGTTGCCCGTTTGCCTGCCACTTTATTGTAATCGTTTTATAGTAAATTATAAGACAAAAGTAATTGATTTGAAAAAAAAATACTTATTTTCTATATATTTTGAAAATATAAAAGAATTTATCATTTGACACACTGTAACATCCAGGCCGGATGTTATAAATGATATTAGAGCCACTCATTATCCGCTCAAGATGGTGGAGCAAACATCATTGAGGACGATGAGTCCCGAGGGGGGAAGAGGGGGGGGGGGTATTGCAAGGATATAAAGAAGATTAACTGACCAATTGTAACACTCTAGGCAAATCACACATCAACTGTAGACAAGAGATTCTTGATTCATAAGGAATGTCATGCCTCTTAAGTCATCAACGTGTTTTAAGCTTAGTGGGCTGTGAGGCATATAAAAACTCTACAATTAAGTGTGCCTCTACAATTAAGTGTGCTCAGATGAAATCATGAAAATAATACTAGAATATGTAACCTCATGGGAAATCTCCATCGGCACTCACACTCTATAAGCGAATTGCGTGAGAAACAATGAGTCGTAGAGAAACATACATGGTAAATCATTAACGATTCTTGCATGTTTTATTGAATATGGGAAGGGATTGATGGCCGAACCCGGAAGATTTAGATAATTTATCATAGGAAAATTGAAAATAAATAAACCCACCTTAGTGTATTGGCCGATAATAATCTCACATTTAAAAATCACTACCAACCTTTCAACCATTTTTGTCTCAGTGGACATCAGATAAAAAAAATACTTAACGTTGTTACGTTTTTTATTTCCGAGTTTTAAACTGATGTTTTAGGGTTTTTGATCGAAGAAGGATACGAGTCTACAAATGTAAAACTTATCTAGAAACGGTGATGCAAATGGCTTGATTTTTGTTAGTTGGACATTCAAACACTTGAATTGAAAGATTGTTTTGTCGTTTGGATCACCGTTTCAAGATAAGTTTTACATAACTCGATTTGTATCCTTCTTCCTATCAAAAGCCTTAAGATATCGGTTTGAAACTTAGAAAAAACTTAACGACGCTAAGTGTTTTTTAACGGAGGTCCATTGATATGAATATAATTGAAAGGTTGGACCGTTGGTAGTTATTTTTAAATGTGAGATTATTATCGGCCAATACACAAAAGATGAGATTATTTATTTTCAATATGCCTTTAACATAAAAGATTTTATCATTTTAGATAACGCTATAGGGATTCAGATGACATTATCAAAAAGTATTTTTAGGACTTCTCTAAATAAACTAAGGGGGTGTTTAGGATTGCTTATTTTTACCAACTTATAACTTATTAACTTTTTAAAAGTAATAAAGTGTTTATGATTGCTTTTGATGTAAGAGAACAAAATTAATAAGTTACATTTTTGTAACTTATTAACCTAATAAAAAATTATAATGAGTTTTATAAAGGAATCTCAAACACCCCTAAGTACCTATCGAGAAGCCGTAGTTACTTCCACCATACCACCACCCATATGAAAATATTTAAAAGGATGCTATTATAAAGGAGTTTTTTCTTGTCAACAAATATAAAGACCTTAGTACATTAATAAATGTAAAATTATGTTTGGATTCATGTCAACGAGAATCAACAAATTTATGGTGGGAGAAGAATGGCGGCGGAGCGATCTAAGTGACGTTAACCTAAAAGATTTTGTCGTCAAAGATATCATGACAGATCATATAGATTAAATGACGTTAGGCTGAGGGGTGTGGAGCGCTAGGAAGGGCGCAAGAGGCCAGACGCTCGCGCCCCGGGGCGCGAGCACCACACCACCGAGGCGCGAGAGGGGCGCGAGAGGGGCGCGAGAGCGGAAAACGAGGCAGGCGCCAGGGTGCTAGCGGCTGAGAATGGCGTGAAGTTTTCTTGGAAAGCGTGAATAGAGCCGTTGGGGGGGGTGATTTATTAAAAAAAAAAACGTTTTTTTTTCCTATATATAATAACAAACCCATATCAAACCCATATCAAACCTATATCAAACCCGATTTTGTTTCTCTGTATTAAACATATATCAAACCCAAACCAATATCACATACCAATATCACATACCACACCCAAAACCCGAAATCACCCCATCTTCCAAACCTTTTTTTAAAAACATGGCTGGAAATTGGTACCCAAACCTAGATTCATCTACAGTTACGACGATTTATGGTCGGCACCGGACCAACCGATGTTTTATTCGGGGTCGCAACAATCATCCGGCTTTCAACCATCCAACATACAACCGTCTCCTAACTTTGTAGTTCCGGAGACACAAGAACCAGAACCAGAAGGTGAAGCTGCGGGACAAAGAAGACGCGTCCACCGGAAAAACTAGTTCGTCTGGAGCGTACAGCACTTCCGCCGGGTTGGATTGCCGGGTTGGATTCGACCTAAACGTTGCGGGGGAGGAAACGTCTTCACCGCCGAGGAGGCGGCCATTGGGAAGGGACGCCAGGGGGAAAAAACCGGCTGAGGGGGAAGCCGTAAACATCAACGATCTTGTTGAATCCCTCAATAAATTCAACAAAACCATGGAGGTGGTCTCTATTGACAAAAAGGAAAAAAAAAGAATGAGAGATTTGGACTTCCTTGCAAGAGACTTCAGCCACCTAAATCCGGTCGACCAAATGCTGATGGAAAAACAAAAGGAACGTATCCGGAAGAGGTTGATCGAAGAAGACGAAGCCGAATAATAAGAATAATGTTTTTCTTTAGTACTTTAATTTTTTTTATATATTAATGTGTTTTTTTAGTTAATGTGTGTTTTTTTAAATAATTTCTTGTTTTTTTAATAATACGTTTTTTTAATACATTTATAAAAAAATAAAAAAATAAACCGCTCGCGCCCCCTCTCGCGCCCCTCCACACCATGGCCCGGGGCGCTATCACCACCACCAACACCCATCTTATCAAGTTTCTCTCTCTGCCACACGTCACAATATTATTGGCTGGCGCCCCCACTCACGCCCCCTCTCGCGCCCCCCACACCCCTCAGCCTTATCATAATAGTTTTTGTCTAACTGAATTACCGAAGTGATGTGTGCACAAGGCTCGAGCCTTCTAACACTATCTTATCAAATAGCTATAATTATCAGCCTACATATAAATTTATAAATTCTCATGAAAAATCCGTTTAAAATAACAATTTATTTACATTATTGAACATTTATTTACATGATCTCATAGAAGCACGTGACAACTGTGTGGTATGACGGTGAATTCATTATTGAACATTTGAACTAAACGATCTACCAAATAGCTTAGGCTGAGGGGTGTGGAGCGCGAGAAAGAGCGCGTGAGGCCATCCGCTCGCGCCACGGGGCGCGAGCACCACACCACCGAGGCGCGAGAGGGGCGCGAGAGGGGCGCGAGCGCGGATTTCCAGGCGGGCGCAAGTGTGATCGCGGGAGAAGAGAGAGGAAAAGCTGGTGGGCCCACCCAAAAGAGCCGTTGAGCTCGGGTTTTTTTTTTAAAAAACCTTTACAAAATCCTATATAATACCCCTAAATCAACCCATTTTAACCATATCAAACACAACTTCAATCTCCAAACTCATATATAATATCCCAAACTCATTTATAAAACCCAAAATTTTTTTCCTATATATAACCCATTTCATATAAATCAATTACCACAACTTCAAAAAAAAATCCAAAAACAACCCATCGTCCCAATTTTTTTTTTTAAAATAATGTCGTCGTACTCGTCTGATTCCGACTCCTCCGAAGAGGATGATTTGCTTCTTCATGTAGGGGGAGTTTTGACCGCAACCGTGGTCAATCTCTTGCAAAATCAAGCCCATCAACCCCGACTCCCGAGGGTTAGAGCACCACCTCGTGATCGTGATCGATCGGGTGCTAACGATAATTTGATGAGGCATTATTTTAGCCCTCAACCGGTATACGCGGAGTCGGATTTTCGAACTCGTTTCCGAATGAGCAGGCAATTGCTCACGCGTATAGCGAGTGATTTAGAGGCACGGTATCCCTTTTTTCAACAAAGGGAGGATGCTAGGGGTCTTCCCGGTTTTACCCCTCTTCAAAAATGCACGGCTGCTATCCGTCAATTAGCGTACGGCATCTCGATACGTTATTGGACTCGGGAGAGGATAATGGACGTCGTCTACACGTGTCTTATCCTACACAACATGACGTTAGAAGACGAGGGCAAAGCTATATGCCAAAACTACCAAGGTGACATTCCGCCACAACCGTCCACAATCAGTGATCAACAAAAACTTCATAACATAGCAAATATCAAGAGCCGTGAGATACACGGGGAGCTTCGACATGAGTTGGTTGAACATTTGTGGGCGAGGCGACCAGATGATCTTGTATTAGATTAGTTTTATTATTAAATATTATTGTTTGTTTAATTTTTAGTATGTTTTTTTTTATTATGAATTTTCAAAAAAATGTGTGTTTTTTTAAATAATTTCTTGTTTTTTTAATAATACGTTTTTTTAATACATTTATAAAAAAATAAAAAAATAAACCGCTCGCGCCCCCTCTCGCGCCCCTCCACACCAGGGCCAGGGGCGCGAGCACCACAACCAACACCCATCTTATCAAGTTTCTCTCTCTGCCACACGTCACAATATTATTGGCTGGAGCCCCCACTCGCGCCCCCTCTCGCGCCCCCCACACCCCTCAGCCTTAGAAGCAATTAACAAAATTATTAACAAAATTGAAATTACATTCATCTGACCATTCTAGTGTTGATAATTAATGTTACTATAGTTTTCACTCATAGGGTGGCAGCAATGGAGGGCAGAGCCAGGCGATGCCTCCTTAGTTCAAGCGGTAACGCCAAACCGCCTTCGGTGGTACCAAGACCGCAGCGGGGACTATACGCCAAATGCCATGCCGAACAAAGAAGAAAAACATCAGGTGGGAAGGATAATTGGGATAGAGGTTGGACTTTGTGTTAGGATGGAGGAGGAATACCACCCGGCCACCTAGTTACCGAAGAAAGATAAATCGAGTAACTGAGGCATTCTTTCTACCATTATAAGTGGACTGTGGAGCCTATGAACGTTTTATTAGACTGTGCGTAGTGGGGCAATAAATGTGGGCGACGAGCCCCCCCCCCCCCCCCCTAGGTAACAAAGGGGCGATAAGTGGAGGGGGCGACTAGAATTTGTCGCCGGGTAGAGAGATGATGATGATGACGACGTGACTACCAGTGATTGAAGGTGAGGCGATTTCTGGGCGAGAACGCCGCCTCAGTGGCGGATCCAGAACATAAACTCAGGGGGGGGAATAAACTATGTAAAAATCTAGTTCATTAAATATAACAAATCAAAATACCTATTACAAGTGTCTTCTATGTGATTTAAATTTTTAAAAACGGTTAATTACACCACATTTTTTAATGATTTTTTTTCAATACAAATTACACATCATTCAAAAAATCCTTACCAATTTGATTATGCAAATATATTTTTACAATCTTCAAACCCCACGGAGCACCTTTCAACCGATGTGGTTACTCCCATTTTTCATTTCGAGAAGTTATGCTTACGTGGTTGGCAAGGTCCATTAAGCCATTACGTTCTCATTATCTCTTCTCTATCTTGATGATAATCCAAATTTCTTTTCCCATCAACGAAATCCTAATACAACGAAATCCTAATAAAGATTATCTAAATTAGCTAAATTAGGTATGGAGTCTCATTTATAATAATAGTTCCAGTTCTAATAATAGATTCAATCATTATCGGTATTATATAACTGAATAAATTTGAAGATATAAACTTAAAATAGTATTTACTTAAAAAAAACCAAATCTCACAAATGCAAAAATAAGACATAAAGTTAAACAGCCGTGGCAGATTTACTTTCTTTACATTAACATATAAATATGAATCGTTGAATAGTTAACTATATCTAAAACTAGTACAGTAGTAAACTTTGCATTATAACTTTATGTAATGACAAGTAACTTACAATCAAACATTACATCATGAACAGTATCCTTGTTTTATGCATTTATCCAAAACGACTCGTATAGGCAATACTAGTCGTAAATAGGGTGTATGAGGATTATACGAGTAGTATAGCTATACTACTCGTATGGATACCAGCAATGTCTCGTATAACCCATACGACTCGTATAATAATTTGGTCAAACACCTTTTTCAAAAAGTTGGTAGTTGTCAGTGTACGGATATTTATACTACTCGTATAAGCTATACTAGTCGTATAGAGGGTGTATGAATATTGAAGCAGGGTGTCTTATTAGTCGTATAGATATCAGCTTTATGTCAGAACCTGTTGACCATACAATACGAGAAGATCTATACGAGTAACCCCCCATACGAGTAGTATGGACCAAATGAGATAATTTAAATTTTCATATGACATGACAACTTTCTGCTTTCTGCCATGACACATTTTTTAAGACTGTCTATACGAATGTCCCATACGAGTTTCACGAACTATACAAGATAAATTTGTAGATGAGTGTTATTAATTTTTACGAGATAAATACATCTTGTTTCAAATGATACATGGTCCACTTTCAACTATAAATACATACTTCACATTTACTCCATCTTTCAAACCCTTAATTTTCTTCCAAATGGCACACTAAATAGATAAAGAAGAAAATGAAGATTTTTTTCCCTCGCAACCAGTTTCCAAATCGGCAAGATGGACCGATGATGTTTGGAGGCGTTTAACGAGGCCTCGTACAATTACTTCGGCATCTTCTTCACATGTTCCCGAAAACCCCCACGAAAAAAATAATTTTGCAGTTTCGAATCCAACAAAAAAAAAAGTTGGTCAAGAGATGTAGTTGAGTTTTATATTAACGGAGACGCCGCATTTTGCTATACAAAGTTTTTACCCATGAAAAAACTCAATCGAAGTTTCTGGGGTACTTTGTTAGGGTACGAGTCCAATGGTTCCCTTTCTGAAACGGTAAAATTATCAAGTTTTATATACTTTTATATAAAGTTGTATATACTTTTATATATATGTTTCATTAAATGACCAACTAATATTTTTTATAAATATGTTTGTAGCACATCGAAGCTTGGACAACAGGATTGATGAATGTTCGATACGCAAAATTAAGAACTAATCCAGATTTAAGATTCCGTTGGACGGTGTTGCCCCCGTGTTTTTATGGCGAAATGAAAAACGAAGACTCCATAGTTGCCATAAAGCTAGCCAGAACAAAAGACCCATATCCACGATTTTGGGAGGTTGACAAAGTGTATATTCCGTTTTGTTTCATTCTGGTGATGATTGGTTACTCGTCCGTATAGATATTCTGTTTTCGTTTCATTATGGTGGTGATTGACCAACTATACTACTCGTATAATGAAGAGTTGTATAGACTATGTTATCTAAAAAACTGCGTACACATCTGAAAAGCTGCGTACATATCTGAAAAGCTGGTATGTACGGTCTGAGAAGGGTGTGTGGTGATCCAAAACGACTTGTATAGGCAATACTAGTCGTAAAGAGGGTGTATGAGGATTATACGAGTAGTATAGGCTATACTTCTCGTATGGATACCAGCAATGTCTCGTATAACCCATACGACTCGTATAATAATTTGGTCAAACACCTTTTTCAAAAAGCTGGTAGTTGTCAGTGTACGGATATTTATACTACTCGTATAAGCTATACTAGTCGTATAGAGGGTGTATGAATATTGAAGCAGGGTGTCTTATTAGCAGGTCCCAATTAGTTATCATAAATATTTAATGTAAAAACAAAAATTAGTGTGAATAATATATTCTCACAAATAATATTTTATTTGCGTTCGTTTTTTTTATCTGAAGTAACGTATATAGTAAATATTTAATTGATTAAAATTTCATTTCATTTCATTTCATTTCATTTCATTTCCTGATCAAAGATTATATTAGTATAGCTGTAACAAATATTATATTATTTTATTTATATTGGTATACACCGTCCATATATTTGAACTCATAACAAGAAGCTACATATCACTAGAACTCATCGATGGCTACCCCAAAAATGAGTCTGAAGCTTCTTGTCGACAAAAAAGCCTCAAGAGTGTTATTTGCGGAAGTGCCAAAAGAATTTGTGGATTTCCTTTTCCACGTATTCTCTTTGCCTTTGGGTAGAGTTATTGGGATCCAGACAAATGGTGGGATGCTTAGGAAAACTCAAGGACAGTATTCAAAGCTTTCATGGAAACTACCTTCAACCTGGCATCAAAATCGATGACGTCTTCAACCCCAAAACAGCTTTCAGTGGTGACACATTTCTGTTGTCCTATGAAGCTTCTTCTGTTGATCAATCTGGAGTACCCACGGTAGTTTACAGTTGTTCCGCTGCAACACAAAGTTGCTCGTGCTATGAATTGTAAGATGACCGTCGTAATGCCAAAGGAGGTTGCAGAAACCAGGGAAAAGGTTAAGAAACGGAGGTGTGATTTTGTTAAGGAAGTGGTGACTTATATGGTCATGGATGGATCTTGTGGTGAAACCCATTTCTAGTATCACGCTCATCAATAAGTTCGGCGTGAAGGATCTTACTCAGCTTGAGGAGATGACGGTTTCTTTTGGGAAAGACGAGGTAATGTTATAAACTTATAATCTACATATGTCATATTTTCATTTTGGTTTGGTTGTATTTTCGTATGCTTTATATTGATTGAAAATGCTAATAGGGTTTGAAGCTGTTGGAGGCGTCATTAAAGACCGATAAAGTGCTGACAATTAGCTTTATGCATTAGAAGTTGGAACGCAGTTATGGGCAGTGGCGGACCCAGGATTTTTTGCCAATGGGGTCCCATATTTTCGGTGTTCAAATTTTTCGGGTCGGTCGTTGTTCAGGTCGGGTCGAGGCGAAGAACATAATAAAAAACAATATCATAATAAAACTTTCTTTTCAATCATCACTGCCTGAACGGGTCAAAATGGGTCGGGTTGACACATAAACACTTTGTTTTCCCTTTCTTAAACATTTTTTAGATAGAACCTAGATCCACCCTTTCATAAGCATGTGTTGAAAACCATTAATTTAAACTAGTGAAAAATAAAACTGATATTTTAAAGTGTTTGAATGTTTCTAAAGAAAACCATGCATAAAGTTGAAAACAATGATATGTATTTTAGAGGTGTTTGAATGTTTCCAAAGTTATCATTGCAACATTAGCAATCAAATGATTAATCACTAAAAATTAACACAAAAAACCATTAATCACTAAAAATTAACACAAAAAACCAAAAACTGAGCCTTGTAAGACTTGAACCCATGACCTTTCAAAGATAAAACAAGGGACTTTCCACCAGACCACATCAACATTAATAGTATGGGTTCCAAGTATTAAATCTTATGGGGTCCTTAAAAAATTTAATATACCGCTTCTAATAAATTTTTAAAAAACATTGGTGTCCCGGGACCCCGATCCACACTATGTGGGTCCGCCCCTGGTTATGGGTATCGTTTATGAAAATCTTTTGGTGTGTTTTACTCCTATTTTAATATCATGGTGGTGTGTATATATGTAAACCATCTTGTGATTGTGAATGGTTATCTTCTTTTGCTTATAACTTGGTGTTTTGACTTTTTAAGCTTATAACTTGGTGTTTGACTTTTTATATATGTGTTACTTGGTGTTTTCGTACATGGATGTATGATTATCCTTCTTTGGTTTAATCTAACACGATTGCAGCTTGTTGTTTTTCAATTAAGCCTATGACGTAATGAAACTTATTACCGTTAGGGTCGTTGGAGTCATCCCAAAACCATCTTTCATCCCTAACCACTTTTCACCATTTTTTCACTCTCTTTTGTGAACGTTAGCGTCATATTATTTTGCACCACCATCCCTAAACCCTTGTAACCATTCAAAATCATCCCAAACTATCTTTCAAACATTTTTTTTTCATTTAACTAAAAAAATCTTATTACATTGGTTGATGTACTCTTCGGTCCTCATGAAACCATGCTTGTGTAAATAGGTGCGCCAATTTTGTCATACCATGCCCGCGGTGCATTTTAGTTGATTAACCTTGCTCTCCGTACATTTTGATTTCAAATCCTGGAGGATGCGTGATGTAAACCTCTTGATGTAATTCATGCAAGAAAGCCGACTTCACATTTAGCTAGAAAGATAGCCCATCATCCTTTTGAACAACTTAGAGGATTCCCAACGCACTCAATCCCCATCCATATAAATTTGTAAATTACACAAATCCTCTTTAAAGTATACCTAAAATGGCAAGTTATGCCCATAAACTAAGGTGCTGTTTGTTTTTTAAGACAAAAACTGCCTGCAATCTGATTTCATCTGATTTCATGTCTGCAACTGAAGATGTGGTCTGAAGGTCTGCAATCTGAAAATATAATACTGTTTGTTTTATAAACTGGTTATCGTCTGCATAAGCTGAAAATTAGTTACCTATCATACATATCACAGTAGATAGAAGTCATTTAACGTCTGTAGACTAGTAAAATAGTTGGTGGTGGGCGGTGGACGGTGGTGGTGGCAGACGGTGGGTGGTGGTGGTGATGGACGGTGATGGTGGTGGGTGGTGGACGGTGTTTGGTGGCGGATGGTAGGTGGTGGTGGTGGCGGACGGTGGGTGGTGGTAGTGGACGATGGTTGTGGCCGATGGGTGGATGGTGGTGGGTGGTGGATGGTGTTGGTGGCGGACGGTGGGTGGTGGTAGTGGACGATGGTTGTGGCCGACGGGTGGGTGGTGGTGGTGGTAGTGGACGGTGGGTGGTGGCGGTGATGGACGGTGGTGGTGGGGGAAGGTGGGTGGTGGTGGACGGTGGTGGTGGCGGCGGCGCATGATGGGTGGTGGTGGTGTTGGACATTGGGTGTTGGTAGGATGTTAAGAAGTGTGAAGATGCGTGAAGAAGTTAAACAATAGCTTCTTTTTTAATACCATAAAAAGAAGCTATGTAAATAGGTGCGCCAATTTTGTCATACCATGCCCGCGGTGCATTTTAGTTGATTAACCTTGCTCTCCGTACATTTTGATTTCAAATCCTGGAGGATGCGTGATGTAAACCTCTTGATGTAATTCATGCAAGAAAGCCGACTTCACATTTAGCTAGAAAGATAGCCCATCATCCTTTTGAACAACTTAGAGGATTCCCAACGCACTCAATCCCCATCCATATAAATTTGTAAATTACACAAATCCTCTTTAAAGTATACCTAAAATGGCAAGTTATGCCCATAAACTAAGGTGCTGTTTGTTTTTTAAGACAAAAACTGCCTGCAATCTGATTTCATCTGATTTCATGTCTGCAACTGAAGATGTGGTCTGAAGGTCTGCAATCTGAAAATATAATACTGTTTGTTTTATAAACTGGTTATCGTCTGCATAAGCTGAAAATTAGTTACCTATCATACATATCACAGTAGATAGAAGTCATTTAACGTCTGTAGACTAGTAAAATAGTTGGTGGTGGGCGGTGGACGGTGGTGGTGGCAGACGGTGGGTGGTGGTGGTGATGGACGGTGATGGTGGTGGGTGGTGGACGGTGTTTGGTGGCGGATGGTAGGTGGTGGTGGTGGCGGACGGTGGGTGGTGGTAGTGGACGATGGTTGTGGCCGATGGGTGGATGGTGGTGGGTGGTGGATGGTGTTGGTGGCGGACGGTGGGTGGTGGTAGTGGACGATGGTTGTGGCCGACGGGTGGGTGGTGGTGGTGGTAGTGGACGGTGGGTGGTGGCGGTGATGGACGGTGGTGGTGGGGGAAGGTGGGTGGTGGTGGACGGTGGTGGTGGCGGCGGCGCATGATGGGTGGTGGTGGTGTTGGACATTGGGTGTTGGTAGGATGTTAAGAAGTGTGAAGATGCGTGAAGAAGTTAAACAATAGCTTCTTTTTTAATACCATAAAAGCAGTTTGCAGATCTTATTTAAAAAAAAAACAAATAGTCTTCAGAAGCTTATGTCTGCGCACCCGCAGACATAAGCCTCCTGCAGATGTTTTAAGCAAAAACAAACACCACCTAAGGTAATTAAAATGAAGATCATTTACTTGAAATTTTGTCATGAAAGCCTTAGGTCAAGTCAACTATTTTCATGGCATTGCAATTACTCGAACAGGTCACATTATGCTTCTCTCACAAAGCTTGTATGCTCATCATATTATTAAGCGAGCTGGCATGCAAACATGTAAACCGGTTTCCACCCTAGATATGAACGGGAAGCTCAGTGCCGACTCCGAAACCATGTTCGATGACCCGACTCTTTACAGGCTAGTGTGTTACAATATCTCATGTGTACTCGTCAGGCATTAGTTATGTTTAGGGGTAGCAATGTTGACCCATGGGTTGAATGTGTTGTATTAAAATGTATAAGATGGGTCAGAATGGGTCAAACTAAAAAAAGAAAATGATTGAAACGGGTCAAAACGCGTTGACATTTCTCGGAGTTTTTTAATGGAACGAGAAAAACGGAGGAAACTTTTTGGTATTTTTACTTTTTAAGTTTTTGATTTATTCGAGTTATAATTTTTTAATTATTTTTTTTGAATTTTTTGGTAAGGGTTTTGAAATCTCAATCCATTTTGACTCATTTCAAAACCTCTCACCAAAAAATTCAAATAATTAAAAATTTATAACTCGATATATAAATCAAAAACGTAAAAAAGTAAAAATACCAAAAAGTTTTTTCCGTTTTTATCGTTCCATAAAAAATAAAAATCTTGAGAAATGTCAACCCGTTTTGACTCGTTTCAATCATATTCTTTTTTAGTTTGATTAGTTTGACTCATTCTGACTCATATTATACATTTTGATACAACTCATTCAACCTATGAGTCAAGATTGTCACCTCTAGTTATGTTGTCAAATAGGTTTGTATGCACATGCATGCCCCATGATCAATCCATTGGGATGCCCTCAAACGTATTATTTGGTACGTCTAAGGTACTGAACATTATGGGCTCACACTTAATAAACCGACCAGCCACACCTTATTAGCTTATACCGATGCCGACTAGGTGGGTTGCCCGGGCACTTGTCGCTCTACATCGGGCTATTGCGTATATTATGGATCCAATCTTATTTCGTGGTCTTGAAAACGCCAGCCTACTATTTCGCGTTCAAGTGTCGAAGCCGAATACCGCGGTGTTGCCAACATTGTAGCCGAAATTTGTTGGTTATGAAATCTTTTATTAGAGCTACATCGCCCTTATTCTGTGCGTCTCTTGTTTATGTGACAATGTTAGCGCTATTCACCTATCTGGTAACTCGTTAATCATTAATGCACTAAACACACTGAACTTGAAATCCACTTCATTCGTGAACATGTTCAACGTGGACAGGTTCAGATACTACACATTTCTTTGCCATATCAAATTGCGTTTTTTACAAAGGGTCTTCCACGTGCTCTATTTGAAGACTTTCGGTCCAGTCTTAGCGTTCGTTCGCCTCCAACTTCGACTGTGGGGGTGAAATAGACAACTTATATTTAGTAATTATATATTATTGCAATTTGAATTCGTATCGTGATCTCATCTCCATAATAGGTGATTAGATTGTATAATTATAGAGTAAAGTGTCAAAATTGTTCTTGAGGTTTAGTTGGTTATGCGACTTTAGTTCAAAAAGTTTCTTTTTTGCAATTGAACAATTGAAGTTTCCTATTTGTTGCCGATTTCATCCAAATTGTTAACCATGTTATATATATATATATATATGGGAGGGTTATTTTAAAAAGAAGAAGTTTCCTAGGAAGACTAGGAATAAATCTTAGCCATTAGATCATGTTAATCAATGGTTAAAATTTAAAATTACCAAAAACCGCCATAGTTTCCTAGAATTACTCGATCACCTCTATAACCGACTTAGTTTCCTAAAATTGTTATTTCACCATAGGTTGTAGTGCCACATGTCAAAAATCTATTGGTTCTTATCATTCTTAGGAAACTCTTTATTTTTATTTGAACCCTTTTATATATATATATATATATATATATATATATATATATATATATATATATATATATATAGCAAGGTTATAATAAAAAGTAAATAATTTCTAAGAAGTGTAGTAAGTAATTAAGACCATTGGATTAAATAAAATACACAAGGGTAAGATAGTAAAGAACAAATAATATAATTATGGTATTTAAATCACTATTAATTGTAATTCCTATTCCTATGATGAATTTGTTCACATTTTATAAACCGATCCGAACATGATCAGATTTGTTCAAACTGCTTCCAATTTTTTAATATTATCCCACAATTTTGTAAACCTTGATTTCT
Organism: Bidens hawaiensis; assembly: GCF_021521415.1. NCBI lineage: Eukaryota > Viridiplantae > Streptophyta > Magnoliopsida > Asterales > Asteraceae > Bidens > Bidens hawaiensis. Next base: position 184,352 of record NW_027491931.1, read on the forward strand.
TCAACAATACATATCGAAAACTATTCCATTCTCCATTATGGTTAACCAAATTTGTGTATGTGATGTTCTGGTTGTAAATGATTTGCACTTATGGTTATGTATTGAGTATTTTTTTTCATAATTATTAAGTTATATTTCAATATATTATAAAATTTTCATATTACTGTGTTATTAACCAACAATATGACCACCAAATTTTAAAATCAACTATAACCAGCACTCAGCACATACTAAAATCTATCTACTCTTAAGACTATTCCATTTTTTACTGGGAAATGTATTATAAACACAAAAACTGATCGAATAATTATTTGTAACAAATATGGCCATCAACCACAATTATTGAAGAAACACTAAGTTACCCCGGGCAGATTACGGATAATCTGGGGGTTAAATAGATGTTTCCCACGAGGGGTTAGATCCGGCAAAGATGGTTCTTCTGATAACCTGAAAAACAAACACCGTGAGCTCGTCACTGAGAAGGGGGGGGGGGTACCTCCTTGTGACCACCCTCCGGCGTGAGAATCAGACTAGATTGCTCTTGAATATAAATGTATATTAAGAGATTGCTAGAGCAGATATCAGGTATATGATGTAAGATACAAGATAAGATGAGATGATCATACCATTTGGGGTATTTATAGCCGAATGTAGGTTTCCAAGAGGGTATAGCCGGCTAAATAGTATTCCTGTTCTACCAACTGTGGCCTACGCACGTGCCATGCTGGTAGTTGGTGGGTAGGCAGCGGCTGACAGTGACCAGGCCTGCTGTGTACTATTCCTTTTCCACCAACTGCAGGCTATGCACGTGGTATGACAGGAGTTGGTGAGTAGGTAGCGGCTAATAGTGACATACAGTACAAGAGCATGCTGCTCGCCATACTGTTGTCAATGAGCTGTCGTATCTCTGGTCAGATCTTTTGCCCATACCTCGTCAGGTACAGTACAAAAGATCTTCCAGTATCGTACAGACTGGCTCATTTGGGCGGGAGTATTCCCCCTCCCGCCTTTGTGCGGGATTGTTCCCGGCTTTGCTCATTCCTTTAGGTGACTACTGAATTATTGAGAGCTAAGTGCCTTGTGCGTGTAGCCTTGCTGCGCGGGTGGCCTTCCCTGATGGCTTGTATCCGCAGTTGCGGGAACAGGCGGAGTACTTCACCATTGGGAGGCATTTCCTGCGGGAACAGCTTGCGTACTGCGCGTAAGGACGTCACGTATCTGAGCATGGTGGGTCCTGCGGATCCAGTTGGTTTCTGCCCAGACGTCTCTCTTTAAGGTGAGTCCTGCGGGTCCAACTGGGTTCTGCTGGGACCTACCTCTTCAATTATATACAACAAACAAAACTCCCAAAAATCAAATTTCAACCTTAAATTAACCATGCCATAAACGTTTAAGTTTCCGTAATCCAGGTTTTCTTCATCAAACCAAACAAAACCCAAATATCCTACAAAATTAATAATCTACCAAACCAACAAACATATAGACAAAGCCATGTTTTAACAGAAGATGTCTGTCACCATTCATATACGACCATATTTCTTCCTATCGACTTAGCTTTAAATGTTTTAAGATCCTCGATGAGGCAGTCTTCGCAGCTTTTCTTTTTCATCTAAAGACAGTGCTTCATAGTCCAACATACGCTGTAAAAATCAATCATCCGAGTTTCTTGTATTTGCTGTGTGTTTTTTTAAATCATGCATCAAAACAGAATATAATTTTATCAATAAAGATGGACATGCAAGCTTCATATTGTTAATGTTTATCAATAAATCAACATATTACATTAAAAAAAATCCTCAACAGGTGGTGGTGACTGTTTCGAAGTTGTTGCAACCACAATGTTTATCTTGTCTTTATCTACAAACCACAACTTACAAAACTTAACAAATAAATAGCAAGTGTAATTTTTTTTAAAAAATTGCTAATCTTACCTTTGAAGTTAATGACTTTCTGGGCATGTTTCCCACCTCCATCAATTCTCAAACTTATATTATAACTGTTCCTAGGCTTTTTCCAAACTATCAAACTCAACACAAACATAATAAAATAACAACTGTTTTTTGTTTAACTGATCAAGATATAAAATATTGTTACCAACACCAAACACACTAACTTAAAACATAACACACTCATCAGTGGTTGCTTGCTGAAGTCATAATTTAGTGTGTTTGGCTCATACATAAACTTAAAACAACAAATATACACGTGCCATTAATGGACATCGAGGTTGATGAACAATTGAACTACATCGAACAACCGATACAGATCGTTGATCGCAAGGAGAAGCAGCTTCGTCACAAGATTATACCTTTGGTAAAGGTGATATCACCCAGATTAAGAAGACGATTGATGTTTGATATCACCCACAAACAACACACCCCACTCTAAAAAAAACAAAATTAACACACGAATCATACAACAAACAACACACCACACTTAAAAAATCCTTTCATTAACACAAACATCCAACCTTACCATTAACACAATCCGGGAACAAAAACACACGAATTAACACAATTCGGATTTGGGTGTTTTACAACACAACAAATATAACACAATCCGGAAACAAAAACACACGAATTAAAACACAACAACTACAACACACCTGCTTTTTTCGTAATACTAGACTGCGCAATCAGAGGGGATTTATTCTTTTCCATTGCAATTGAACTGTACATCGATTAAACAACAAATCAGAAACAACACACTATTTTATTTAATTAGTTGATTAAGAGATTGATTGAGATTAAAAATACAAATCTATTATATTATTAACAATATAATAGATTGAAAGAATTAATGCATAAAAGTAGGACTTTCTAAAACTAATTAGTTAACAACCAGTAACTTATCAAATATACTATGACTAAAGTACTCTTTAACACACCAACTTAACTCTTTTAAATAAAACACACTTAATCTGGATTCATCTTTCAATCTTGACCATTGACTACCAAGATCTAACCATCTAGATTACTTCCTACACTTTTTAGACACATTCATATTTTTACGATAACCCCCCCCCCCTCTCTCTCTCTCTATATATATAGAGATAGAGAGATAAAAGATCCAATACAATAATCCCTAATCGTACATTACGTACGCGAGTTCCTACACTGTTGATTTCAAAATCACGCGATGGCAATATTGTAAATTTCATCAACTATGATCCACTGCTCCAATTGATTCCGTACGCCTTCACTATCACCGTTCATCAATTCGTCGCCGTCCAACGATTGTATTCACCGTCGCGACCATCGACGTTACCACCGTGAACACCATCTTCCTCCGTCACGAGTTTTTCACAGGTTAGTTTATCAAATTGATTAATTGAAATTGAAATTGATGAACTAATTGATCAATTAAACTTTGAAATTGATACAATTAATCATCAATTTGAAGTTTCAGTTATCAATTTTAAGTTTGAGTTCTTGGTTTTAACATTGAACGTATTAACATTAACCTAAAACGTAAAAACATAACGTATAAACTTTTTGTACTGAGCTTTTAAAGTTTAATTGATTTTTGTTCTAAACGTTTAAACAGAACGTATAATACGTTTAAACAGAACTTCTAAAGTTTTTGTATAGAACTTCTAAACCTTTTGTTAGAACTTCTAAAGTTTTGGTACAAAACATTTAAACTTGAACGTTTAAAGGTGTTCGTTTTGGTCAGAACGTTTAAATTTGTAGTTTTGATTAGAACGTATTAGTTAAACGTTTAAACTTTTTGTGTCATTTTGGTGTTCATTTTTTGTCAGAACGTTTAAACTTGTGGTTTTGGTCAGAATATATTAATTAGCTGAACGTTTAACCTTGTTGTTCATTTTAGCGTTCATTTTGGTCAGAACTTTTAAATTTGTAGTTTTGGTCAGAACGTATTAGTTGAACGTTTAAACTTTTTGTTCATTTTGGTCAGAACGTTTAAACTTTGTGTTCATTTTGGTCTAAACTTTTTACTTTAGAAGTTCTACACAAAATATTTAGAAGTTCTGTACAAAAGTTTAGAAGTTCTGTACAAAAAAGTCCAGAACGTTTAAAGTTTTGTGCAGAACGTTTAAACATGAACCCTAATAATAGCTCAATTAAGTGTATTATTCTACAATTTCATAATCGATTGATGATTCTAAACACTTCTACACATCAATTCAATTGATTAAATCAACAATTTTTGATCAATTTTGAAGATTTCTTGATTTCAACGACGTTCAATTTTGATTTGGTTTTTGGCTTTAGAGATTTCATACTTTAAGCTATGATTAGAGTTTAGAAATTGGATTAGATTGAGCGAAAAGTTCCGAATTTGGATCAGAGTTGATTTGTAATCGACGAATTTTGATCGCGAACTACTGTTGGGTTATTTACGAAATTGCCACCGCGCGTTTTTAATCAAACGCTCTGGAATGTCGCATACCTAATGTACGATAACCCATTATTGTACGTTAACCCACCCATATATATATATATATACTTGAGGAACAATGAATGAGAGGACAATCAATCCAAAAGTATGTGTCTATCGGTACCCCCGCCTTATTATTTTGTGGAAAGGAACATACTTTATATTGTTTTTATTGGTGCTAGTTGGTTGTGAAAGACGATAATGAACGGTAAAGATTTGAACTGAGTCAGTGTCTTATTTTTTATGATGGACAAATGTTGGAACGGAGCCTAAAATGATCGTGTTAAATTTAGCTTATCAAGTCGACACGAAAGTATGGATGATCTGTCGCTGAGGAAACGAGTGATTTGTTTCAAACAAACATCGAGTTAATGCGATGTTAATAATTGGAAAGCAACTATCTAAATAATCTGTTAAAGCAATACAATATTTATTTCATCCTTAACAACATTGTTTATCGCAAATAACATCGTTTATATTGTTTCAATCTTAATAACATTGTTTATTTCGTTTTAAATCCCAATAGAATCGTTTATTTTGTTAAACTTCAATATTTTAATTTATTAATGTTTACCTAATATTTTTCTGTAATCCTTGACCTCAAGGGTTTGCTTATAATTTTTGTTAGTTTTGATCCTTATAGTTCATTGTTCTTGATTTTCAAGTTTTCATATAAGAATTTATTTATTTATCTTAAAACCAGACCATCCGACGATAAAGGTAATTACGGGTCGACACGTAATTATCAAAGTCATCGCATGGAAAATATAATAATTAAGTACGCCTGTGTGGAATAACCCAGAACTTAGAATGATTTTGGAAAACGGGACAAATGCAGTATGTTAAGAGCATGGTGCATACGTCGCTGTACATCCTATATATAAGTGTCCTTGCCATACATCCCATTTGTGGCGTTTTTCAGGTCATTCAAACATCAGTGTTATTATTTTATTAATTGATCAATCTATTTTCATATATATATATATATATATATACATATATTGTTAAAACTTTTAACAACTCCTTATAGTAGTTTTTTTTACAAAAAAATTATTTTTAATTTAATTTCGGGACGATATTCTTAAAAGTTGTGAATCCTGTGACATTCGTCATTTTTAAAACCCGAAACCCGACCCATTTTAAATTTTCTACACCTTTCCAATATTTATTTATTAATAAAATGGTGAACTGTTTTTGTATTTATGTTCATGATGTTTGTTTTAATATGTTGTTATGTTATTTATGATGTTACAAATTTTATCCTAAGTATTATATGATCTTTCTTTTATAAATATGAGTCAAAGACATTTGATTGGTCATAAAAGACATTCAACTAGTTAAAACCATGTTTCAAGCCTTATGACTAGCCTCTTGACTAGCAATCAAATTAACTCACTTTGACCTTGTTATTAACGATTTTGAGTCTATATAAAGCTCACTCATTCTCTAGAATTTCTTGGCACAACCAATTTACATTCAAAATCATCCAAACTTGTCAATTTATCTCAAGTCTCAAGTTTAAACTTCAAAGTCAACCGTTCAAGAATTATTATTTTCTTTTGTGATTCAATCCTCTAGTAAAGTTTATTTCTTGTCGTTATACATAATGATTGTTTCCATGATGACAACACAAACGACATTCATGGATACATATCATTCTTCGTTAATTGGCTCTTTAGGTTCGGTTATAAAAAGTTTATGTTAAAACTAACTTTTGCATAACTAATAAACATGACTAAACTTTTCTATCATATTACTTCATCTTATCATTTCAAACATGTTGGACATAAACCCGACTCAAAACCGAGTTCATGACCGATTAAAAACGAACCACTCGTTAAACTTGTTTTCTTGAATAATAATCGGTTCGGAAACGAACCAAACTCATTAAAATTAACTAATAAATATTATAACTTATATTTTCCTTAAAAACTAAAATAAATTGACTAAAACTCAAGTAGCTAATCTTTTCCAACCTAACTTATAAAAATAAAATAAAAATATCCTTTTTAACAAACTTTTCGTTTATAATTATTAACCGAACATATTGGCCACATTATTTTCTTTATTCAACCCTTGTTTTTTTAATCCTAGCCATTTATTTATCTAGGGTCGTTCGTTGAACCGAACTTTTTCGGTTCCCTCGCTTAAAGACACTTTCGCTTATTTACTTAGTCTCTCTTACTTAACAAGTGAGTTTTTCATAACCTCTTTTTAACTCTTTTAATATTTTGGGATGTAGCATGTCACAAGTTTTTATTTTGTTAGTTATGCGCTTGTTTACAAAACGATTCACATTTATCGTACATGTTAATATTATTCTTGCATATTGTTTATGATTATACGTGAACTTGCTTGCAACGTGTTTACTGTTTTTATGGTAGAAGCTACGCAAACGCAAACATATACACATAGTGGGAGGTTCTGACGGGACGTTCTTGCGCCGTATAACGTTACGAGTTCGGTTGTTTACGTAAGGTGGTTCTCATTTCCCCGAATTCTACGACTTCGGCTAAATGAACGGGAGGACGACACTATTTGATTTCATTTACATTATGTTTGAATAGTTATTGCATGACGATCGTTGAATCACACATTTTATATATATTTATATACGCACACACTTATGAAAACTTATCAACATGCGTTGTTGACAAAATATATTATTTTAAACATGATGCAGGTTGATACGATGAAGTGCAAGGACAAGAAAATTAGTTAGACCTTAGGATTATTTCAGTGAATAATATTTACTTCATTTAGATGTAATGTTTTTTTTTTGTCCCATCATCAAACTATTTGTGTGCTTGCAAATTTATGGAATAAAATAAATATATTGTCACTATTAATAGTGTTACGAGCTTATGAGTAATCTGTACGTTGCACCCGAGCGTATTCTGCTTAAAGCCAGGGTGTTACACTTCTTGAATATCAAATCACTCCTAAATCTCGATAAAATTCACTAAGAACACAAAAACTATAGACCCGATCAAATAATCACGCCATCATATCGCACGGAGTAGTAGACAACACCAATGGAAGACCGTGCAACGACACGATGAGACCTCAAATCAGGTTAGAAACCGAGCATGTAATGAAAACTTGATCTTTAGACTCTTCATAATCATTACACACCGGACGTAAAACATTCGTAGTATCTATACCCTTTAACATTGTAACGAATATCTATAACCTTTCCCACTAAATAGGAAGCCAATTTAACAAAACACGCCAAGCACGTATTTTAATATTTTAGGAAGAAATTTAAACCAAATGTTTTTCCGAATCCTTGTCGGAAGAATATAGTCATCAGTGATTATTATTCTTTAATATAATAAACTGATAAAGTTCATAAATCTGATTGTGGAATTGAAGGAGTATACAATATGAGTATATAAGAGCATCTACAACGCCGGATATCAGAAACCTCTACTTGCTCATTAGATTTTAAACCTCACCCGGAATATTTTATAAGAGCATCTACAACGCTGGATATCAGAATCCTCTACTCACATTGTCACCTACTGAAGAGGTAGGTCCCAGCAGAGCCCAGTTGGACCCGCAGGACTCACCTTGAAGAGAGACGTCTGCGCAGAAACCAACTGGATCCGCAGGATCCACCATGCTCAGAGACGTGACGTCCTTACGCGCAGTACGCAAGCTGTTCCCGCAGGAAATGCCTCCCAATGGTGAAGTACTCCGCTTGTTCCCGCAGCTGCGGATACAAGTCATCAGGGAAGGCCACCCGCGCAGCAAGGCTACACGCACAAGGCACTTAGCTCTCAATAATTCAGTTGTCACCTGAAGGAATGAGCAAAGCCGGGAACAATCCCGCACAAAGGCGGGAGGGGGAATACTCCCGCCCAAATAAGCCAGTCCGTACGATACGGGAAGATCTTTTGTACTGTACCTAACGAGGTATGGGCAAAAGATCTGACCAAAGATACGACAGCTCATTGACAACAGTATGGCGAGCAGCATGCTCTTGTACTGTATGTCACTATTAGCCGCTGCCTACTCACCAACTCCTGTCATACCACGTGCACAGCCGGCAGTTGGTAGAAAAGGAATAGTACACAGCAGGCCTGGTCACTGTCAGCCGCTGCCTACCCACCAACTACCAGCATGGCACGTGCGTAGGCCACAGTTGGTAGAACAGGAATACTATTCAGCCGGCTACACCTTCTTGGAAACCTACATTCGGCTATAAATACCCCAAATGGTATGATCATCTCATCTTATCATATACAATCTTATATCTCACATATTATACCTGATATCTGCTCTAGCAATCTCTTAATATATACTTATATTCAAGAGCAATCTAGTCTGATTCTCACGCCGGAGGGTGGTCACAAGGAGGAACCCCCCCTTCTCAGTGACGAGCTCACGGTGTCTGTTTTGCAGGTTATCAGAAGAACCATCTTTGCCGGGTCTAACCCCTCGTGGGAAACATCTATCTAACCCCCAGGTTATCCATAATCTGCCCGGGGTCTATTAGTGTTTCTTCATTGGCGCCATCCGTGCATAAAAGCTAGAACTTCATTTTTTTTCAGTTTTTTCAAACTTCTGGAAAGATGGTTAAAGAAACTCCGGTAACCACAACCCCAGCTACTGGGGGGAAAACCGACGACTACACAGTTTTTACGAACACTACCCCGGTTACCCAAGCCGGGGCAAGTGCAGTAAATTTTACGAACACTACCCCAGTTACCCAAGCTGGGGCAAGTGCAGTAAATAATCGCTCACTGGGATTCACCGATACCCGGTTAGAGAGAACGAACGAGGCTCCCCCGCCAAACACTCGATGAAATTAAAGTGTGGGCGGAAGCACGTAAAAAAGAATTCCAAGCTGAGTTGGATGAACGCTTACGTTTACTCCAACAGGCTGATGAATTTGCATACTTTGACGATGATTCGGACGAATCCGATAGTGACGCAAACCCTCGTCATAAGGCGAAAGGGAAGCGTAAGGAAACGGACTCCCAACCGAGAAGGCATTTTGGAGAAACCTTCAAACCAAAAAACGCGGGTGGAAACCCACGTGACTTCTCCAAAATATTCAGACCAACTGTGGCAAATGCGGGAACGTCCAAATTTGCAAGGGACATTGCGGAAGCAATCGCCCCGAAAAGTGCCAAACAGATGTCCAACATCGGCACTTACGATGGTATATCTGATCCAGACGATCATTTAAACAGATTCATAGCGGGGGCAACCGTCAGTAATTGGACGGAACCTACGTGGTGTTACATGTTCCAAATGACGCTTGTTGGGCCAGCTAGAGCGTGGTTCGATCGTCTACCGGTCAACCACATCTACGACTGGGCAGACTTCCAACAGAAATTTAGCCAACACTTCAGCCAACAAAGAAAGTATACCGAAGAGCAATGGACAATCCTCAAATGCATTCGAGAGGAAGATGAATCTTTGCTAGACTTCATCACTCGCTTCAACTCAAAGAAGCTAAGTCTGGGTAATATCAGCGAAGATCTTGTTCGCGCTGCTTTCATTTAGGGCGTGAACGACCCAGAGCTCATCCGCACCTTAACGGGTAAAGATGGCATGCCATCCACATGGGATGCCATCATGACAGCAGCAAAACGCTTTGCGGAAACGGAGAAGCAACTGGGTAGAGATCTCCCCCAGAGCACAAAACTCTACACCCAGAAAACAAGAGAGGACAACGTCCTTACCGCCCGACTAAACAAAAAGCGGAAGCTAGGCATTTGGCAGTCAAGGGTAAACTTTGACACCTCATCCGGCTTGCAACATCGGTTAGGCGGAAGGGATAACGTACAGTCAAACCAGAACTCCAGATGGACGCCATTCACAAAAAGCGTCACCGAGATATTCGCCACTGAGGGGCTCCCATGGCCAAAGGCTCCAATAATCCGACATCGTCACAATGCTGATCGGAGCAAATACTGTGACTTTCACAGGAGAAAAGGCCACAACACTGAAAAATGCACAGACGTAAAGGACATGGTCGAAGCATTTGTCAGAGATGGGACGCTCGCGCACCTCGTGGCGCAATGAACGCTGAGCAGGCTGATGCGTGTAGAACCCCAGTTGGGGAAAACACGAATAAAATTGCAGCTTCAATGTTGGAGACTACATACTGCGTAAACAACGAGATCCCAAACCAGGTGCATATCGGCTCGATGGCACTCCTATCCCAACAACATGGAAGGGAGCTCAATTACACAGTTTGCATGTAGATCAATTCCAAATTTGTAAAGAAAAGGCCCAGAGCCACTTCTAATGGAAATGATTCTCCTTAGAACATCGACGCTGATGATTTTACATTTATACTTTATGAACTTTCAACACTGATGCCGGTTTTCACCGCATACATAAGTGTGAAAGTCGTTGCGTGGGGAAGGCGGCAAAACCCGCATAAACCCAAAAAACGGCAAACCTTCACGCAGGTCAGTTAAAGGTAAAGTTCAGTCATCCCACTAAATGAAAGTGCCGGTCTATCCGCATGAATCATGATAGAGGAAACTGAACACTAACCTATTAACAACCGCGCGTCGAACGGTTAATTTATTAAACACTGATATGCCGGTTTTCACCGCATAAATACGTGGAAAGTCGTTGCGTGGGGAAGGCGGCAAAACCCGCATAAACCCAAAAAACGGCAAACCTTCACGCAGGTCAGTTAAAGGTAAAGTTCAGTCATCCCACTAAATGAAAGTGCCGGTCTATCCGCATGAATCATGATAGAGGAAACTGAACACTAACCTATTAACAACCGCGCGTCGAACGGTTAATTTATTCAACACTGATATGCCGGTTTTCACCGCATAATTACGTGGAAAGTCGTTGCGTGGGGAAGGCGGCAAAACCCGCATAAACCCAAAAAACGGCAAACCTTCACGCAGGTCAGTTAAAGGTAAAGTTCAGTCATCCCACTAAATGAAAGTGCCGGTCTATCCGCATGAATCATGATAGAGGAAACTGAACACTAACCTATTAACAACCGCGCGTCGAACGGTTAATTTATTCAACACTGATATGCCGGTTTTCACCGCATAATTACGTGGAAAGTCGTTGCGTGGGGAAGGCGGCAAAACCCGCATAAACCCAAAAAACGGCAAACCTTCACGCAGGTCAGTCATAGGTAAACTTTGGTCATCCAACTAAATGAAAGTGCCGGTCCTAACCGCACAAATCATGAGAGGAAACCAAACCTATTGACAACCGCGCGTCGAACGGTTAACTTATTAAAAATACTTTAGAAAATTTCTAAAAAGATGAGGAAAACCTCCACGCAGGTCAGATATATGTAAAGTTTAGCCATCCTACTAAGTGCAAGTGACGGTCCTACCCGCATAATCACGAAAGAGGAAGCAAAACTTCAACCTATTATCTACCACGTTCAAAGGTTAACTTATCCTAAACACTTAGAAATTTCTAAAAAGATGAGGAAAACCTCCACGCAGGTCAGATATAGGTAAAGTTTAGCCATCCTACTAAGTGCAAGTGACGGTCCTACCCGCACAATCACGAAAGAGGAAGCAAAACTTCAACCTATTATCTACCACGTTCAAAGGTTAACTTATTCTAAACACTTGGAAAATTGCTAATTTAAACTAAAGTATGAAAGTCATATAACGTTTATAAAGCAAGTAATCCAGTGAAAATAGCGGTCTTACCCGCACAAAGATTTATATTTCATAATATTCATTACAAGAATGGCCGGTTAACTACCCGCCTACAAGAATATAAATCTATACAAGCTAAACCTATCCTAACAGTGGGAAGGGATCTTCAGGATCAAGCTTCAGGACCACTTCCACTTGGACCAGCACCATCAGTAGAGCGTGGCGGTTCAAGGAAAGCTTTAAGGATAGCTAGCCCATCATCAGCAGCAGCAACTTCGTTCACCTTCTCCACCACCGGATGCGGGAAGGTGGCATACTGATTTACTGCTTGGTCATAAACAGCTTCAGTATCCACATCATACAAAGGGAAGTTAGAAGGCGGGATGCCTTTCTCAACGAACCCTAGACCAAGCAGGAAGCCGGCCTTTTCCCCATCCTCATGAGAAACGTTGAGGGCTGCGCTCATAGCATCGTCATAAGACGTATCCGTGAAGACCCGATGCACAACCTACAAAAAGAAAAAATACAAATATCAAGACCTTTTCTATTTACAAAGAAAAGCGTAAAGACATTATGAAGTTAAGCTTACCTGAGACAACGCTTCTCGAAGAAGCCATTCCTTGGCAACCAGAGCCTCTTGGAGGGCGGCTTGAGCTTGGTTACGGGCGCGTTCGGCTTCACTTTTATTGAGGTTGGCAAGCAACACTTCCTTTGCAGCAGCCTCTTCAACGTCCTTTAGCTTCCGCTCAGTGTGGTCAAGCACGCCCCTCTGGTCCAGGATATCTTGGAGCTTCTTCGCGTCCTCCATCGCCAAGGCATCATGAGCCTGTTGGAGCGCCTCTAGTTTAGCTTTAAGTTCCTCATTCTCGAGGCGTAGAGGCTCAGCAACAGCTTCAGCCTTGGTGGCCCTTTCAGTTGCGTTCCGAGCAGTTTCCTTAGCCAGCCGAAGCTGTTCGTTAACAGCTTGGGCAGCCTTGGAACGGGCCTCGAGACGGGCCTGAACTTCAACTTCAAGGGCCTTGAACGCCTTCTCCTTCTCCGCAGCAGCGGCGGAGAGCCTCCTATTCTCCTCCCGGGCAGCCCGCGCCTGAGCTACTTCTTGAATGCGAGCTGCTTTTAACTTGTCGTTTTCACGACAAAGCAGCTCGACGCGCGGCTGCATCCGGGCCAGGAGAACCCGAAGCTCATTGGTTAGCCTACCCTCCTGGTAGCTAGCCATGGCTTCCCCCAACGCACCACTGGGAGCTGCGTGACGAGCCCACTCCACGCACTCCACAGGTGTGCGAAGTTTTGTTCCTCGGCGGATGTTCCATCGTGGAACATACACTTCATTGGAATCCGACACTGCAAAAAACAAAAAGCAGTTAGGAAAAGATGATATAAAAAAAAAGGGGGGCCAAAAGAACCCTACGCACCTGTAGGGTCAACAACAGGCCGATAGCCGCCAAACCCATCACCTGAACCCAAGGGAAATCCGTCCAAGAGATCAGGTAGATGGGAATGAGGCAGAGGTTGGCGAGAAGCCCCATGCATACCTGAAGGATCGGCCGTCGTTGCCGATGACGGAGGAGGCATGGTGAAGGCCGCCGCGGTAGTAGAAACCAACGGAGGTGAACTCACAACCGTGGTTGCCGCTGCGAAGTCCGCTGAAAAATTAACCGCCGGCTCAGTGAAAGATGCGGTAAAAATGGCACTGATAGCCGGCGGTGATGTCATCACAGTTGGAACAGTTGGCTCAACGGAGTGAGCAACTGAACCAGGGGAAGCAGGCGCAGCCGCCTGGGTCGTCGCCTCAGGTAGGCTGACCAAACCTACCGTCATGGGTCCAGAGGTACTCCTCCCCGCTTCACCCTGGAATGCGGTAGCATCCACGCCTGCACAAAGAAGATAAGTATTAATGATGGAAAGCTATGAAGTTAAAAATAAAGTTTGTACTTACGGGTTTTCTTGAGCCTAAAAGTGCGGACAGGCGGGGATGAACCCGATGGAGCCGGCCTCTTCACGCCGCTCACCGTTGTCATCCTGGGCTCTCCGGAGGTGACAGTCGTCGCAGCCTCCGGAGCAGTGGTCTTATCACCACCGGGGTTCCCCGCCACCTCTTCGCTCTCGGTCTCTGAATCAGACCGAGGCACCGGATCGGCAGTGGAGGCCACCTTCGCCTTCCCCTTCCCGCCGGCAGCCTTCTTCTTCCGCACCAACGGAGGAACATCTGCGGATTCCTCATCAGAACATAAGATTAGAGGAATTCCAGCAGAGGTTTCAGCATTGAGGGGTCGAGGGTTGAATAACGCCTTACCTGGCCGCCTGGCGGGTAGACCTCCACGAACCGATCCGCCGTCTGTTCAAGGATGGGCAACTCGTTCTCGTCTAAAGCACGAGTACCCATCCGAGCGGGACTATCAGCCTCCCGCGGATACAGGAGCGACTGCAAGTCGTTCCCCTCTGAAATAAACAGGAAAGAAGTTAGAAGACAAACCTATATAAACAAAGAAGACAGAGCATACCGTAAGGAACAGAGTTCAAACCGTATTCAAGGACGATCGGGATCTTTTGTGCCTCCGCATCCTTCCACACCCGGCTCATCCCGAGCATCACCATCCCGGACTCCGCAAACCGGTAAACCGGAGATTGGACTCGGGAAATCTTAGAAAACCATTCCGCCTCCTGGTAGTTGGAGGCGTGAAGGCTGGGGAGAGCTTGCCCATTCTTAAATTTCATGGCAAGGGGGATGGCGCGAGCGGAGATATAAAAGAACTCCCGCTTCCACGAACGAAGACTGCGCTCGGTTGCGCAAATCTTCAAACCCTTGATCCGGGTTATCAGAATATACCACCCCTGGATGCACCTCCAAGAGTAGAAGGTCATCAGGCGGTCGACGAAGGGCTCAACGCCCAGAATCCGGCACACCCACTCGAAGTGGCGAATCTTCGCGATTGCCATCGGGTGTACCTCGGTCAGGTGTACACCGTGCCTCTCAAGGACACGGTACACAAACTTTGTCAAGGGGAACCTAAGATTCCCATAAACAAAGAATGCGGCATATACCCCGATCTTGCCTCTGGGGGCATCATACACCGTCTGATGAGGTTCAGGAAACTTAGGCTCGAGAGACTCGAGCATGAACTTCCTGACGATGTACTGATATAGATCGACAAGCAGAGCACACTGGCACTCGCCAGCAGTACTCTTGTCATCGGCGTACACCCCAGCCTCCTGGGCTGTAGCCTCAAGATCATGAGAAGACATCTTGCAGATATGAAAGAAGAAAACGATTTCAAGAGAATGCTCGACTGAAAAGGTGAGTATTCGCCGGAAATCGTTTTGAAGATGAAGAGAAAAGTGAAAGTGTGGATTACAAAGGACCCTCTCCCCCTTTATATACTAATCGCAATTAATGCGATGAATTTAATGCGGAAGAGAGAGAAATCGAAGGTGCAATGAAACTATGACACGTGGCAAAAAGCAAGCTGGCAACAGCTGTTGAAAGGACGCGTACCATTAATTTCGCGGCCACGCGCCCGAAAAATCGCGCCCACGCGCCTGAAAAAGCGTCTGGAATGACCATGTACTGTCACGTCACCATAACTTCCTGCACGTCCTGACACAGTCAGAAGAAACCGTCGCACGACGTTTCAATAGTTTGGATTGTTCTTATCCTTTCATCAACTCTTCGAATTTCAAAAAATTCAAAAACATTCAAAAGTAAGCGGGAAAATAACCCTTACCTTGGCAACCAAGTAACTGTAAGACAGGTGCGGGTACAGTGTTAAGGCAAAACCCTTCACATACTTAGCACCTGCAGGGAATTGAAGCCAAGAATATCTCGGCAACCAAGTAACTATAAGACGGGTGCGGGTACAGTGTCAAGGCAAAACCCTTCACATACTTAGCACCCGCAGGGAATTGACGCCAGGAATACCTTGGCAACCAAGTAACTATAAGACGGGTGCGGGTACAGTGTCAAGGCAAAACCCTTCACATACTTAGCACCCGCAGGGAATTGACGCCAGGAATACCTTGGAAGTAAAGTAACCGTAAGACGAGTGTGGGTACAGTGTCAAGGCAAAACCCTTCACATACCTAGCGCTCCGCAGGGAATTGAAACCAAGAAGGATCTTCTGGGCAATGCTTGCGGAAACGGGAATAACATCTCCGCATAGCGGGAACGTCGAGAACTACATTGTTTGAAGCTCCAGGATGGAATTGGTGGTTTTAACATAATTGATCACTATGTTCAAAACTACCAAAACCTCATGGAGAATCCACACAAGTGGGACTCAACGCTCCTGACTTGCGAGGAGGTTACAGACCTACCCGCATCGTACCCAAAGATCAAGCAGGAAAGTCGGGAATTTTTGCAAGTGACATAAGGACTTCCGCGGGAAGAATCCCCATGGAAAACCTTAAAACTAAACCCTTTTCAAAACCCTTTGCTTAAGTCCAAAAGTTCACCTCACATTATTAAACATTCATGAGAAGAACATTGGACTGGGGGGACTTGAAGAGGTAGGTCCCAGCAGAGCCCAGTTGGACCCGCAGGACTCACCTTGAAGAGAGACGTCTGCGCAGAAACCAACTGGATCCGCAGGACCCACCATGCTCAGAGATGTGACGTCCTTACGCGCAGTACGCAAGCTGTTCCCGCAGGAAATGCCTCCCAATGGTGAAGTACTCCGCCTGTTCCCGCAGCTGCGGATACAAGCCATCAGGGAAGGCCACCCGCGCAGCAAGGCTACACGCACAAGGCACTTAACTCTCAATAATTCAGTTGTCACCTGAAGGAATGAGCAAAGCCGGGAACAATCCCGCACAAAGGCGGGAGGGGGAATACTCCCGCCCAAATAAGCCAGTCCGTACGATACGGGAAGATCTTTTGTACTGTACCTGACGAGGTATGGGCAAAAGATCTGACCAAAGATACGACAGCTCATTGACAACAGTATGGCGAGCAGCATGCTCTTGTACTGTATGTCACTATTAGCCGCTGCCTACTCACCAACTCCTGTCAGACCACGTGCACAGCCGGCAGTTGGTAGAAAAGGAATAGTACACAGCAGGCCTGGTCACTGTCAGCCGCTGCCTACCCACCAACTACCAGCATGGCACGTGCGTAGGCCACAGTTGGTAGAACAGGAATACTATTCAGCCGGCTACACCTTCTTGGAAACCTACCTTCGGCTATAAATACCCCAAATGGTATGATCATCTCATCTTATCATATACAATCTTATATCTCACATATTATACCTGATATCTGCTCTAGCAATCTCTTAATATATACTTATATTCAAGAGCAATCTAGTCTGATTCTCACGCCGGAGGGTGGTCACAAGGAGGAACCCCCCCCCTTCTAAGTGACGAGCTCACGGTGTCTGTTTTGCAGGTTATTAGAAGAACCATCTTTGCCGAGTCTAACCCCTCGTGGGAAACATCTATCTAACCCCCAGGTTATCCATAATCTGCCCGGGGTCCATTAGTGTTTCTTCACCTACTATAAATAAGTTAAATGTTTTCATCTTAAACTAGTGATTAACAAAAACTCACTGCCTTTGGAATGGATGGTTACTGGTTACAACTTACTAGATATCAGAAGAAAATAACGTTAACAAGGGGGGGGGGTTCGGTTTTCGTACATACATACCACCATGACATCAAAACACACCATAAGATTTTCATAAACCAGACGATCGAGATCCTAACCATATATGTTCCAACTTCTAATGTATAAAGATAGCTGTGAGCACTTTATCCGTCTTCAAAGATGCCTTCAATAACTTCAAACCCTATTACCATTTTTCATTCAATAAACTGTAAATTAAAATACAAACCTATATAAATACGACATGCATGTGTATCAATGGAATAACAGTACCTCGTCTTTTCCAAAAGAAACCACCTTCTCCTCAAGTTGACTCAGATCCTTCACACCAAACTTATTTAAGAGTGTGATACTAGAAATGGTGGACATGATCCATTTCTATGCCAGGTTGAAGGTAGTCTTCATGGAAACATTGTATGCTATGTTTGAGTTTTCCTAAGCAACCCACCATCTGTTTGGATCCCAGGAGCTCAATGAGGGTGCCCAGATGCAAAGAGAATATGTGGAAAAGGAAATCCACAAATTCTTTTGGTGCTTCTACAAATAACACCCTTGAGTCTTTTCTGTCAACAAGAAGCTTCAGTTTCATTTTTGAGGAAGCCATTGATGAGAGCATTTACATCCTATCCCTCATCCCCATCTCTATAATTACATTACAAAACACTACATTTTTCTTTCCTGTTTAATTAAATAATACTATTATCATTACAGTTTTCTCTCTCCTTTACTCACAACCAATCTAACAAATATTAAAAATATATAGGGGCAAACAATATACCCTAAATATTTCCCCAAATTTACAAAAAATCACTACATTTCTCTCTTCACCCTAAAATTTACACTCACAATTATTCAAAACTCCACTCTATAATTTACCAATCTCCCTCACATAATTATAAGGGATGAGATGGGAATTCTCTGAGTTTTCATCTTCAGTGACTTTTTGTGTTTGAGAAGACTTTGAACTTTTTGTTTCCCTTTTAGGAGGCATAATGTCTAGATTCAGGCGTTATGGTAATTAAAATTCAATTAAAAGTTCAATTTATAAAGAGGGGTTTTTTTTTTGTTAAAATACAATCAAGTATAGAAAAAGATAGGTTTTTACTATAAGGCTATTAGTTTATGTATGTATATAATTAATATTATAATATACAAAATTACAAAAAAAATTATTTATTTTTACCTTAAATTTCACTAATTGTTCTTTGTCTTTTAATTTGATTTTTATTGTCCTTTACGTTTTAAAATCCTACTCCGTTTGTCCTGTGGCATTAACTCCGTTAAATTTATTGGCTAAGTTAGGTCATGTGCTGCTCGCGTTAGGGCAATACCGTCATTTCACCTATATAAACAGAATAAATGAAAATAAAGAAACAAAAGGCAAAATCAAATTCCTAGAGATGACCTGCGAGAAACATAAAAACAAAGGTGAAACCAATGGTTCTAATTAAAAGAAAGAACCTACGATGACTCAACAGGTAGAACACCTGTTTAAAAACAAGAGACGCGTGTATAGTAGTCAGAAGATAATAAAACATTGAACGAAACCATAACCAGAACCGGAACCTTTAAACACCTTAACGCCAAACTTAGATGAAATTGTATATTTATAAGTTTCATAGGTTTCTTAAATTGATATCATTCAATAGCTACCTTTGGAGGGTACTGGTGGCAAATTGCAAGTTGCAACACATTAAGGGGGTGTTTGGGATTGCTTATTTTCACCAACTTATAAACTTATTGAAAAGTAATAAGGTGTTTGGAATTGCTTATATTGTGAGAGGAAAAGTTTCATAAGTTGCACTTTTGTAACATATTAACTTAATGAAAAGTTATAAAGAGGCAAAATAAGGAATCCCAAACACCCCCTAAAAGCATACAACCATAAACAAGGGGAATTTTCATACATACCACCACCATGAAATTTGAACACATCAAAAGATAAACCAGACCCATAACCATATACTCTAATGCATAAAATTCATAAACATATTTGTCAACACTTTTATCGGTCTTCAAAGATGCCTCCAGGAGTTTCAAACCCTTATTACAATTTTTAATCAGAAAAGAGCTAGCAAACTAAAACACAACCAAAAAGAGATGCCTAATGGGCTAATGACAATGCTGGTTAGGCAAAAGAAGATAACCATTAACAAGGGGTGCTACATGCCACAATGAAACTAGTTATCATAAGTTCTTCATCATAAACAAACATGAACATATTCTAATGCATAAAGATGCTTGTCAGCACTTTATCCGTCTTCAAAGATGCCGCCAACAGTTTCAAGGCCTATTAACATTTTCAATTTTTAGTCAGTAAATTGAATATAAATGAAAACAAAAACAACTAAAAACCATGACACATGGATGAAGGAGACAATAATAGTAGTCACAATAATAAGGGAAAATTACCAAGATTTTATCAAAATAGACATGCTTATTTTAGCCTACATCTCTCTAATAATTGGTTTTTTGACCAATAAACAACTGACACGTCACTGAAACCGGCTAATCCTTAGCCGCCACTTTTTGGGCACGGAATTTTATGAAAAGTAAACAGGGCCCACCTTTAATCAATAAAAATTCGACACATGTCAAATGCGGCTAAACTTAGCCTACATATATGGTTATTTAGCCGGCATCTTTGACTCTTAGCCGGTTTCGGGACACGTGTCTATTCGGTGACGTGTCAGTAGTTGTTTATTGGTCAAAATACCAATGATTGGAGAGATGTAGGCTAAAATAGACATGTTTATTTTTGTAAAATTTTAATCAAACATGTCTATTTTAGTAATTTTCCCTAATAATAATACCTCATCTTTTCCAAAAGAAACCATCTTCTCCTCAAGTTGACTCAAATCCTTTACACCCAAATTATTGATGAGGGTGATGCTAGAAATAGTGGACATAGGTTTCACCACCAAATCATCCATCACCATATAAGTCACCACTTCCTTCACATACCCTCCCTTATTTTTCTTATCTTCATATCTGGTTTCTAATACCTCATTCGGTATCACAACTCTCATCGGTGCATTCATGGAACCACCACATTCAGGACATATGGAATTTGCATAAAGTGTTGCATTATTTAACTGGCAACATGCATTACTACATTCTTTGTAACGACGTCTGGGGCTTCTCAACGGGTACACTTTTACCCTTTGAGAACTCTCACTATAAAACGAGCAACGCGTTGCATTTTCACACCGGTAAACTGCTTCAGATTGACCTTCAGAAGAGGCATCCGCATCATAGGACAAGAGAAATGTGTTACCATTGAAAGTTGTTTTCGGATTAAAGATGTCATCTATTTTGATGCCAGGTTGAAGGTATTGCATGCTATCTTTGAGCTTTCCTAAGCGTCCAACCATCTGGTTGGATCCCATAGACTCAATGAGAGTGCCTAAAGGCAAAGAGAATATGTGGAAAAGGAAATCCACAAATTCTTTTGGTGCTTCTGCAAATAACACTCTTGAGCCTTTTCTGTCTACAAGAAGCTTCAGACTCATTTTGGGGGAAGCCATTGTTTTGAAAGACTTTGAACTTCTCGTTTTCCTTTTAGGCAAGGTTTTATGTATTGGGCTTTTGAGTAAAAAACTTCGAAGAAAGAGATTCATTGACGAAAATCTAGTTACTATAATGTTATCCGTAGCCAATATGATAATCACGTATAAATATAATAAAATTTTTACAAACTACCCTAAAACTTAGGACTAGTTTATGTAAATTGGAGGGAAAGTAAAAAATTTAGATTTGAGACATCAACGTTTTAAGTTCAAATTCGATTTCAACCTTTGGGCGGTGATTTCAACTGGCTTTTCTATAATTGCAGGCATATATACTCGTCATTTTTCATTAGGTTACCCAGATAACCAGACTTTATTCGTTGATCGTTTAAAATAAAAAAAAAATTGGTAACGCAAATGATAATGATCTGTTCTCTCACTTTGTGCTCTTGGTGTTTGTTTTTAGCTTCTTATGTATGAGCTTAACTTTGGTGGTTTTAATTTTTTTTTTGGATAATTATGTTTATGATTATTATGATTATTATGATTATTATTATTATTATTTAAAAATACCAACCTAACATTCAAATTTGATAATTTTATTGTTTATTTTTAATTTTTTTCTTTAATGGTTTATTTTATAAAGTGTTTCTTTAATTAAGGTGATGTCTAATGTTTTTTTAAAAAAGAATATATTATTTTTCTCTCATTTTTTTTTAAATAATATTTTTTTATACTTTTATTATTACAATTTTCTCTCTTCTCTACTTACAACAAATTTAATAAATATTAAAAAATAAATAAGGGCAAACGTTGTTTCACAAAGTTACAAAATATTGCTACAGTTTCTCTCCACCGTAGAATTTACACTCATAACAACTCAAACTCCATCATATAATTTGCAAACCCCCCTCACATAATTTTGAATGATAGAATGAGAATGCTCTAACAAGTCATAATAGCGTCAAGCCAAAACACAAACTCTTTTTTTATATTGTACAATTAGTTTATATTATGGTATAACATTCTTAACATGTCATGAAGACTTCAAGCCAAAACACAAACTAGAAACTAAATATACATAACGCAAAGTAGAAATTAAATATAAATTATATTTATAAGATAAATATCGATCGGTGCCACATGTTTTTGTTACCGTTACCTTGACTTTAAATGAAACTATTTATGAATATTACAAAAATCCTTTTTATTAGTGTGATGCTAGGTGTTATATGGGAAGTTGGTACAAGTTGATTTCTTATGTTATGTCATAGGTTTGACACTTTCGACGTTCATTTTGGTTACATGCCTTTTGTTTTTCATTACTTTTTTTTTTAATTTCGATACTATAATCGACCGAATTCGCGTCGACTATTTTAATGTACGGGACTGATAACGTTCGGGTTTTATCGAACAAAACCGGCACGAACCTAATCGATGGCGACCAAATTCGTGTTACTTTGATTATAAGTTATATGTGTTCCGATACTCTTTTAGGCGTTTACAAACTTAATTTTTATTTTAATCTGGTGTTGTAACAAACTTAATCGATACCAACTAAATCGCGTCTAATCGCCGCAATGCGGCAGGGGCTACCTAGTTAACATTAATAACCGGCTTCCACAAATTAGCATGTTGGGAATGGCGTAGAAGGGCTCTGCGAAATTCCTTATATATCTGCGAAATGTACACCGAAACTTGTAATTTTGCTCTTTATCCTTAGCCAAACATCCATTCTTTATTTCCAACATGTATGATCGATATCAACTACCCTTTGAGACCTTACAGAAACTCATAAAATGACGATTTTTGGTTTCAGTCTCTTGGAAATTACGCATTATTTAACATAGTTGATCTTTGACAATAACTAACAAAAAAGATCCAATAAATGTTTTAATGAAAAGAATAAATGCCCATACTATTAAGCATCAACAAAATAAATCCTACACGAGAGGCTTCATCCAAGAGGGAGATCAATGATTCATCAACCGATTGCGCAGTGTGCAGGTTGCCAAATGAAACAACACACCATACATTTTTAGATCGGCTTCTTGCAAAGGAAGCATGAAAAAGTCTTTGGTGCTAATGAACAACCTCAAGTATAGATCAATTCGAGAGCCTATTGAGTATCCTAGCAAATAAGTTACTCCCCGCCTTCGACAAGAAAGTGATAAAAGGAAGTATAGACAACATATTACTGTCCTTGGAAATCCCGAAACAGGAGACTCTTACCAAACAAAAAAAAAAAAGCAATGTCATTGTCCAAGATCATTAAAGATATAAAGACACTCTGTTCGGTGAAAAATAGTGTGTGACTCCCATTCTTGGAATGACCATCGTGGTGTAATTTCAGTTTCCCTTCACATTATGATGCTTGAGCATTTTAATGGGAATATTTTATTTGTTACTTTATCTTTTATATTTATTTTGTTTTTAAGTTTATCTCCTATTATTTGAGTTTAAGTAGGGTTATAATATTTTAGTTTGTTAATTTTGGTTTACGAATAATTGTGTAAACCTTAAGGTTTAGAAACTTTTGGTTCCAAGCTTTTTGGCTAATAATCATATGAGTTTCTTGATTGTTATTTGACATGCGTTTTTAACTACATCATCTTCTGGTATCAAAGCTTTTGGCATGTCGACAATCAAAAAACTCATATGATTATTAGCCAAGAGCTTGGAACCAAAAGGT
Organism: Bidens hawaiensis; assembly: GCF_021521415.1. Taxonomy (NCBI): domain Eukaryota; kingdom Viridiplantae; phylum Streptophyta; class Magnoliopsida; order Asterales; family Asteraceae; genus Bidens; species Bidens hawaiensis. Next base: position 208,163 of record NW_027491931.1, read on the forward strand.
TCTAAACCTTCAAGGTTTACACAATTATTTAATAACCAAAACTAACAAACTAAACAATGACAGCCCTACTTAGAGCATTCTCAACATGTCCCCTATAATTATGCGAGTAGAATTTGCAAATTATATGTGATGTTGTGAGTGTAAATTATAGGATGATGAGAAATATAATGATTTTTTGTAAATTTTGGGAAACTTTGTTTGACCCTATATATTTTTAAATATTTAATTGGTTGTGAGTAGAGGAGAGAAAAACTGTAATAATAAAGGTATAAAAAATATTATTTAATTAAACATAAGAGAAAAATTTAGTGTTTTTTAGTTTAATTATAGAGATGGAGATGAAGAACGGGTTGAGAATGCTCTTAAACTAAAACAATAGGAGATAAACTTGAAAACAAAATAAATATAAAACAATTTATCTATCTATCTATACTAATAAACAAAAATATTTATGGTGATGTGTCATAACCACATTCAATCATAACTTTAATTTCTCTTCTATTTTCTAATCTCTACTTTTCTTAATCCATGTTATCCATGGGTAATATCCTATTAGTTAAACCCCTTCGAAAAAAAAGTATTTAATGCAATTTAAATCACACTAAATTTTACTAGCATGTTACATCTACTTTTACTATTAGATATATAAAAATTTCACAATGATTTTTTTAAAAAAACATATTAACTATATAATATCTATAATAAGTTTATAAGAATTGTTAAGTTAGTTAAATAATAATTACGACCATTATCATATAAAATTTGTGGCATATGTTTATAATATATATTTAATTATGTATATACTTCGAATTTCGTTAAATAAATACAATATTTATAATTTTAAATTTTCTAAAACACTATTTAACTTACATTCATATTGATTTTATATAAAACATTTTAATATGTTTAGGTAATTACCAATATTTGATTTTATGTCGTCTTAAAACATTATTTCATTCTTAGGAAAATGTAAATTTTAAATATATAACATTTGAAGTATGTGTGATAATATTAAAATTAATCCATAAATTTTTTTTAAAAAAATCCCTAAATTAAGTATGACTAACTATCCTAATTTATGTCATTTGATAAATCTCGTGTAATACACGAGTTCAAAAGCTAGTAAAAAATAAAGTAGCAAATAAAATATTCACATTAAAATGCTCCTGCATCACATTCAATGATTGCAAGTTTATGATTTGTTTTCGGTCTCTTGTTGTTGTTATGAATTAATGGTTACGTTTTTTTAAGGCTGATATCATTAAAAAAAGTGCATAGCAAGACATTAAGCACATAAACAACACCAAATAAATACCGTACACCAATAGTGATCAAAACACCAAGTAAAAAATTAAACCTACATTACCTGCCCATGGTCTATATATGCAATCTTTACCTGCCCGTCCGCTACTTTATTTTGGTCTTTGTTTTTTTAATTGATGGCCCACTTATAATTTGTTGGGGATGGTAAGACTTCCGCTCCAAACACAAATTTCTCTTTTCATTTCATAGGTCTTTGGTTCTTTCTTTGCTTGAGGTCGATACCCCACATGAAACACATACTTAGCACTACTTTGGATTTTTATAGAGACTTCAGATTGAGCGTTCAATATATAGGGTCCGTGATCCAATTAAACATCTAAATTTGTTTAAAGTTTTTGAGCCGACCCCCAAACAGATTTCCACCACCATCACCGTTGCTACACCTTCGCCTAAAGAACAACCTGCCGTCACACATCAGTAACCAGCATCATCTCCTCGTCATATCATCGTCATCTCCTCACCACCACCCCTACTGCTATTTCTATTTTGCCTTTAATCCTCGGTTTTGGGTCTGCCCGCCAGGTGTTCGATAAAATGTCTCAATGAGTTAATCGGTTTTTTTTTGGGTTTACGGAGGGGAGAGCAACTGGCGGTTGCTCTCCTTTCTCCTCTTAGTTCGGGTTTTTACTCCCAAAACTCAGCTCGAGTTTGTTTGTTGGCCTTTTTGTCGTGAGGGGTTATGACAAGGGCTCGGATTGTCAAAGGAGCCCCATCGGGGGAGATGGGCACGGGAGGTGGACATGGTTGTCGGTTCGACATCATTTCTCGTGGTGGATTAATTGATGAGGGTGCTATGTCTAAGACCCTAGAAAATAGTGTGGGTTCGGTGGGTGTTTGGCCATGTCCTTTTAGGGGGTTCCATTGTTGCCCGGATGGACGGGCGGGGTCAAGGGGGATCTCTCGGTTAATGGCGCATATCAAACGACTTCATTTGTCGTCGGATGAGCAGAAAGGGACCCTACGGGACGCCATTTCCACGAATTGTGATTTATTTATTTCGGTTGGGGAGGCTTTTAAGGCCTCGGACCAGTGGCTATGTGGGGTGTGTATGCGTCCAAATGCTCTTAAACGGACGTGTCATCATGCTGATGGAGTCACCAAGTACAACGAGGGTGTGGGAGCTGTGGAGGAGTTTATTGTGGGGATTGATAAACCACATGTTATGAGGGATGTTTCTCCCTTGGGAGGGATAGTGGTGGATGAGGTTCTCCTTGACCGCGTCTTCTCTCTTCCTATCACAATTGTTAAGAGCATCCATCATAGTTGTCGTATGGCATTTTCTCAAGCGTTAACTGCGGCTCTGGGTAAGGTGGTTGCTATGCCAGACTCTGTTGAGGCATGGGTGAAACTTTTCTTGTAACCGCGGTGCACGCTGCGTGTTTTCAGACCTTCTAAACGTCAGGAGCGCAGGTCCGGTAATAGAAAGTCTTTGCAATGTCAGAGTATTCAACAAGCACTAGCAAGTTGGGGTGCTAAGGATGGTTTTGATGCGCTTATTTTATCCCTTTTTGCCACACCTATAGGGGTGAACTCGAGTCATGGGGAGCCTCTCGCTAAGCACGATGATGTTGCGGTATGCGCCAATGTGAAACAATGTTTACGAAAAGTGGCGGACGGGCATTTTACTGCCTCCATTAAAGTATTATGCTCTTCAGGGTTGCACCTTTCGGCAATGACACTTTGAAAGCGTTAGTGGCTAAGCATCCCAATTTTCCCCCGCCGGTTATGCCTGCTTCATTGCTTTCTGAACCTCCTCTTGTTGTTGATGAGGATTGTGTGCTTGGATGCATTAAATCCTTCCCTAAAGGGACGTCATGCTGACGTGATGGATTGAGGGCACAACATATTTTAGATGCATTTTGTGGGGAGGGGTCGCCGATCGCTGTTGGGTTACTAAAGGCTACTACTGCGATGGTTAATTTATGTTTGGGGGGAGATGCCCAAGGGTTTTGGCAGAGTTCATTGCGTCGGCTCCTCTCACACCGTTGCTCAAACCGGACAATGGGATTAGACCCATTGCCGTAGTTGCCATTTGGAGAAAATTGATCTCTAAGGTGGCTATGAGGGGTGTTGGGAAAGACATTACTAAATACCTGTGCGACTTTCAGTTTGGGGTGGGAGTCCCTAGTGGTGCAGAGGCCGTTCTTCATAGCGTGAACAGGTTTTTAAGTAAGTTCCATTCTGATGGGTCATTGGCTATGCTTACTATTGATTTTTGTAATGCCTTCAACTTGGTGGATAGGACTACCCTTCTGAATGGGTTCGGGCCCGATGTCCATCTATTTCCTTATGGGTGAACTTTTTATATGGGCAACCGGCCAGGCTATATGTGGGAGATGACCGCATTTGGTCCTCCACTGGGGTTCAGCAGGGGGACCCTTTGGGACCTCTTCTTTTCGCCTTAGTTCTGCACCCATTTATTCATCTAGTCCAGAGTTCCTGTAAGCTTCTCTTTCATCCTTGGTACCTAGATGATGGTACAATTATTGGGGAATCTAAAGAGGTTGCCAAAGCTTTAGATATTATCAGGTCGGAGGGTCCCCGCATGGGCCTTGAACTTAATATTAAGAAAACCGAAGTATTTTGGCCGTCGTGCAATGGGGTTAAGGTGCAGGAGGGGGTGTTTCCCTGTGAGATTGGAAGACCGGTGCTAGGTGTGAAACTCCTCGGGGGAGCCGTTAGCCGGGATGCCGGGTTCATCAGTGAACTTGCTATGAAAAGGGATTCGCGAGCTGTGGAGTTGATGAGCTATCTCCCGCATTTGGGGGACCCTCAATGCGAGCTCCTTTTGCTCCGCTCATGTATGGGAGTTGGAAAGTTGTTGTTTGGTCTCAGAACATGCCAACCTGTGTATGTAGGGGAAGCAGTTTCTGTGTTTGACAATTGCCTTCGGGGGGCGATTGAGGACATCGTGGTTTGTGATGGTCCCTTCTTTGGAGATTTTCAATGGAGGTTGGCATCACTTCCGACTCGTTTTGGAGATTTGGGTTTATGTTCAGCTTCAGACGTTTCTACTTATGCGTTTGTGGCCTCGAGGGCGCAATCTTGGGAATTACAAGACCACATTCTTCGAGGTTGTGGTATTGATGGGTTTGACTCCGATTATGGGAGTGCGATAGATCGGTTGCACATTTCACTTCCCGATTTTCACATTAGCGGTTTCTCTAATAAAGACACCCCCCTAAAGCCCAACATGCTTTGGCGAGTGGCCTTTATAGTGGAATCAACAAGAGTTTGGAAATGAAGTTTGATTTATCCCCTCGTCAGAAAGCGGTGTTTGAGTGTCTTCGGGCTCCTCGGGGTCAAGATTTCTTAAGTGTTCTCCCTATTGAAGGATTGGGCCAACATATGTCGGCTTTAGAGTACCGGGCCATCCTGAAGTATCGGTTAATGATCCCTTTGTTTCCGGTAGATGAGTCGTGCCCGGTTTGCCGTAAGGTTTGTTTGGATTCTTTTGGCGAGCATGCGATTCACTGCAAAAAGTTGCCTGGGTTTAAGTATAGGCATGATTTGGTGAGGGATGTTCTATGCGATATTCTTAAACGAGCCGGAATTTCAGCTAAAAAGGAAGCCCCCGTAAACTTTCTTACGGATCCTCAAGAAGGAAGATCTACATTACGACGCGCCGATATACTTGTTTTTGGGTGGGTAGGGGGAAAACACGCTTGTGTCGACCTCACAGGAGTGTCCCCTCTTGTTGGGATTAGGGACACTGGATTTGTAGCAGGCCAGACAGCATTGAAGGCGGCATCGGGCAAGGTTGCTAAACACGAGAGAGCTTGTTTGGAGAATCAACACGTGTTCATCCCTTTCGCCTTTGACACTTTTGGTTTCTTAGCTCCGAATGCCGTGGACCTTTTGAATAGGGTTCAGAAAGTTGTGTATAGTAACGTATCAGCCCATAAGAATCAAAACTTTGTTTTTAGTCGGATTGGGTTTGCTATCCAAAAGGGGGTTGCGGCGCAGCTTGTTGCCCGCTTACCTGCCACTTCATTGTAAATCGTTTGGATGTTTCTATGAAATATAAAAGGAGCGTTATAAACTAAAAAAAATCTAATATTATTGCAAAATGGATTATGTTGGGGCAAGTGTTGTGACAGTTACCTAATGATGGTGTTTATTTCCTTAACACGTTAAACGAGATAGTGGGAAACAAGATTAATATGTGTACGTCCATGCATATTTTAGAAACTTAATTAGTGGACCAAAATCGTTCTAAGTAAAGTATGAACTATCGGTTGGCGTATTTTACAATATACATGGTTGGATCCTAGTACGAGTTTGCCTTACAGATATAAAAGACATTGGCATCCATTCCATGTTAAGCTATGGTCCAAGCTGACAACAATGTCATTGCCTAGTTTATTAGAAATTGGCAAGAGATGTTTGGTTTAAGTCTATCAGTTGGTGGAAGATGATCCACTTCAACTTTGACTCGATTATGGATATTCTAGTTCAGTTCGGATTGTGGCAACTTTTCGAGTACTTGGGTTACAGTTATGTGACCGCGGAAGGTAAGAGCATATTGGTGTTTAATGTACTGACCGCGGAAGGTTAAGGTTCATGAATCAATTGGTGTTAATCCAAGTCTTTGGTAATTCGTCTATTATCTTGTTTGAAACAACATTCTTTGCTTTTAATTAAAATACGACAAATAACTTAACCATATACTCTTTAATTTTTTGTCATATACATTTTTAAACGTAGAGGATTTGTATGCACCTTTTAGTCAAGATTTTTAGTTAGTTCTTCACAACTAAAAACTTGAAATATTCTTACACCGTCTATATAAATAAAAACTCATTATTGTTATGAGTTTTTCATGTTCCCCGAAGATTTTACATATTTTTTGCAATGATAGTAGTGCTATTTTAGCTTGCAAAGTTGAAAAGATATTACTTGAAGATCTATACAAGTTTTAATGTTTGAAAATACATCAATTACTGCCATGCAATTGTTGTGTTTCTGCGACGTATGCTGTTGTAGCTAGGCCAGATTTTGGGTCTGCTTAACGTTACTTGATTCTTCTTGAAGTTTTGTTTTGCGCTGATAATCTCTGTCCTCGTCATGAGTTTGCAGTTACTTTAGATATAAATGACGTTGAAGAGGTAGGTCCCAGCAGAGCCCAGTTGGTCCCGCAAGACTCACCTTGAACAGGGACGTCGGCGCAAAGACCATCTGCTCCCGCAGGACCCACCATGCTCATAGAACCTTACGCGCAGTACGCAAGCTGTACACGCAGGGAAAGCCTCCCAATGGTGAAGTACCCCGCCTGTTCCCGCAGTTGCGGATACAAGCCATCAGGGAAGGCTACCCGCAGACAGCAGGGCTACACGCACAAGACAATAGATACTTCAGTAGTCACATGAAGGAATGAGCAAGGCAGGAACAATCCCGCCTAAATGAGCCAGTCTGTATGATTCTGAAAGATCTTTTGTACTATACCTACCAAGGTATGGATAGGACAGACGATCTGACCAGAACAACCCATGAGCCAATCACAGGGTGACAGCTCACCGACAACAGTGCGAGGAGGAGCACCCTCTAGTACTGTTTGTCACTATTAGCCGCTGCCTACTCACCAACCCTTACTGTGGGACATGCGCAGCCTACAGTTGGTGGAATAGTGTTACTATTGCCGTAACCTTTTCACCAACCAGCATGGCCTGCGTACAATCCACAGTAGGTGGGACGTGCATAATCTACAGTTGGTGGAATAGTGCAGCCGACTTTGTTACTGTTGGCCGTAACCTACCCACCAACCAGTATGGCCTGTGCATAGTCCACTGTTGGTAGAACAGGAATACTATTCAGCCGGCTGTACCTGCTTGGAAACCTACCTTCGGCTATAAATACTCCAACATCTTGGAATGGTAAGATCATCTGCTATCCAGTTATCTAGCAATCTCTTAATATACACTTATATTCAGAGCAACCTAGTCTGATTCTCACGCCGGAGGGTGGTCACAAGGAGGAACCCCCCCCTTCTCAGTGACGAGCTTACGGTGTTTGTTTTGCAGGTCTCCTGAAGAACAGCCTTCTCAGCTAGACCTCATCCGTGGGAAACATTACTTAACCCCCAGATTATCTATAATCTGTACCGGGTCACCTAGTGTTTCTTCATTAGCGCCATCCGTGCATAAAAGCTAGAACTATTTTAGTTTTTTCACAATTTCTGAAGAAATGGTTAACGTTACTCCGGTTCAAAGGCCAGTAACCGACCAACAAACCCCGGTAACAACCCCAGCAACTGGGGGGAACACCGGCGGTTATACAATCCTTACGAACACTACCCCGTCTACCCAAGCCGGGGCAAGTGGAGTAAATATTCCATTGGGGTTCTCCGATACCCAACTGGAAAAACGAACGAAGGTTCCTCGCCAAACACTAGATCAAGTGAAGGCGTGGGCCGAAGCACGGCAAAGAGAATTCCAAGCCGAATTGGACGAACGCTTGCGTTCAGTTCAACAGGCTGACGAATTCGCCAGTACTCGCCAACACCTCAATATGAGCAGTGACTGCGAGTACTCAGACGACGAGTTGGAGTCCGACACCGACGCGAACCCTCGCCATAAGGCGAAAGGGAAGCGTAAGGAAACGGACGTCCAACCAAAAAGGAATTTTGGGGAAGCCTTTAAACCAATCGTGGAGAGAAACCCGCGTGACTTTTCCAAAACCTTTAGACCAACTGCTACAAATGCAGGGAAGTCAAAGTTCGCAAGGGACATTGCGGAAGCAATCGCCCCGAGAAGTGCCAAACAAATGTCCAACATTGGCACTTATGATGGTCTATCCGACCCAGACGACCATTTGAACAGGTTCATTGCGGGGGCTACCGTCAGCAACTGGACGGAACCCACGTGGTGCTACATGTTCCAGATGACTCTGGTCAGAGCGGCCAGGGCATGGTTCGATCGTTTACCGATCCACCACATATACGACTGGGCGGACTTTCAGAACAAGTTCAGCCAGCATTTCAGCCAACAGAGGAAGTACACTGAAGAGCAGTGGACGATCCTTAACTGCGTGAGAGAGGAGGATGAATCTCTACTAGACTTCATCACTCGCTTCAACTCCAAAAAGCTTAGTCTCGGCAACATAAGTGAAGATCTGGTTCGCGCCGCCTTCATCCAAGGCGCCGAATACCCAGAACTTATCCGCACATTGACGGGTAAGGATGGCATGCCATCAACTTGGGATGCCATCATGACGGCGGCAAAGCGCTTTGCCGAGACGGAAAAGCAACTGGGAAGGGATCTTCCCCAGAGTACACACCTCTACACGCAGAGGACCAGAGAGAACAATGTCCGGATCGCCCGGCAGAACAAAAAGAGGAGGCTAGGTATTTGGCAGTCAAGGGTAAACTTTGACACCTCATCCAGCTCTCGCCCTCTTGTTGGCGGAAGGGACAACACACACCCTTCAAACCGAAAACACCGGTGGACGCCACTCACGAAGAGCGTCACGGAGATATTTGCCACGGAAAAATTGCCATGGCCTAAAGCCCCATTGATCCGGCAGAAACCTAATGCGGATCAAAGCAAATCCTGTGATTTCCACGGGACAAAGGGTCATGGTACTGAAGAGTGCACATCCTTGAAGGATATTATTGAGACATTTGTCAAGTATGGAAGGCTTGCACATCTTGTGGCATCGATCAGGAAGGGAGGAAGGAATGACAACCGGTACAGAGGTAACGGACGAAAGCCCGTCGATATCAGCATCAACATGGTTCATGACAAGGTCAGAGGAAGAAAAAGACGGGTGGCAGAACCATGCGCGTGGAAGGAAGCTGAGGTGCGCTTCCCGCGAGTGCCAGGAGGCCCCAGCAAAGAAGGCCCCATCGTCATCAGAAGCCAGCTGGGGCAGTACATCACTTCACGCACTCTTGCTGACAACGGCGCTTCGTCGACAGTGATGTACAGACAGTTCTTTGATAAGCTGGATGATGAAGACAAAGAACGCTTGGAAACGGTCTACGCTTCAATGGAAGGGTTTGACGGAAGTACAGAAACACCCCTGGGTATCCTATCTTTCCCCGTTACTCTTTCTGATGGGAATCATTCACGCACAGAAGACGTGGATTTTGTCGTGATGAAAAAGCCACATCATACGTACGACATCCTATTCGGAAGAGACGGGATGGCAAGATTCAACGCCGTGGTATCTTCAGTCCATGGCATGATGGGATGGCCAACAGCTGAGGGTGTAGCAATGATCTCTGGCATTCCCCAGGTATGCATTGCATCTGTTTCATCTAAACCCAAACCGAAAAAGGCTAAACCAACCATCACTGAACCAGAAAAATGGGCCTTCAATGGCAAATACCCCGACCAGGCCGTTACCATTGGACCAACAATCGTTGATCCCACCCGCACCTTACTCAAACGCTTACTGCAGAAAAACGCTGACATCTTTGCGTGGGCACCAGCTGACATGACTGGTGTACCCCGAAGTAAGGCGGAGCATAAGCTCAAGTGCGATCCAGCTGTTACGCCAGTCGTACAAAAGCGCAGAGTAATGGGGCCTGAACAAACTAACGCGTGTAGAACCCAAGTCAAGGAACTCCTTGACGCAGGCATCGTACGCGTTAGTAGATATCAAACATGGGTTGCAAATCCCGTAATGGTACCGAAGAATGACAAACAATGGCGCATGTGCATAGATTTCAAAGATTTGAACAAAGCATGCCCCAAAGATTGTTATCCGTTACCAGAAATTGATCTCAAAGTGGATTCGTTGGCACCATTTCGCCTTAAATGCTTCTTGGATGCGTATAAGGGGTACCACCAAATCCACATGGCCATTGATGACCAGGACAAAACCGCATTTCGGACGCCCGATGGTACATTTTGTTATAAAATGATGCCATTCGGACTTAAGAATGCAGGGTCCACGTACCAACGACTAATGGACAAAGAGTTTCATGCCCAAATCGAGAGAAACTTGGAAGTCTATATGGATGATTTGGTCATCAAAAGCCTCGAGCCAGAGGCGATGTTGAAAGACATTGAAGAAACTTTCAACACGCTCCGAAAGATAAACATGAAGCTCAACCCGAGCAAGTGTTCATTTGGGATGGAAGAAGGGAAGTTCTTGGGAGTCATTGTTACTAAAGATGGCTTTAGAGCGAACCCTGAAAAGGTCGAAGCCATTGTTAAAATGGAATCACCTACCACCATCAAACAGGCTCAGACACTGAATGGACGACTAGTCGCACTTAATCGCTTCTTGGCAAACCATGCGGATAAGTCGTTTCCTTTCGTGTCAACATTGAGAAACTGCTTGAAGAAAACGCACTTCCGCTGGACACCAGAAGCGGAAGCAGCTTTTCAGGAGATTCGGTCACGCCTGATCGAACTCCCAACACTTACAGCACCACAAGCGGGAGAGGAGTTAATCCTATACCTTTCCGCAACAGATAGAGCAACCGGGGCAGTCCTGCTAGTAGAACGAAAGGGCATCCAGATGCCAATCTGTTATGTTAGCCGTGTACTAACAGACGTAGAAACCCGGTACTCTACCCTCGAAAAATTAGTCTTAGCACTTATACACGCTTCACGCAGGTTAAGACGATATTTCCAGGGCCACCCAATCACCATTCTCACCAACTTCAAACTCTCAAACGTTCTAGGCAAACCCGAATTATCGGGACGTCTAGCCAAATGGGCAATTGAATTGGGAGAATATGCAATTAAGTACAAGCCAAGACCAGCCATAAAAGGCCAGGTCCTGGCCGATTTTATTGCAGAAGTCCCCGCTTCGCGGGAGAAAGAGTGCCAGGAGGAGGCTCAACCCTCCCCAGCACAGGACGTCAATGATGTCTGGCGACTCTACACTGATGGAGCAGCCAGTAACGAGGGTTCAGGCGCAGGGTTAAAATTAACCAACCCAGCAGGCCAAGAATATACTTACGCTATTCGGTTGGATTTTCCAAGTACGAATAATGAAGCTGAATATGAAGCATTCTTGGCCGGTTTGAGAATTGCGCGTAAGATGGGAGTGAAAAACTTGGAAGCCCACGTGGATTCCATGCTGGTGGCCAACCAAATAAATGGGACGTACACGGCTGTGAACGACACCATGGCCCTGTACCTCGCCCAGGCAAAAACCCTTATGCGTGATTTTAGTGATTGTAAAGTCATACACGTCAAGCGCAGCGAAAACAAATCTGCGGATGCGTTAAGCAAGCTTGCATCACTAGCCTTCACCCACTTGGGAAAGGACATCCGCATTGAACTCCTCGAAGCACCATCAGTCCCGCACAAGGAAATTTGTGTCATCCAAACCAGTACAGAAACGTGGATGACACCAATAATAAATTACCTTGCAGCAGGAATACTACCAGAGTCAAAAACACAGGCAAGAAAACTACGCTGTAAAGCACTGAATTATCAACTCGTCAATGACGTCCTTTACAGACGTAACTTTCTTGGCCCACTCTTGAGATGCGTGGACAACCAAGATGCCGACTACCTCTTAAGGGAAGTACACGAAGGCATCTGTGGGGTACACGCAGGTCCCCGCGCTGTTGTAGCCAAGTTAAACAACGCGGGATACTTTTGGCCGGGGATGCATACGGATGCACTGGCATACATCAGAAAATGCAGGTCTTGCCAGCTTTACGCACCTAACACGCATCGCCCAAAAAACGAACTGGTTCCAGTCACTTCTTCGTGGCCATTTCAGAAGTGGGCCATCGATGTGACAGGCCCATTTCCTACAGCAGCAGGAAATGTTCAGTTCCTAGTGGTAGCCATCGACTACTTCACCAAGTGGATAGAAGCAAAACCTTTAGCCCAAACAACCGCAAAGCATATCAAAAAATTTATTTGGGAATTTATAATTTGTCGTTTTGGACTTCCACAGAATTTGGTGAGCGATAACGGCACCAACTTTGCTGACAAGAAGCTACAACAGTGGCTAAAAGAACTTCAAATCACCCACACCTTTACCTCAGTGGCACACCCGCAAGGTAATGGTGAGGTGGAAAGAGCAAACAAAAGCATCGTTGATGGCATAAAGAAAAGACTCTCGGAGCACAGATCCGGCTGGGTGGACGAGCTTCCGCACGTCCTTTGGGCAAACAGAACGCTGAAGAAGGCCAGTACGGGAGAAACCCCGTTCAGCCTCACTTATGGCACTAAAGCCATGGTCCCGGTCGAAATTGGTCTACCCTCACCAAGGGTCTTGAGTCAGCCAGAAGACAATGATGCGGAAAGACGGTTGGATCTTATGCTAACCGAGGAACGCAGAGACTTAGCCGCAGTGCGTGAAGAGAACTACAAACGACAAATGCAAAAGTACTACAACACGCGGGTAAAACTCTGCAACTTCAAGGAAGGAGACTACATACTGCGTAACAACGAGGCTTCAAACCAAGAGCGCTCAGGAAAGCTGGCCCCGATCTGGGAAGGGCCATACATTATCAAAGAAGTCCTGGGAAAAGGCGCATACCGGCTTGAAAGGCTCGATGGCACTCCTATCCCAAGAACATGGAATGGAGCTCAATTACGCAAATGTTATATGTAGATCAATTCCAAACTTGTAAAGAAAAGGCCTAGAGCCACTTCTAATGGAAATGATTCTCCTTACACAATGTGTTGATAGCCTTGCCTTTAACTTATGAACTTCCCATGTGCCGGTATTCACCGCACCAATGCGTGAAGAAGTAAGTAGTTGCGTGTGGAAGGCGGCAAAACCCGCATAAACAACGCTAAAAATGTTAAAAAATAATAAGGAAAACCTACACGCAGGTCAGATGTAAGTTAAGTTTAGCCATCCTTGTAAGTGCAAGTGACGGTCTTACCCGCACAATCACGAACAAGGAAGCAAAACTTCAACCTATCATCTACCACGTTCAAAGGTTAACTTATACTAAAAAATAATAAGGAAAACCTACACGCAGGTCAGATGTAAGTTAAGTTTAGCCATCCTTGTAAGTGCAAGTGACGGTCTTACCCGCACAATCACGAACAAGGAAGCAAAACTTCAACCTATCATCTACCACGTTCAAAGGTTAACTTATACTAAAAAATAATAAGGAAAACCTACACGCAGGTCAGATGTAAGTTAAGCCATCCTTGTAAGTGCAAGTGACGGTCTTACCCGCACAATCACAAACAAGGAAGCAAAACTTCAACCTATCATCTACCACGTTCAAGGGTTAACTTATTCTGAACACTTAGAAAATTTCAAGGAAAAGATAAGGAAAACTTCCACGCAGGATAAATGTAAGTTTAGCCATCCTACTAAGTGCAAGTGACGGTCTTACCCGCACAATCATGAAAGAGGAAGAAAAAATAAACTTATAATTTAGCATGTCAAAAAGTTAACTTATCTAAGTACTAAAGAAATTGCCAAGTGTAAACATGCGTTAAATAAAGAAAAGGACAAACACATTCTTTATTTCAACTTGAATATTACAAACATTGCTGGGTATATACCCGCATACAAAAGAAGTAAGAGCAAATATCTACGCTAGTGGTGGAAAGGGATCTTTTGGATCATGCTTCAGGACCACTTCCACTTGGACCCGCACCATCAGCAGAGTGTGACGGTTCAAGGAAAGCTCTAAGGACAGCAAGCCCATCATCAGCAGCAGCAATTTCATTTACCTTCTCCACCACCGGATGCGGGAAGGCAGCATAATGGTTCACTGCTTGGTCATAAATAGTTTCGGTATCCGCATTATACAGAGGGAAGTTGGAAGGCGGAACGCCTTTCTCAGCAAACCCTAGACCAAGCAGGAAGCCGGTCCGTTCCCCATCCTCATGAGAAGCGTTGAGAGCTGCGCTCATAGCATCGTCGTAAGATGTCTCTGAAAAGACCCGATGCACAACCTACAAAAAATGTACAAGTATAAGAACTATTCTACAAAGGAAAGCGTGACGACATAAAGCTAAAATACCTGAGGCAACGCTTCTCGAAGAAGCCATTCCTTGGCAGCCAGAGCTTGGGTGCAGGCGCGTTCAGCTTCGTTCTTATTAAGATTGGCGAGAAGCACATCCTTTGCGGCGGCCTCTTCAACGCCCTTAAGCTTCCGCTCGGTCTGCGCAAGCACACCCCTCTGGTCCAGGATCTCTTGAAGCTTCTTCGCATCCTCCATAGCCAAGGCATCATGAGCCTGTTGAAGAGCCTCTAACTTAGCTTTAAGTTCTTCATTCTCCAGGCGGAGAGGCTCAGCAACAGCTTCAGCCTTGGTGGCCCTCTCGGTCGCGTTCCTCGCAGTCTCCTTAGCTAGCCGAAGCTGTTCTTTAACAGCTTGGGCAGCCTTGGAGCGGGCCTCGAGTCGCGCTTGAACCTCAACCTCGAGGGCCTTGAAGGCCTTCTCCTTCTCCGCAGATACCGCGGTCAGTTTTTGGTTCTCCTCCCGGAGAGCACGCGCCTGAGATATTTCTTTAACACGAGCTGCTTTCAACTTGTCGTTTTCACGACAAAGCAGCTCGACGCGTGGCTGCATCCGGGCCAGGAGAACCCGAAGCTCGTTGGTTAGCCTACCCTCCTGGTAGCTAACCATGGCTTCCCCCAACGCACCATGGGGAGCAGCGTGGTGAGCCCAGTCCACGCACTCCACAGGTGTACGAAGGGTTGTTCCTCGGCGTATGTTCCATCTTGGAACATACACTTCATTGGAATCCGACACTGCAAAAGAAACAAAGCAGTTAGGAAAAGATGATAAAAATTACATAAAGGACAAAAGAACCCTACGCACCTGTAGGGTCGATCACAGGCCGATAGCCACCGAACCCATCACCTGAACCTAAGGGAAATCCATCCAAAAGGTCAGGCAGATGGGAAGGTAGCAAAGATCGGCGAGAAGCCCCGCGCGTACCTGAAGGTCCAGCCGTCGAGGCCGATGGCGGAGGCGGCATGGTTTCCGCCGCAGTCGATGGCGGAGGCATGGTGTCCGTCGCGGACGCCGCCGAATAGTCAGCAGCAACAGTAACCGCCGGCTCGGTGAACGATGCTGTAAAAATTGCACTCACCGCCGGCGGTGACGTCATCTCGGCTGGAACAGTCGGCTCAGAATGAGCAACTGAACCAGCGGAAGCAGGCGCAGGCGCCTGGGTCGACGCCTCAGGTAGGCTGACCAAGCCTACCGTCATTGGCGGAGAGGTTGTACTCGGCCCGTCACCCTGGAATGCGCCAACATCCACACCTGCGTAAAGAAGAAAAGTGTTAAAAAGACTTGAAGATTAAACTATGAAAATAAAAGCTAAGAGTTGTACTTACAGGGTTTCTTCCGCTTGAACGTACGGACGGGCGGGGACGAACCCGATGGAGCCGGTCTCTTGATGCCGGTCACCATGGTTGTCATTGGTTCTCCAGAGGTAACAGTCGTAGCCTCCGGAATAGTGGTCTTCTCACCACCGGGCTTCCCCCCCGCCTCTTCACTATCTGACTCAGTGTCAGATAGGAGCACTGGATCGGCTGTGGAGGCCGCCTTCTCCTTCCCTTTCCCGCCGGCAGCCCGCTTCTTCCGCACTAACGAAGGACCATCTGCGGATTCCTCAGAAGAAGACAGGGTGTAAGGAATTCCAGCAGCGGGTACAGCACTGAGGGGTGGAGGGGAGAATAACGCCTTACCTGGCCGCCGGTGGCTCAGGATCTCGTGGCCTAGCGGATAAACCTCCACAAACCGATCCGCTGTTTGCTCCAGGATGGGCAACTCGTTCTCATCAAGAGCACGAGTACCCATCCGCACAGGATCGTCAGCTTCCCGCGGGTACAGGAGCGACTCCAAATTGTTCCCCTCTAAGAGAAAAGAAACAGTTAGAAGACAAACTCATATCAGCAAGAAAGACAAGACATACCATAAGGAGTAGAGTTCAAACCGTATTCGAGAAGGATGGGAACCTGAGACGCCTCCTTCCACACCCGGCTCATCCCCAGCATCACCATCCCGGACTCCGCAAACCGGTAAACCGGAGATTGGACCAGGGATATCTTCGAGAACCATTCCGCCTCCTGGTAGTTGGGGGCGTGAAGGCTCGGAATTGCTTGGCCATTTTTAAACTTCATGGCAAGGGGGACGGCGCGGGCGGATATGTAGAAGAACTCCCGCTTCCACGATCGGAGACTGCGCTCGGTCGCACAAATCTTTAAACCCTTGATACGGGTTGTCAGGGTATACCACCCCTGGATGCACCTCCAGGTATAGAAGGTCATCAGGCGGTCCACATGGGGCTCGATGCCCAGAATCCGGCACACCCACTCGAAGTGGCGAATCTTGGCGACCGCCATAGGGTGCAGCTCGGTCAAATGAACACCGTGCCTCTCAAGGACACGGTAAACAAATTTTGTCAATGGGAATCTAAGATTCCCATAGACAAAAAATGCAGCATAAACCCCGATCTTGCCTCTGGGGGCATCGTACACGGTCTGGTGGGATTCAGGAAACTCAGGCTCGAGGGGATCGAGCATGAACTTCCTGACAACATACCGGTACTGATCGCCGGGCAGAGCACACTGGCACTCGCCAGCAGTACTCCTGTCGTCGGCCACAGCTTCAGCATCACGTGAAGACATCTTGCAGAGGAAGAAGAAAACGATTTCGAGAGAATGCTCGATTAAATAAAGGAGTATTCGCCGGAAATCGCCTTAAAGATGAAGAGAAGAGTGAAAAGTGTGAATTGCAAATAACCCTCTCCCCCTTTATATAGTAATCGCAATTAATGCGGTGAATTTAATGCGGAGGAGAGAGAAATCGAAGGTGCAATGAAACTATGACACGTGGCAAAAAGCAAGCTGGCAACAGCTGTTGACAGGACGCGTGCCAGTAATTTCGCGGCCACGCGCCTGAAAAATCGTGCCCACGCGCCTGAAAAAGCGACTGGAATGACCATGTTCTGTCACGTCACCATAACTTCCTGCACGTCCTGACACAGTCAGAAGAAACCGCCGCACGACGTTTCAGATGTCTGGACTGTTCTTATCCTTACCAACCTTTCGAATTTCAAAATTCAAAATTCAAAAAGATTCAAAAGTAAGCGGGAAAATACCCCTTACCTTGGCAACCAAGTAACCATAAGACGGATGCGGGTACAGTGTTCAGGCAAAACCCTTCACATACCTAGCACCCGCAGGGAATTGAAGCCAAGAAAACCCCGGCAACAAAGTAACTATAAGGCGGGTGCGGGTACAGTGTTAGGGCAAAACCCTTCACATACCTAGCACCCGCAGGGAATTGACGCCAGGGGTACCTTGAAAATAAAGTAACTGTAAGACGAGCGCGGGTACAGTGTTAAGGCAAAACCCTTCACATACCTAGCGCTCCGCAGGGAATTGAAACCAAGAAGGATCTTTTGGGCAATGCTTGTGGAAACGGAAATAACATCCCCGCATAGCGGGAACGTCGAGAAATACATTGTTTTGAGGCTCCAGGATGGAATTGGTGGTTTAAACATAATTGATCACTATGTTCAAAACCACTAAAACCTCAAGGAGAATCCACACAAGTGAGACTCAACGCTCCTGACTTGCGAGAAGGTTACATACCTACCCGCATCATACCCAAAGATCAAGCAAAAAAAATCGGGAATTTTTGCAAGTGACATTAGGAAATCCGCGGGAAGAATCCCCACGGAGAACCTTAAAACTAAAAACCTTTTCAAAACCCCTTGCTTAAAGTCCAAAAGTTCACCTCACTTTATTGAACATTCGTGAGAAGAACATTGGACTGGGGGGACTTAAAGAGGTAGGTCCCAGCAGAGCCCAGTTGGTCCCGCAAGACTCACCTTGAACAGGGACGTCGGCGCAAAGACCATCTGCTCCCGCAGGACCCACCATGCTCATAGAACCTTACGCGCAGTACGCAAGCTGTACACGCAGGGAAAGCCTCCCAATGGTGAAGTACCCCGCCTGTTCCCGCAGTTGCGGATACAAGCCATCAGGGAAGGCTACCCGCACACAGCAGGGCTACACGCACAAGGCAATAGATACTTCAGTAGTCACATGAAGGAATGAGCAAGGCAGGAACAATCCCGCCTAAATGAGCCAGTCTGTATGATTCTGAAAGATCTTTTGTACTATACCTACCAAGGTATGGATAGGACAGACGATCTGACCAGAACAACCCATGAGCCAATCACAGGGTGACAGCTCACCGACAACAGTGCGAGGAGGAGCACCCTCTAGTACTGTTTGTCACTATTAGCCGCTGCCTACTCACCAACCCTTACTGTGGGACATGCGCAGCCTACAGTTGGTGGAATAGTGTTACTATTGGCCGTAACCTTTTCACCAACCAGCATGGCCTGCGTACAATCCACAGTAGGTGGGACGTGCATAATCTACAGTTGGTGGAATAGTGCAGCCGACTTTGTTACTGTTGGCCGTAACCTACCCACCAACCAGTATGGCCTGTGCATAGTCCACTGTTGGTAGAACAGGAATACTATTCAGCCGGCTGTACCTGCTTGGAAACCTACCTTCGGCTATAAATACTCCAACATCTTGGAATGGTAAGATCATCTGCTATCCAGTTATCTAGCAATCTCTTAATATACACTTATATTCAGAGCAACCTAGTCTGATTCTCACGCCGGAGGGTGGTCACAAGGAGGAACCCCCCCCCCCCCCCCCTTCTCAGTGACGAGCTTACGGTGTTTGTTTTGCAGGTCTCCTGAAGAACAGCCTTCTCAGCTAGACCTCATCCGTGGGAAACATTACTTAACCCCCAGATTATCTATAATCTGTACCGGGTCACCTAGTGTTTCTTCAGACGTTGTCATAAATTTTGATGATAAGGTGTATACGTACATTAGATTGGCTTTTACCTATATGGCCATATTCATTAAACGTACGTACGTTAGATACATAGAATAATAGCTTATGGGCCAACTACAACCACCAATGATAGTCGTGTGACCCGTTGTACGTACGATGAAAACAAAAACATCATTCTTGAGGAATATCGTAAGCTTTAATCATATGTAAATTAAAAGCATACTTCCTTGATGGGCATTATAACTTTCATTTTTATAACTTTTGTTACTCCCATCGATCCTCACGGTATATGTTATTATTAGCGTTTGAAACTACCTCCAATAATAATTATACCTGAGTGAGAATTCTTGAAATGAGATGTCAAATGTTCAGCTTCAGGCACCGAAGAACACCATGCATTAAGAAGGAAACTCACCACTAAGTCAGGTTTCAAACCAGAGAACATAAGATCACAAGCGTTAATTATCACCCTTATGTCATTAGACCAGGAGTCACTTACCTCAAGACATATACTTAAGGAGATTACATAAAGTACAACTCATGACTTTGGTGATATACCTGTTAAAATAATCTCTAAAAAATATTTTTACACTTACCTCACGACATCTTAAGGATATAAACTCTAAAATATTTCTACACTTGCCTTTTTCTTTCTTTCCTAACGAAATCAATGTGAAGTAATTTGGATGCTTAAATTGTTATTATCAAAGCTTTAGTGGTTTAAATATTACATAATCCGATATTTAGTTACATCTAAAGCTAATTATTTGTTTAGGAAAGTATATTTAGCTTTTCAACAAGAACACTTATTATCAACAGATTACCAAAACAGGCAATTTAATAAAACAATAATCAACGCAATGAACGCATTAACAAACCAGGAGTGGCTTGTGGAACTTTGAAAAAAGTTAGGGCTTTAGGCTCACACTTAATTAAGGTCTTCAATTAAAAAAAACACATTATACACAAATATATTATAATATGGGTAAACTAAATTCAAAGTACGGAGTAATATATTGGTGTGATGATATGCTTGATTGTTACTAAAATATAGGTTATCAGTTCCAAAACTTGTATTATACAAATTTTTGTTCTTAACAATTGTCATGAAAAGCCTCAAATTCTTGTTTCGATTTAGGCTTCCACATTCATTGAGCCCCTGCAACAAACTTTTTTATCAGCTAGTGCCTGAATTAAAAACCTTATATATACCGTTTGTTTAAGTTATGAAAGTTCGATCATTTGGTAAAAAAAACAACTTTTTATCATGGTAATAGATAGGTTTCTAGGTTTGATTGTAGGTATATGGAATCAAACCCATAGTAACTACAGCAGCTAAAGGCACATTAATGAAAAGACACACCACGTAAATATAATATACAAATATACAATTACAAGAAATACATAATGTCTCATAACCATGAAGCAATGCATGCC
Source organism: Bidens hawaiensis (assembly GCF_021521415.1). Classification (NCBI taxonomy): domain Eukaryota; kingdom Viridiplantae; phylum Streptophyta; class Magnoliopsida; order Asterales; family Asteraceae; genus Bidens; species Bidens hawaiensis. Next base: position 228,653 of record NW_027491931.1, read on the forward strand.
AAAAGATGTTGATTAATTACCTGGTCGATCCACATGCACGATCTAACGCATATAGATACTTGTCAGCACTTTATCCGTCACCAGAGATGCTTGTAGCAGTTTCAAACCCTATTTATTAACACATGCATCATCTAATACTTGCAATGAAAGGTGGTGCTACTAGTTGCAAAGATATACAGGATGTAATATAATCATGCATGTAAATACTATTGAATATTCTTGATTGTAATACCACATCTTTTCCAAAAGAAACCATCTTCTCCTCAAGCTGACTCAGATCTTTGACACCGAATTTACTGATGAGGGTTATACTTGAAATGGTAGACATTGGTTTCACTACCAAGTCATCCATCACCATATATGTCACAACTTCCTTCACATACCCTCCTTTCATTTTGTTCAAAGCATGCTCCTCCGTCTCTTTGGTTGTTTCCTCTTTGGGCATAATGGCAGTCATCTTAACTTTCATGGAACCACAACAACTGGGACACATAGCATTCGCATGCACGGTTGCATTTGACCGACATGTTGCATAGCGGTTATAGCACGAGCAAATTATAGATGCATTGGAACACCTATAGATTGATTTAGATGCACCAGATTCATCAACAGAAGGAGCATCATAAGACAATAAAAATGTGTTACCACTATCAGGTGTTTTTGGATTGAAGATATCGTCCTTTTTAATGCCGGGTTGAAGGTAGGTTCCTTGGAAGGCTTCAACGCTTTCTTTTAGTTTTCCTAAGCAACCCACCATTTGTTTGGATCCCACGAACTCAATGAGGGTGCCTAGAGGTAAAGAGAAGATGTGGAAAAGGAAATCCACAAATTCTTTGTTGGTTTCTGCAAATAACACCCTTTGCAATTTCTTGTCAACTAGAAGTTTTAGACTCATTTTTGGGGTGGCCATTGGTGGAGGTTTTTGATACCGTAGGTGATTGTGATAATAATTTATAGGACTTGTGTTTTCATGCAAATATAAAGAGGTTAGTGTCACATAGACTAACCTTTATGAGATAAAAAAGAATAGCTATAAAGTACTAGCTAGACTGAATTCATATTAGTTGTATTCAAATGTTTAGTCAAGATATATGTTAACGATAACTTTTATACCGAAAATCCTAAAAGCCACTTACTTTTTCTAATTATGTCTTAGCATAGTCTTCCACGTATGGAAATCTAAGATGAAAGAATACAATAATACAAACATTAAGAAATACCTATAACCGTAGCTTTCGTGTTTATAACTAACCTTCATAGCTTTCTGAATTGTGTATGCTTTACCATCAAATTTAAAGTATTTTGAGTGTACAAAATAAAAATCGAGTAATATAGAAAGTTCTTCAAGAATGAGAATGAATTCTTTGTGAAAAACAAATATATTCGTGGATTAACTAACCTAACGAATTCCTTTATGTGTGGATGAACACTATCACAATGATTGAGATAAAATCGTAAAACAATACAAATTAAGGTTGGCAAGTTATATTAGTGATAAAATTACAAGAAACTCTACTACATGTTATCTATAGGTATTAGGGTTTGTTAGTATATGTTCATAGTAGCTTTTGTTACGGTTTATTTCCTACATATGCAGGGGCACCATCCATTGTAATTTCAGGGGTGTTTGGGGTTAGTGGCGAAGCTTGGACAAAGATGTCGAGGGGGCGGGCGTAAATACTCATTAAAAACGCCGTAAACGAAGGGGTCTGGGATCAAATTTTCAGTTGAAAACGGGTAAATTTACACTACGTATAAAAAAATGCCGGACGAAAACGAGTAAATTTACACTACTACACAAAAAAATGAGGGGTCGGAGCCACCCCTGGCCCCAACTATCCTTCGCCAATGCTTGTGATTCTTTATTTTAGCTACTTATAGCTTATAACTTATGGGTTATAAGTAATGTTTTCAGATCCGGCCCGGACATCGACCCGGGTCAAAGTTCGGACCGACCCGGAAGAACGGACCGTTGTTGATCCAGATGAGTCAAAATAATATATATATTTTTTATTTATTTTTAGTTATTTATTTTATAAATATAAGGATATACATCTCATACTATACTTGGAAGTTACAACATGATATGTTATTTCATTTGTTTTCTCATATTAACTTGTAACCAATTTTATTTTCCAAATCCACGATTTGAACAAATATTATGAATTTTATGAAATACTTCGAAAATAGTTAATAGTGAAGGAATCATAACTTGTAAGAACTTTGGCCACTATATAAGATATATATTGTACGTAACATGAGTTATGCGTGGTTGGTTGGGTTGGGAGGTTTTGTTTAAACAAATTCATCTTGGTACTTGCGTGGGTTCGGTCGGACCGCAAACCGTAATACCCGGCAGGGTATTAAGAAAACGGGTAATTCGTGTGAATCGGACCGAAAATAGTAGCGGGTCCCGGTCGGACCGATCGAACCGGCCGGTCCGATCCCGGTTTCAAAACATTAGTTATAAGTTATAAGGTGTTTGGGAAATTAGTTAGGTTTTGTAAGTGTTTAATGTATAAGTTATAACTTTGTAACTTATAACTTATGCTTTAAATAAATTATAAAGAAGGTAAAATAAGAAATCCTAAACACCCCTTCGTTAACTCATGTTAATCCAATTTACTTTTACATGGTATGAGGGCTCGGGTAATCATTACAAACACTAGCCCCACATCTTCAAATAATTAAATCCTTGTTCTAGATTTATTTTGTCACCATTCTAGAATCTTTATATATGTTCCAAAATAGCACTTGAGCCCATATTCCGGTCAAAATGATGAACATTACTATTGATCAACACTATTTGTAACATCTTCAAAACTTCGCTCTAGAAGTATCAAATTATAATAGATAAGAGGCCAATTTGCAACTTGGAAAAGTTGACCACCAAAGGACAATCGGGAGATAGCCGACGGACGCAACTAGAAATACGCGACGGTCCTCCGTTTGTCTTCCAATGGCTCGTTGCTTCAACTCGAAGCTACTTAATGGAAGATCGGAACGTGTCAGCTGACTAATCCTGAAGGAATGACATGTGTAACATCCCCAAAAGTTCGATCTAAATTTGACAACTTATTAAAGTTAAAGGATCAAAAATATTCTCAAGACAAGTAACGAGAAAATTTAGGTAAGAAAATAAAATCATTTCATGTTAAGAAAATAAAGAAATAAAATTATTTCATAAGGAAGTTCATCTCATATTAAAGAAATGGGAAAAGAGAATCCATTATACATGGAATGATGGAAGAAGGTGGAAGCATTCCACATGGGTATAAAAAGGAAAAAAAATTTCCTCTCACATGGAAAGTAAGAAGAATTTGGAAACTTTTTATAAAGAGTTGAGTTTCCATAGTAATATTCTTATACACCAAACATGCACCAGTGGTCCTAATAGAGGGTGTGAAGCACCCGAAGCGCACGGGCTCGGGCTCGGACGATGGACAACGGCCGATGGGTGATAGGCACAATGTGGCGCTTTGATAGCGCACTTTGCACGCTCGCATCGCCGCAAGCCGCTTGAAAGCCGCCTTAGTATTTTTGGAAAATGGAAGTAAGACCAAGATATGACAACTTACCAAAGACAAGGGATTAAAAGTGAAAAATCTGAAATATTAGTCATTCGCGCGACGCGAAGAACCACTACATGACTACTTCGCGCTACGCGAAGCAGCCATAATGCATGCGTGACACGTGGCATCACGTGTCAGACCATGTGGCGCTACGTGGCAAACCCGGTGATGACTCAGCGATAATGAAGCAGTTCGTGCGACACGAACGGCTTGATCAGTTCTCCTTTGCGCGACGCAAAGGAGCACAAAACTTTCTATATATAGAAAGGTTCACTACACTTCCCATCTGACCCTAAAACACATTCTCTCACACATAGGTAACCTCGTTTTGTGTGCCGAGCATCATGGTGTGTGCCAAGCACCGAAGTTCTAACGGTATAGACTTTAATACGCAATATAAAGTAGAAGTGTTGCTCGTACAAGCTTAAATATAAACTCCGAATACCCGTGTAAGGTAGGGGTTCTGCCTAAGTTATTATTTTATTATTATATCATGGTTTAGACCTTAGTTGGGGGTATAGCCTAGACCTTGATCTGATTTATAAATACAAAGGTTATAGATAAAATAATGTTTCTTTATAATTAAGAAAAATAGAATTTTGCATACATGAGGATATAGTTAAAATATTGATTATTCAAGAATAAGAAACATAAGCTTTTACATACAAATGGTATAGTTAAGATGGTTCTTGACGATTAAGAAACGTAAAAGTTTTATATGAAAGGGTATAGCCAAATAAATGTTTCTTTATGACTAAGAAACATAAGATTTTACATACAATGATTATAGTCAGATTGACGTTTCTTCTTGAAGAAGAAACTTATTACAGATGTTTCTTCATGAAGAAGAAACTCAGTACACGATTAGAAAATAAAGCGAAAGATTTCAGAGCTAAATATTTTATTCAATCAAATGATCAATCAATGTTTAAAGTTATCTAAACCAGGCTAAAGGTTTGTAACGGATCAAGAGACGATCCGGATATTTATATAAACCTATTTTATTATAGGTTAATCATCATTCATTCACAAAGGTTTTCAAACGAGGTCATCACCTCATTTAGAACAGACAGTCAAAGGTGAATACATTAAACATTTTACCATCAGTCATTAAGATAAACGGGTTGTTTATCTTAAACAGTCAGTAAAATGTTTGTAAGAGATTATGAGATCTCTAACATAAAGATTTAGGGGATTACGTGATCCCTAGTATATACAAGATAAAAAATAAAAGCAACTCATACTGAGTACACATGTGTCTGGATCCAAACATAATTTGTCTAGTCTATCAATCAAGTTTATGTGGCCGCAGACTAGAAATCATAATAGAATTTCTCCATGGGCATCAGTTCCCGGAGAGCCGAAATTGTGTGCGTATGGGAAGTGGTACAAATCTCAGAAATAAGAGACGTTTCTGCTGAGATTGTTCAAGAAAACTATCTTGTTAGTCATTCAAATAAAGATTTATTAAATTTTTTTAGAGTCAATGATTCACCAGCATATCGCTGACGTATATTTTCCCACATTTTAGGGAAACAAATTTAGCGCAGGTAGCAAGGAATTAGAGTCACTCATGGAGTTAGATGCTCAAGGTAGAGATAACTCAGTTTTTAATTACTAAAATATTGCAAATAAAATCAAACACTCGGGTATGTATTATCCGAGAAGTTTTCCAAATAAATTAATATTTTATTATTAATAAAGACTTCCGCTAAACAACCTACAACTCTGATATATTTACAAAACAGGTACCAACTATTGGTCACACGTTTAGGACCTAAGTCGGATTGTGACAACATGTGACGTGGCACGCGTGGTAGATTGTCGAATGAGCCACCAATAGTCCGTCGATGACTATGATATATCCGATTTTTAGAACCCCTTTGACATTTCGCGCATGACTCAGTACAGCCGACGGACCCTGAAAATTGTGCCACATCCCAACTGAGTATAAAAACCGAGCACCCTAACACCCTTAGCTCGTTTCATTCATCCATTACATCCCACTTCCTCGAAAACCGTGCCACGCTTCCCGATACTCAATACTAAAAACCAACGATCCGAAATCGAACGGTATCTCGACGCTCGATCCAGAGTTGTAGACGAGTTTTTGATCTCGTGATCCGATTACATGTTATGCCCAGCTGTTTCCCGATACCCTTAAGCCATCAAGGTTTTGGTTATGCTTTAGTTTAATTATTTAAGCTAAGTAAACCCTAGTCTGGAGTATATTCAAACCTAAGTCGGCAGTTTATATGTATATATGTTTTGACAAACTAACGTTTCTTTATGTGACGTTTCTTCAACATAAAGAAACTTAATTTTATTAAACTAAGATAAAGTTTAGAAAATGGTTTTGAGCTATATAAAAAACGGATGTTTTAGAATAGGTTTGTAACTATAAAACCAAACTTATTGTGGCTTACAGCTAGACCAACAAAAGATGTAGGTATTTATGTAAACCTACTATTATAGGTTAACTATCCGATATAGACGATTATAAGTATCACACCCCAACCAAAGTGATAATATTTATTCATCATATTTAAAATATTATCAAATATTACACATACTTCAACATGAGAAATAAAATACAACAATCCAATAAATCTTGTTATTAAGATATCCTAAAGGTCATGTAGCGATCTTCACTCGAGCAACTTATCAAACATGTACGTGTAGCATGCATAAAAATAATGGGTCAACTAACAAGCATTTAGTGAGTAAACATAAGTTTGCAGTGTGTGTGTAATAAAAAACAACAATTCACATGTTAATGCGCAAACATGAACAATATCAATATCTATAATAGGCAAATAATGTGAGTAAATGTGGCCAACATGCCGTCTCACGAACATGGGAAGGTGTAAGATCTTATGTTATACACAATGAGCAATACATGAGGAAATGATCCAGTAATAAATAATATAGCATAAGAATAAGAAAGCATATTAACATATATTAACATGAGGTTAAATTGGGTTTGCGGTAAAAATGTGGTGACAAAATATACATGTTACCCCCAAAATATAAAGTGAGAAAATAGGTATGAATGCTCGTTTGGTTAATTTGTTGGATGATGAAATGAGAATAATCTAGTTTTAACGAGTGGTTCGGCATGCCAAGTTATCCCAAACAAATAATCGTGCTCGAAAAAAATAATAATTTTAAATAAAATGAGAAATAATAACAAAAGAGAGAAACTAAGATTCGGTTTATAGTTTGGGATTTTTTTTAACATAAAAAGTAAGTGAGTGAATGTTGAAAGGATAAATTTTGTTTAACGAATTTCATGTATTTAGTGTATGATCTAGATGAAAAGGTTGAATCCGTACATATGTCTTGAGGTAATTGTATAAATTATTATGGGCACATATAAAATAGGTTATTAGATCAAAACTAAATGATCAAATGGTTGACAACGACACTGATAACTATTTCACTGATTCCTTTAAACAAGAACACCCAGAGTGGTACAAGTAGTACCATATAGGAGTCAAATGATTCATTTCCTAGGGTCAATCCAAATGTTGATTGAAATATTTGGCGACACTTTAGAAGGAATTCCACAATGTCATCCAATTGAAGAAATTGAGGTCGAAAGCCAACTTAATATAGGTATTGATACCTCAAGCTGGATGGATTGCCATTGGGCCAATCACATGGGTAATTCGAACCACCACCTCCAGTTACAACAAGTTAACTTAGTATTGAAACACGTTACGACCAAGATCTAGCCTCTAACACAATACATCAATACGTTACGAGATGAACACGTTAAACCAATACTTTATTGAATACATTATGGATGAAATACATTATGGTGGATAAGTTATGTCTAGAGAGAATCCGGCATGGTAACGGCACATGATAAATTAAGCTTGGATCTCTAATGTAGGGATGAGCATTTTGTCCCAAATTGTGTCATTCGTCAATTTCGGGTCTCGTTTGTATTCGTTTTTGTATTCGTTTATCATGTAAACCGACCCATTTTGTAAACCAAAGCTTATGATATAATCAAAATGATGGATTTTATGTTACAATATTGTTTTACACTTGTTGGGTCTTGAAAACATTGTTTTAAACCAAACTTTGGGGACTATTATTGCCATTTATCAAAAACTTGTTTGACCATTTCAACCATCACATGCATCTTTACCCTATTTGTATGAACCATACTCTTACCATTATAAAAGCAAGACTCCATACACCATTTTGGTTGTTCATCTTCTCCAAAATCTCTCTCAAATCCAAGTATTCATCTTCAACATTTTGTTATTTTGATTTCTTAAGGTCAACTAACTATAGTCTTTCATTTTAACTTGTTCATCTAATATTACTAACACTTGAATATGGTGGTACAACATATATATGATACACACCCCTTGTTTCCTTTATTTGTTAATTCACCGACTCCGGTTGGTTAAGTTTCGAATGTCATAAGGCAAGGCTTCATGGAGGACTTCGTGTTCTAAATCCAAGATTTTATTGTCATTTAGGCCTTGCTCGTTAAACTTCATCCATCCTGTTATTCATCTTTTACTGATCAAGTTTTATACTTGAACGTGAGTAACTTCTTACCCCATTTTCTTTCTTTTGTTTTGGGGTGACATTTAAACTTATTCAAATCAAATGCTTTATACTTGAGTCTTAAACCACAAACATTGTTGTATACTTTACTTGAATAATTGCTCGATTTGGTGTTCTATGCTTATATGCCTATGTGTTTATCGCTTTTGGTTGGTGGAATCTATAAATCCTAGACTACTTGGAATCCCCTTGTAGCAAGGTGTCGTTAACGTAATGCAATTAACGATATTCTATTAAATCCTAGACTACTTGGCAATCCCTTGTAGCTAAGTGACGCTAACGTAATTCTATTAGCGATTGTCAATTTATCCAAGTTTATAGCTATTATTTATGGTTTTGTATACTAGTTTTGTGGCTTTTCATACTATATATCTATTGTTCAAACTTATGAATTGCTCACCAACCTTTGTGTTGACAACTTTATTTTATGAAATGTTACAGGTTTGCATCTAGGTTGATTATGGAGTTCGGTGAAGAAAATGACACAAATACCGTTAGGATATTAGCAAAAATGAACAATATTTGATTTGCTATATGTTGCTATATTTTGTTGTATTTGACTTATGAATATTTGGTTATGTGACATTTTCGATGTTGTGAAATGAAATGAGTTTGTTAAATATTGTCGCTTTAAATAGTGTCATGCGCTTATGGGCAATCGTTACACCTCGACATGTTTCTCCGCCTTTGGTCGTGGTGTGACACATACCCATACTCGTACCCGTACACGTACATGTACCTGTACCGATTTAGCTTATTCGGTACAGGTATTGGTACTCATTTTTGTTGATATTTGGTACAGTTACAATTGGGTACAGCTACATTTGGTATTTTGTATCTGTTTGGAGTATATAAGGGTTTAATTTGGATTCCTCATATTTAATATATAAAATAAATTCTCCAACCATGTTATTACTGAACAAGTACCAAACGTTTCTTCAAACTTAAATAATATAACATCCAAGACTCGAACCAACAAACGAATTACTTAAAGTCGGCGATCGGATTAGGGTTCTTCAATACTATCTTATCAGTAATCGATGGCCAATTTGGTACCTATCACGTACCTGTGCAAGTACTGATACCCGAACTAATTCAGGTTATTTGTTACTCGTACCGGTTCCGGTTCAAGATCGTCGAAGATTTGGAAATAAAATAGCAAAGTGGTACAAAACGGGTAATGTACCAAAATATCCGTACCAATACCCGTACCCGTACTCGTACCATATCAAAAAAATTTGGTACGAGTACTGGTACGTATTTTTATTGATTTTTGGTACGAGTACAATAGGGTACATGTACAGGTACATATACAACAATTGTCCCAAGCCCATCCCTACTCTACTGTACAATGAACAGGATCTGCCTATATATATGCCATCATCTCCCATTAATTAAACTTACCTCATTCGTTATGACTCCATAACGAATGGGCCTCCATTCGCTATACAATCCATTGAGAATGGGCTTATAACATAACGATTGAGCATCCATTCGTTATGTCTTCATAACGAATGGGCTCATAACTTAACGAATAGCCTAGTCTATAACGAATGGACCCATTCGCTATACAATCCATAACAAATGGCCATATTACATTAAACATAAAGACTAGTCTATCTATAACTTATTCGATCGGCTACGGACACCAAATCATGCACTTATAGACTCCCCTTTTTCCGTGGCTATCGAATGTTTTAACCTTGAACACTTTTTACTGCAAATCATCAGTCAAAACTCCCCCTTGACCGATGATTCTCGGGCTTGTGAAGACAGAAAAATCATTAAATCGTTTCAGCAAACAAATAACTTGAAGCTTCTCATATCATATCTCCCCCTCAAAGTAAGCAACTCCAGGTGATCATCCAGATCATCTACTAGCATATGATATGGTTCAATCTTTCAACAATCAGCTCAACACCGGTAAAGAAAACATATCTTTACATTTGACTTCGTCACATATCTTTATAAATAACCCGATCGTTCAACTTCTTTCACTTCGGTTTTCCCTTTTTTGATAACGTGTATCCCAAATTTACTCTTTGAAGCTTTTCTACATCTCATTCGCTTAGATGCACTAATGTTTTAGGCATATGGTTCAGAGTTCCAACCTCTAAATAAACCATGAATGATCAAATTCATCAACCAATGACAAGACTCGTATTTTCCTCAGTAAGATCAACCCATTTGAGAATCGTCCCCTTCAATAGAAGTAATTCGCCGAATACTAGTAGCCAACATAGACAGGATCAAAGACCCTCAGAAAGAAGTAAACGGATAGACACTCATATCCCACATAGTCAGGTTTCAATCCTGAACAAACCAATCAACAATTGAAGAACAATTGCAGTCTTGAACTCAGTCAAACGTAGCTTTTTAATCATGAATTACCACCCGAATTACAGTAATTTTTCAAGAAACCCTTTCAAAGGTAGGAAGATACAAGCCAAATAAACTCAAATGAAAGTTTTATCTCACCGTTTTCTTGACAATTCAGCAAGGTCTTGAACAATCTTTAAAACTCACAAACAAACTCTTCTTTAAATTACTCGTGGTCTCCCACTCGGGCAATAGATACGCGTAAAAAGTCGGCCGAAAAATATGTCGTCAAAATTTACAAGAAGAGTACCCAATACATTAGGAATATCCTAGAAAATTTCGTTTAAGAAAATTTTTCTAAAATACTTTTTTTTAACTTACACCGATAACGAATGAGCTCAAACAACGAATATGACTTAATTCGTTATCCCCATAAGTTATCATGATCACCATTCGGCAAAACAGTCTCTCATTCGTTAGAATAGTGTCCACATACGTTATCTATGTCCTCATTCGTTACACATTTAACGAATGGAAACCACATTCGTTATAAAGTACCACTCTCATTCGTTAAAGTAGTTGAATGAATGAGGCCCCATACCATAAGGATCACATTCGTCTGATCCAGTCACGAATGACCTCACGTTCGTGTGATCTGATAACGAATGAGCCCACATTCGTTATACCCATAACTTAAAACATAGTCGTTAAACACAATAACGAATGGCCTTCATAAACAAACGAATGGCCTCCATTCGTTAAGTTCTCATAACGAATGGCTACAGTAATATAATGAATGGGTTGTTGGATCTGTTATTGTTCACCAGAAAAGCGCATTTCTCGGGACAAATTAGTTAGATCGCCGGACAAACGCAAATCTCGCCAAATCTGCAGATTTGAACTTCAACAATGGTGAAATCTTCAAATCTTCATAATTATTCATGAAACTCACACCGAATGTTCGGATTTTCATCAGGATCATTAATCTCATATCAAACTAACTTAACATCCACTAAAACATCATTAATTTAGATGAAACAATAACATCTTATCAATGGTGGATCATTCAATACACCATAATTAACCACCAAATCAGCAGGAGACTTCGAATTTCATTTTTAAACACAAATCTACCATCAATTTCACCATTCATACATTAATTTGATCCAAATATGATCAAACAAAACCAAAACCCGATAAACGCGAAGAACACCATCTCATATATGAATTATACCTTAAATTGATGCATCAAGAGCAGCCGTCTGCTTTGAGATCACTTATTAAGACACGCTACGACCAAGATCTAACCGCTAACACGATACATCAATATGTTACGAGATGAATACGTTAAACCAATAATTTATTGAATAAATTATGGATGAAATACATTATGGTGGATAAGTTATGTCTAGAGAGAATCCTGCATGGTAACGACACATGATAAATTAAGCTCGGATCTCTACGGTACAATGAACATGAGCTGCCTATATATAAGCCATCAACTCCCATTCGTTAAGTTAACCTCATTCGTTATGACTCCATAACGAATGTGTAATACCTTAACGGACAAGCCATCATTCATTATATTACATAACGAATGGGCCTCCATTTTCTATACAATCCATAGCGAATGTGCTTATAACTTAACGACTGAGCATCCATTCGTTATGTCTTCATAACTAATGGGCTCATAACTTAACGAATAGCCTTGTATATAACGAATGGACCCATTCTCTATACAATCCATAGCGAATGGCCGTATTACATTAAACATAAAGACTAGTGTATCTATAACTTATTCGATCGGCTACGGACATCAAATCATGCACTTACACTTGGTATGGAAACATGACCGACTCATCAAGAGATCTTCACACCAGTTGTAGGACCGATGTATCCCACAGAGGTTGAAATGGCTACTTATATATCTTTCTCGAACATGTACCGAGAAGAGCATGCATATTATTTTCAATCTTCCCAACATATAAAGCTTTCAAGGTCTAGTGTCATATCCTGACATGATGAACTTCCCGTATACCTCACATATGAGCATACCTCATGACCATTAAATCATCAAGATCATGTTGAAGAACAAGAATTGGAGAATGAGATAAAGAAGAGGAAGATAAGAAAGAAAATGTGATAAGATAAAAAGTTTTGTTAAGAAATGGAGCAAGAAATGAGTTTGTTGCCAGTTGTTTTGATAGATGTATTATAAATAAACAAAATCAAAGTGTGTTAGCGTATTATCAAAACATGTCTCATTTTATTTTCAGTATGTGGCTGAAGGTTTCAATATAAATTTGACCTAACTCAATTTAAATTTGACCTAAGGCGGCTCTCAAGCGGCTTGCGAAGTGAACAAATTCATCACTACGGTAACACTGTACATGTAATCTCTCATTTCTCCCTCTTTGACGATCACTCTTTCTTCTTTGACCTATATGCATTGACCCATGATATTGACCATCTCGCTTGTCACAACAATCTTGATCCTCATCCTTTAGATCTTGACCTCCCGTTTCCCGGCCTCTTCCATGTCCCTATGAACTTGGCCAACTCTTACCTCGGCAACCGTATTGATCATACGAACTACCTTTGTAACTAATTTTTAATCGAATGGAAAGTAACTGACTTGCGAATTTGAAGTGTGTTCTCTCCCTTGCAGACGTTCCTCAAACACCTTGAGTCCTCCAACAGCATCTTCAAAAATCATACTGTGATATCAACACTTTGCTCAATTGAGCCTACGGGTTGGAAATATTTATTTGGAACCGAATCCAGTAACTTCTTCACCAAAATGTCTTGCTCGAATACGTGACCTAGATTGTTGCCTTTGAAACCATACATGCTACTTTTCACACAAGCTGGTCAATAGTCTCGGCTTTGTCATACCAAACCAATAACACTATAACCGATTACAAAATCAATAGTTGGTAATGATTCTCTTTTAACCGATTTTTATAATTTATATGTTGTGTTGTATAGTTAAATCAATTATCAAACTAAACCAACATTAAATCATGTGTTATATTTTACTAAATAATTATTATGTTTCATTATGGTTTAACTAAAATAAATAAAAGGGTGATTGGTTGGTGTTTGGAGTGGAACCCGTACGTCTCTGGTTCTTTAAATGGTGTTAATAAGATGGCTACAGGCTCGTTTTGGTTTAACGCCAACCATGCACAACCTTAAACCGAAACTGCCCGGCAATGAAAAATTGACAATTGAACCTAACCAATATCCATGAGTCTTTTTTTCTAAATGGATAGATTTATAAGACTTATCAATTAAAAGCCCTTATCAATGGTTCAAATATATAAATTTTAGTTTTCTTGTAATTTATTTATCATCTTACAAGAAATAAATTGTCTTTTTTAATCAGAGGAAAATGTCCGTACAAAAGAACCAAGAGAAAGGTAATATAAGAAATGATTGACAGGGTAATTATTAAGTCTGATTTGATGCTCAAGTGACGTAATTGAACATAGGTCATCTCCACCGATAGAGTAACTTATAAATTTGGTTGGCGCGATGATTATGCTCAACTTCTAGTTTACGTTATAAAAACTACTTATGGTGCTACAATTTCAATTATTTGTGTGCCAATTTCATGTAGATAAGTATGCAAATAAGAGTTTTCATCTAGATACATAAAGAAAGTTAACGTAAATAATAATTTAACTAATGCATTCTTTCACTTTTTTTAAAATTATGAGATTATTTTTACATATGAGTAAATTCACTTTTTTTAACAGCAATTTAATTTACCTTTATTATTACACTAATGTTTCCTCGGGACTTGAGCCTACACCCTCTTATTAAAGAGGCACTACTTTAAACGCTTCATGTATACCACTAGGAACCCGTTGGTTAGCACATTAACTTGAAATACGACAAGAGTTCAAGCTTACAATAATTGTTAAAAATCAGTGACCAAGTTTTACGCAAAATAATATGTTGTCTATGTCTATTGATTTTCCCTTTGTTAAACATTTTTTACGATTAAATGCGAGCCAAACCCTAATTCCGTTTGTCTGTTGTGTGTCAATTTATGGGAAAAATTTCAAACCAATAATCTGCTTGAATTACGACCCAAAAATAAAAATAAAATAAAAACACCACAAGCGAAAATTTGTACTTTTAACCCTATGACAACTCATGTGATCAGGGTAAACAAAGATATGCTTCTGTGCTGTAGGATGATTGTCTTTTTCTTTGAAATTAAAATAATTATTATATATCGACCATTGAGTTATAGTGTATACTTCTAAAAGCATTTCTCCAAATAAAATCCTAGTAAATGCCACGTTATTGGCATGTCATACGCAACATCAATCGAGGCAGAGTTGCTTCTTTCTTTTAAACTCTTCTTTCTTTTAGTGAGACTACTCTTTAGTAACATATGTTAAACTTAGAAGTTGTGTTTTCATAGTTTGATAACCCTTTATTTCTCTTAAAATCATGATTCATAATTTTTAGCTCAAAACAATTCGATAGTATACACAAATTTTGAATCAGGTAACACTCAGAGAAATTTTCAAGAGCGAATAATGTGTCTGACTTCTGTGTTTGCGTACCTTAGGTTAAGGGTTATATACCTTTCAACATCATTCTCCTCATTCGTCACGTCAGTTTTCTCCTCATCATCCAACACCCTTCAACCAAGGAAATACACCATTATCCATCATTCTCCACCATTCCATTATTTAATCATTAAAAGAAATGAAAAAGGAAAGAAAAAAAAATAAATCTAATTGGTTACCCTCAAATGAGGGGATCACTGACCATACTGACCATGTTCAGTGGCCTCAGGTCACGCGTGACCAATTTATGGAGAGGCGGTGTTCCAGTGAGACCGGTAAAGTAAGGAGTGTCATGTGGCTGTCACCTAGGACCAGTTTGAGTTATCCACTGGTGTATACCCATCAACCTTAGAAAACACAAATTCCATATTAATTTTTTTAGACTGATTCAAGATAGTTAACTTGGGTAGGATTTTTGGGTGAAATTGGGTTCCCTTTAATTCATGGATTTTTATATAAGTGCTTAAATTTTACAAAAACTAATGAGTTCCCCGCAGCTCGATCCAACGAGGGGCTCCACTCCTTGGAGCCCACTCCTAGCGGCAGTGCCCCCTTAGAAACCCCCATAACCTAGGGCTTCGCTCCTAAATACTTAGAATAATTTTCGTCCATGTGGTTTGTTACTTTTGACACTTTAGTCCAAAGTTTGAAATTTTGTCAAGTTAGTCCTCATAGTTTTAAAATTAGCCAATTACGTCCTCTCCGTCTAACGGCATCCAACTTTGCCGTTAGTTTAAGGGTATTTTTGTCTTTTTACTTTTTATTTTGAGTTAATTGTCATTTTCGTCCATGTGGTTTGAAACTTGTGCCACTTCAGTCCAAAGTTTGATGTTTTTGTATAATTCATTTTTTTTTTGTCTATAAACCCAAAGAGCATAATACAAGCCAAAAACCATCGAGTAACGATCAATATAGGTCTGCATTTCCTCTGTTAACAACAATAATCATACCTCACTCGTATTTAGTTTCTAGACATTTCCTAAACTCTACCCCATGGTGGAATTCAATGGTAAAGTGGTCATGGTAATTCCCTGAAACCGAATTGAACAAAAAAACTTTAAAGTCGTTTATTTGATTAATGCATATTAGTTAGGGTTTAGAGATTAACATATCGTAGCGAACATTTGGGTCGAAATCAACATCATGAGGTCGATTACTGTTGATTCCTCATAGAAATGCGGAATGTGACCTAGAAGTTCGCTACAATATGTTAATCTCTAAACCCTAACTATTATGCATTAATCAAATAAACGAGTTTTATTTTTTATGTATAATTCGGTTTCAGGGAATTACCTTCACCACTTTACCATTGAATTCCACTATGGGGAGGGGGTGTGTTTAGGAAATGTATAGAAAATAAAAAAGATAGGGGGTATGATTATTGTTATCAGCATAGTAAATGCAGACCTTTATTGGTCGTTGCTCGATGTTTTTGGGCTTGCATTATGCTCTTCGGGGATACAGACAAAAAAGAAAAAAAAACTGAATTAAAGTAAACATTAAATTGACAAAATTTCAAACTTTGAACTGAAGTGATAAAAGTATCAAACCACATGGACGGAAATGGCTATTAACATAAAATAAAAAGGAGAGATGAAAATACCCTTAAACTAACGGCAAAGTTGGATGCCGTTAGACGGAGAGGACGTAATTGGCTAATGTTTAAAACTATGGGGACTAAATTGATAAAATTTCAAACTTTGGACTGAAGTGTCAAAAGTAGCAAATCACAAGGACGAAAATGGCCATTAACTCCAAAATAATATTAAACAAGCATACACTCTGCACCTCCGAACTTTTTTCTAGAACAGAGAAATTTTTAAAGCATCAATCTAGCAAGAAACTAGATGGGCAAAGAAAAAAAAATGACTACATGAAAAGCATGGAATTTTTCATCCACTCTGTCCAAGATACCTTACACTTATTTTTCCTACTCGAGAACCAATAGAAAGAAAAATATATAAAATCATCAAACAATCATGAGTTTTTAATCGACCACAAGAAGACCAAATCATTCTGAAGCTTCCAAATAGCCCACCAAGTCACATATACAATCGACCCTACAATTTCTTTCTTAGTTACACTTAACGAAGAGTTGTCCATCAAATCCATTAAATCTAAAGGAAATCTTAAAATAGGTAAATTCACATCGAGTCACCTTTCAATCAAAACCCAAACGTTCTCTACCGCGTAACAATCACCAAACACGTGAAGAACAAATTTCGTTCCAACATTACACTAGGAGCATAAAGTGGACGGAACATCAATACCTTTAGCCACTAAATTAGACCGAGTTGGGATACGTACCCAAAACTTGCCACCCACAAATATTAATCTTCCTGGATAGACAAAAGAACCAAATAGTTTTTCTCGGACCGTTTGGAAGCGCGTGATCATCTATATGTTCTCGGACCCCCTCCCCCCCCACCACAAAATCATTCATCCCTTGCATCGTCCAACCCCATCGATCATTATCATTTGAGAGAGAGCAAGACAAACTTAGTTAGATTTTGCATATCTAAAAATTGTGCCATTTCAACACCCCCAACGACTATCTCTACGCCAAGCCCACGAGTGTACTCCCGACCTTTGAACCACCAGGCAATCTTTCTCTAGCTCTAAATCATACAATCTTGGAAAGTGTTATGCCAAACATATAGTATTACACCACACATGTTTCCAAATCATTTTCTCATTTTCCCTTCCAATACGTTTACAAATCACATTATATGGAACTAATTCCGAATTTTTTAAAGACCTTTTGCATGCTAACTCAGACATTGTTCCCTTTTAAAAAGGATAACACACCCACCACCATACCATACAACGAATCATTAACTTTCACACATATAGCATCCGGCTCATTCAGAAACCTCCACTTTTTCAATAACGCATTATAGAAACCTTCCAAAGAGCCTACCCCTAACCCACCTTTATCTTTCAAAATTAAAACCAACTTCCAAGACGCCCAATGCATTTTCCTTTTTACCTTCCTCCCTCCCCGAAAGAAGTTTGAACAAAGTTGCTCCAACTTCTTCATAACTCTCGCAAGAACATGGAAGAGTGACATATAAAAGTTATCTAAAGCACCGAGCACCGAATTAATCAACAAAGAGAGAGCTCCAATAGAAAGAAGAGGAGCTTTCCAAGATTTCAATCGAGACTTAAATTTATCTGTAATAACTTTCCATGCATTTAAGTTGGCCATATTTTTTTCCAGCCGGAAGACCTAAATTAAACGGAAGTTTTCCCATATTGCATCCCACCATCTAAGCACAAGCCACGGAATCCTCATAATCCACTACCACCCATAAATATTACATTTATGGAGATTTATTTTTCGACCAAAGGCCAAGAAGAAACATTTTAGGATACGAACCACAATTTGAACATTAGAAACTGACCATTCCCTAGGTAAAAGCACATCAACTGCATAAAACAAATGAGATAAATACAACATTTCTACAAACTCGAACCTCCTTAAGCAAATCGATACCTAACATGTAACATCTTCGTTTCCAAAATAAATAGGAATGGAGACGAGGGGTCACGTTCCCTCAATCCCCATTGCAAGTAAAACTCATCCGTTGGGCTACCATTACCCGGAAGTGAAAGTCTTGATGATCGTAAGACTTCCATAATCCTACCAATTCACTTGTCACCAAAGCCCATAAAACCCATGATTGTCCTAAAGTACTCCCACGAAAGGGAATCATAAGCTTTTTCAAAGTGAACTTTAAAAATCATTAGTTGTTTTGTGCTTCTTGCACCAATACACCAATTCATTTATAATTAGAAGACCGTCCAAAATTGATGACACTTTATGAAGGTAGACTGAACCCCACTCACCAAAAAAATCAATTATTTTATCAATTAGCTTATTATAATGCCAATATATACGACTAATCGTTCTAAAATCACAAATTATCAAGATACCGGAATCCAAAAACAAATTCCTTAATGGCCTCAAAAATACCATCTTTTATAACCTCCCTAAAGTGTTTGACAAAACCAATAGTAAAACCATTTGTACTCGGGCTTTTATTTGAACCATATGCCAAACCGCACATTTAATTTCTTCCAAGCTAACTGGAATTTCCAACAACAATCGTTGATCCTCGGACAACAAAGGAAATTTCGAAGTTCTTGTTATCAAGGGGATACAGTTTACCTTATTGAAGTTGGAAGTGAAATAATCGAAGGACTTTTGTTTAACCCGATCTGGTTCGTCCTCCCAAACCCTTTCATCTTTGATCCCGATAATCGATTGTTGTCTTCTTTCAGTTGATTATGAAAGAATTTTGAGTTTTCATCAACCAATTTCGGGCGCATATTTTTACATTTTAATGCCGAATCCGCATTTTCTTTAGCTTCAGTTTTTTGAAAATGAAATCTAGCTTGGTTTTGGCATTCAAGAACCGAATTTGTCCTCCCCCTTGATCAAGAATATCTTCATACCTCTCCAACTCTATTTGTAGCTTGGCTTTCATCCCATTCTAAAGCTTTTTAAGACTGATTTACCCAAATTTTTAAAGCATTCTTTAATCTTTTAAAATTTTCCTTTAACTTATACATACCCTTACCATGAATATTAGAATGCTATGAAGTTAAAACAAAATCATCCAACCCATCCATTTCGAGCCAAGAATTGTAAAATTTAAATAGGACATCACCATAATTAACAACCTTTTGCCTTAACACAGTAGGTCTATGATCCGACAATCTAGGGAAAAGGACTGATGCCTCTAAATTATGAACCAAATCCTACGAAAGTAAAGACCGGTCAATTTTACTAAATTTCTTCCCTACTGAATAAACTCTAGTAAACTTATAAGCCCCTAGAGAAAGATCTACCACACCCAACCAATCAATAAAATCATTAATTTTTAAAGCATTCTGAGGTAGAAAGTTGTTCCTAATCTTTCAGTCGGAGACCGAACCGAATTAAAATCACCAAAAAAACAGTAAGAACCTAAATTGTACGCCTTAAATGATTCAATGGTACATCATCACTTCTTTTCGTTTTCTTCCTAAGGCGACTATACATTAACCATAAAGCACTCTGCCTTTAGATTTTTCCATTCCCCTTTAACGATCATCATATAATATGTACACAATATGGAATGTTTAACAAACAAATCAGGATTCCAAACAAGCTGACATACTTTCACCAGACTTTCCCCTAGCAGACGCCAAAGCAAAGTCAAACTGAGAATTTCCCAAACCGAACGAATACGAGCTAGATCCACAACTGTCATTCTTGTTTCTTGTAATCCTAAAAAGTTTATACCATCTTTATTACATATCGATGTTATCCCTTTGCATTTAACTATGTTGCCAAGAAAACAAATATTAACAGACAACACATTCATTTGTCCACCATTTTCGCTCCCATTCCATTTATCAAATGCTTGAAACTCATCTCAGTTCCTTCCATTAAAAGACAGAATGTTTTTCCTATGTCTCTTAATTTAGATAATTCATCAAAAAAAAAAACTCATTTACTCCACGGCCAACATAAGAACTTCTAGATCCTAGTCTTACCACTTCTAATAGGTGAGAACGATTTACCTCTTTTTCTGCATTTTACCGCACTAGAGCTTTCAACCTTTTCTTTGTTCGTGACTTCTAGATTGTTAACCTTACATCATTGAAGCCGGTGGGACTAGAATAGAAGACGAGTCCGAATGGACATACTCTGCTAATTTTACCTCACCTTTTGGAAACACATCTTTGTCCAAAACTTGATTTGGGTTATTTAAATAACCCTTGTCAAGCTCGTTATCTTGCGCAGAACAATTATCTTGTTCTTCATAATTTTGTTCACTGGTCTTATCCATACCCGGTTCTACAACGTTAAATTCTACACTAATGGTTTGTATCGAACTCGCATTATCCACTTTATTTGAAAGTGGTGGTGACCAAGGAGAAAGATCCTTAATGTCTACCACATGAGACGAATGACCAATACGCACCATCTACAACTCTAAATGAGTATCGAATACGAACCCTTCCTACTGCCAAACTTTCTTCTCAATCATTATCTTAAAAAATGTATTCTCTCCATTTTTCGACAACTTTTTTGTACACCTTTTCTGACCATGCACAAAGCAGAAGACCGGTAATTTTCACCCACACTATTCTTTCCTGAAGTATAAAGTTTCTATAAGCGGTAACCAAACGTATAAAGAATACTTTCAACGCTTCACATTCACAAAGTTGATACGTCGAGGTCAAGGTTAGTTAAATTCCTCCCAAATATTTGATATCCACACCAAAGAAACCCTCCTTCTCACAAAGGTTAGTTAAATTCTCAATACAATGCACATCATGAACATTCCCCATAAGGCAGTACTTTTCATCTTGGAACACTGTTAAAACCATTCTCAATTAGTGTCATTTCCCTTAGTACTTCTTTCTCATCCAAATCTCTCTTCATCCCTTGCCTGGTTAAAACAGAAGCCTTTTTTCTGGTTTGTTTTTGTAGATACCTTCATTCACCACTTGTACAAATGTTTTTCTTGGAAACTGTCGGATAGACTTCGAAGTGAACCCCTCCACTTTCATAGATGATACCTCTTTTTGACTTGAATATTTAAATAACCTTTTGAATTTAGCAGCATCTGCAAACATATGATAGGATCGAAATCACATAAACCGAACATTCAGAACCATCCTATAAACACTCTCTACTCGAAGGAATAGAGCAAAACCAAACTTAGTAGTTGTTATTGATAGCCTATTGGCAATGAAAGCATCATAAACGAGACCCCCAATGGCCTATGTTTACATCATTTCCACAAGTCTTTTGCAGTCAAACAAGGATTAAATTTAGTCACAGCATTCACATCGTTTCCACAAGACTTGTTTGATGTACATTATTATTTACTTTGGTCAAACAAGTCAATTCAAGTGCATTTAAATGATGTTGATGACACTAAAATTATCATTAGAAGTGTTATCGGATGAATTATTAGTATGATTTGTTATTGGTCATTTGGTTATTGTTTGAAATAAAAACCCAAATTGTCTACAAAACGTAACACGTAGTTATATACTACTTTCATATTCTTTGTTATAACTATTATACATATTCAAACCACGAATACATAATTTATTATTTATCATCGTTAAAATCATCGACGTGACATGGTAGCTTAACGGTGACCACATATAAGTTAAACTCAATCTAGTAACAAGATCAACATCTAGACCAACAAACGTGGGACCAAACTAACTCAACAAACTAATTGTATTAGCAATTTAATGAAATAATCAGCACTTGTAAAAATAATGGGTTAATTTGGGTAAAAATAAATTTAACACGTGTTCATTTGATTCACCTTAAATTAGTCGATGGGTATTTGGGTAACCTTAAATTAGTCGACAGACAAAAAATTGAGTCAATTAGTCAACTGATTATAACAAGTAACTATTATTTAACTTTTTAACTTAAAAAAGGTTCAAGTGGTTTAGCACCATTCATGACTATTGTTTGTATTCACCTACTTGTTGCAATTAACGAGGTTAACGTCCAAAGCCAGGACAATACACTCATGCCGTTATTCTACCTATGTCTCTACGACCACCCTCAACTCTAAACGCCACCACCACCACGGCAAAGGTGGGTCAGTGAATACAACGTAAAACGATTAATTTTAACTCGGGTTGTGGATGGGGTGGGGGTGGGGCGGATGGGGTGAGGTGAGTACTTTTTAAGTTATTTTCAAAAGCGACTCAACAAGTGGACGATGGGCGCCTTTTGTCATTAAACTACTCATTTTAACTTGAAGGTGGGTGGGTGGATGGGTGAGCGGTGAGGTGGGGTGGGGTGGGGTACAACCGACTCATTTCAACCTGAATTTATTTTGTTACCCAACCAAATTGATTTTATTTGTTTTTCCAAACCTTGCGCATAGAAGAATCACAATCAAGATTGAACACCGAATCGTCGGCGTCACTATAAACCTAAAACGCAATAAAGACCCTAGATCCTCGAGAGATTGAAAGTGCATGAGTTTAACACGACGTATATGTCGCTTATAAATTACAATACTAGGAGCGGCTCACCCAAAATAATCAGGATAGGCCTTCTAAACCATGGGCCACCTCAGACTAAAATCTTTTAACTTCCATAACAATCCAGCTTCATATTCTAAGCCCAGGTCCGCTACAAGCCCAATTTGACTCCAGCCCAGTTAGAAACACTAGAATTTAGAACACAAGTTCTTCCAAAATATTGATCGGTTAAATCTTTATTTAACAACTTATATAAATCCTAATTTAAACAATTTACTTTATAATCACATACTTAAAATCATATTTTTCTACTTATAAATTTGCATAGATAGTGGCATCTTTGTTTACTGTACGATTCGGGTGTATAACGCCAGCCATCTAGAATCTATTGAAGGTGAAAACTAAAAATTAATGTAAACAATGTAGGAATCAAATCCTAAGAATTATGAGCTAATAGAGGAGTGAAAGTACGTTGATACTCATCGTGTATGACATGGATTATTCGAGATAAAATAATCGAATACTACAACGCTATGCCGACAATAATTCGAGATAAACTCAAAGTCATGTCCAAACCCTACGTTAATCTTGTCGATCAAATTGGGCTTACAAAGTTTTATACGAAAGAAAAGAAAAGTATATATCCTTTACATGTTATGTGACCAAAGGAAAGGCATTTTTTTTAATTGATTGATTATGTATTAAATGATCCTCTATATATTCATAACTAATTTCTCAATTCAATACTTCATGTTCTAAAACACAATTTGTGAACAAAACCAACACCACCCTTGACAATGACAAACTCCATGACGAGCTTAAAGCTTTTGGTCAACAAACGAGATCGAAAAATCGTGTTTGCGGAAGTCAACAAAGACTTTGTTGACTTCCTCTTCTACATACTCACATTACCAATCGGTGCGATCACAAAACTCTTTGCGAAAGAGCCCTTGGCGGGAAGCCTAGGTGACCTTTATCAAAGCATCGAGAACCTAAACGACATGTATGTATTACAAAGCAAAACCAAAGACACGGTTTTGAACCCAAAATCATCAACTAATGTTCCCGGTCAAGATCTCCTTTTGGTTCCAAAAGACCTCCCGCCCGTTGACAGAAAATTTTATAAATGTGCATATCACTGTAAATACGTCACAGATGACCCAAAGGGCGTGTGTCCTGGCTGCCGAAATTCTATGTCGTATGAAGTGGCCTATGTCTCTACTGAGGCGGCTAAGGACACGGTCAATGAAGTTGGCTTTGTGAAAGGGGTGGTGACTTATATGGTTATGGATGACTTGGTTGTGAAACCCATGTCTACCATATCTACCATAACATTGCTCAACAAGTTGAGTATCAAAGATGTTTGTGTACTTGAAGAGAAGGAAGTGCAATTCGGAATGGAAGAGGTAAGAACTTATTAATTAGTATACATCATAGAATATCTTTATTAGTATACAAAATTAATACAAACTAATGACGTTAGAAGAGAAAAAAAAAAGGTTCAATCCGTCAAAACCGAAATGCCAACGAAAAGCCACTAAAATAACCTTCTTGGTCGAGATAATTAACAAAGCATACTTGACTTTTTAAAAACTATGATCAACCAAGACACGATATGTGTACTTTTGACGCAACATAACGTATCACTTTGGCGCGGTAGATTCAACATGGCACGGAAGATTCCCATTTAGTGTGTGAAGTCATTATCTTAATGACAAAAGAAAATCAAATGATATATAAATACTCAAAACCGAAATGTCAAGGAAAAGTCACTAAAATAACCTACCAGACTTGACTTTCTTAAAATTATGATCAACCAAGACACGACATGTGTACTTTTGACGTAACATAATGTATCACTTTGGCGCGGTATTTAACATGGCACGGAAGATTCCCATTTAGTGTGTAAAGTTTATCTTAATGACAAAAGAAAATCAAATGATATATAAAATACTCAAGGGTCATTTTGTCAAAGTTAATGGTAAAAATGACTATTTCATAATTTTTCTAAATGTTAAATCGACCGGTCCACACTGCCACAACTATCACCACCCAACCTGCTTAGTTCATTTTATTGTTCTCATAACCATATTTTGTGGTTTGCCTAGAATTTTCGTCAAAACCAACCGGAATATACTGTAAACACTGATATCATTGCATATGGTGATTATGCTAAATCAAAATGTGTTGCAGGGTTTGAAGCTACCAAAGGCCTCGCTGGTATGCAAGAATGTATTGACTCGTGTATTCCTAGACTCTGAAGACCATCTCGAAATTATTTAAGGCAGCTATTGTAACAAGATGGAGAATATGATTCGTGTTGTACATAATACTATTATCAACAATGTGTGAATCACGTAAATCTAATTAATCGATAAACATATTTATTGTTCTTCTTTGGTAAAGGATAATCAAGAATTTTGACCCTAAGCTAGCATGTTATGCCACACGCACACAGGCATTCCACAAGACAAACAAGCTTCCTAATGTATACTGTAATAGACTAATAGTTGATCGTTAAACTAATACTTGAGTAAATTAATTTCGTATATTAAGGGTTATACGAAAGGGTTAAACAAAGAGACATACAACCTTGTGTCTAAATTATTAAGTCATCACAAGTGGTCTTAACTTTTAGGGTGGACGGAATGTATCAAAGATGATCCGGGAAGAGAGCAGAATGAAGTATTTCTGGCTAAGGTGGATATGATGTGGCAAGGGACGCCGGATGGAGTGGCGAAATCATCCCGAATTGAAGAAGCAAAGAAATGATGGAATCAATATTTTTTGTGGAAGCTTGTCTTGTTATAATTCATTAGTAATTAAAGCCTTTTTTTTCAAACTATAAACTTTTATAAACAAACAAACACCGAGTAATTAAAGTCTTGACAAGTGATAATATGTTTTTACACTAATAAAAATTAGGCATTCAAAAAATTTATAAAAATTAGAATTGAATCTCAATGAATCCTCTTATATTTTTACAAGAATTCAATATTTTTAAACAGTTTAATTCCTCGCCCAGAACGCCCCCCCTCCCCCCCCTCCCCAACATTACCACCATGCTTTGGCAATTTTCACCCACATCAAAACTTATTGCGCTACTACAACCGCCGCTACCATCATCATATTTTAACTTCATTAACAAATTTACAAACTGAATATGATTATTTTTTTCACTAAATACTTTATAATTACTATTCCTTTGATGGATTTCGGTTTCATTAAATTTTGATTCCACGTTACAATTTCTTTATCAGGTTTTTTTATTCGTAAACATTCTACTCTTTAATTATAGTAACTACTTGTTAAACATAATGCATGCATACAGTCACAAATTATATCCATGTCGTTTACTCGACTAATACAGGAATATATGTATATGAAAACTTGAAATTCATACTGTCAATTACAGTTTTGAGCTTAAATTTGTTTGTTCCATTTTAAAAGAGAGAAAATAAAGTGAAATTTAATTGGATATATATAGTTGGTTGAGTTGAATGCATATACTTGTATGCTCTCGTATAAAGTATAGAATATATAAAATATAATCTCAAATAAAATATTATTTTAATACTCATGCTTTAACAACAATTATTCGACACAAATTTGAAGTCATGTTCAATACCCTACAGGAAGTTTGTCCATCATACAAGGTTTACTAAGTTTTATAAGAAAGAAAAGATTGAAAGATACCCATAAAAGAAGTGTACATATATATATGCTTTAGACAAATGGAGTTATAATGTTAATATGACCAAAAGAAAAGCATATTTTTTCGTATTTATATCCGGTTTCGTATTGATTATTGAACAACCCTCTATGTACGTATTCGATAAAATCCCCCCTCGTGACTAGCTTCCAGTTTCCATACCTCACGGTTAAAAAGCCGCTTGTGTAAACAAACCGACGAAGCCTAACGATGACAAATTTCACAATGAGCTTAAAGCTTTTGGTCAACAAGCAAGATCACAAGATCATGTTTGCTGAAGTCAACAAAGACTTTGTTGACTTCCTGTTTTACATACTCACATTACCAATCGGTGCGATCACAAAACTATTGGCAAAAGAGCCATTATCAGGAAGCCTAGGAGACCTCTATCAGAGCATCGAGAACCTAAACGACATGTACATACTACAAAACAAGACCAAAGACACGGTTTTGAACCCAAAATCATCAACTAATGTTCCCGGTCAAGACCTGCTTTCGATTCCAAAAGATCCTCCGACCAACGACAGAAAATATTATAGGTGTGCCCGTCTATGTAAGTATGTCACTGATGACCCAAAGGTCGTGTGTCCTGGCTGCCGAAATGCTATGCTGAATGAGTTGGCCTATGTCTCTACCGAGGCGGCTAAGGCGGTGGTTGAGGAAGTTGGCTTTGTGAAAGATGTGTTGACTTATATGGTTATGGATGATCTGGTAGTGAAACCCATGTCCATCATCTCTACCATAACTTATCTCAACAATTTGAGCATCAAAGATATTAGTGTGCTTGAAGAAAGGGAGGTTCCATTCGGAATGGAAGAGGTACGTATTATAAAATAGCATGTATTATAATAATAGAATAGAAAAAACTTCATTATTTCAAAAAAAAACCTAATTACTACAACTAAGATTTTAAAAGGAAAAAAATCGTTTATAACTATCAAAACCAGCCGGTCTACACCAACAACCATCACCACTCAACCCTAGACGTGCATAAATCGGGTATTTTTTTAAAAAACCTGGAACCAGGTAGGAACCGGTTCCGGGTATGGTCAACAAAAGTCAAACCGGGTTCAAGTAAGAACCGTTTCCGGATATAGTCGGGTATTTAACCGGGCTTTGACTGGTTCCTCTGGTTTTTTTCGGGTTTTGACCAGGTATTTCCGGTTCCGGGTACGGCTCCGGGGAGAAATCCTATACCTGATCCTACTCGCGGGTAGTGTACGGGTAGGAACCGGTTTCGGGTCAGGTCTGAACCCGACTTTTTTGTGCACCTCTACTCAACTCAGTCGGTTGATCCCAAAACCGTAGCTAGCTGTTTAGACTATAGTTTTCATCAAAATATGCTGAACCAAACCGTGAACACCCCCTAGCATCACTTACATTACAACCAACAACCATACCCGATAAAACTTCACATATAACAAATCCACTTGTATGATCCAAAATGGGTAGGATATAAGCAAACCATGCATCTATATCAAAAATTAGAGAGGTTTGCCATAAGACCCCGAGCTCCAAAACAATATCAAGATGAGAAAAAACTATACTAGAAGCATATTTAGAATTGAGTTTAAAACAACTTATTGACTTACTAGTTTTCTTTAAAAAGCCAATAGATTAAGAAAAATGTTTTGCCTATCAAAAAAGTATTTTTTTATTTTGGAATTTTAATAAGGTTAAAAATATGATTTTTTAAAAGCCACAAGTCATAGCTTTTTAAAATGAGTTTTTTAAAAAAGCCAATAACTTGTTTTCAACTCAATTCCAAACATGTCATTAGAAATAGAGTGCTTCTAGTGAAACCCATATTATCATTGCTCACACTGATTGTGCTAAATCAAAATGTCTTGCAGGGTTTGAAGCTAGTCAATGCGTCCTTGGTATGCAAGAATGTATTGACTTGTGTATTCCTCGACTCCGAAGACCATGTCAAAATCATCTAAGCTTTGTGATAACACAGGAATCATACCTCGGGGGGTGTGGTTCATGCTATAACATAATTCTATGATGTACGACGTATCACAAACCTAAACTAACATGTTATGCTATGCACACAATCATTCCACAAGACAAACAAGCAACATAATGTATAAAAGTTTTTTTTAAACTAAAAATTCCAGTAAAAATATCCATAATTTAGGGGTAATACGAAACTGTAAAACAAAGAGATGTACAACCACAATGCGTCAAAAGACAAAAGATGCCACGCGCGTCTAAAATGGTCCGCGAGTTTGCAACTAAATCCTTGATACATTCTGCAAAAAAGAAGAAATGTACATATAGATAAATTTAAAGCTTCAGACATGAATAAGATTTACTGAAATTTTTAGTAATTTTAGTAGTTTTCAAACATAGAACTTGAACAAAAACCTATTTTGATTTTCTATGACTGCAAGCGAACCAGTTTGGGCCAAAAAACCGAAGTAATAACAGGAAAGTGCAACATTACCTTGACTTTTTTCCCGCAACTTTCACTTGACTGTTCTTGAAGCAACAGAAATGAGAAATAGAAGAATTAAGGAACGCTGCACAACATCTGATAGCTACACCGGGAACTACAAAGAACTCAGAATTGCAACGAATTCTGAAGGTTCTTCATCTTGCTTCACAACCTGCTCGGATTTTAATTGATTATAAAAAGAAACATATAGATATGATCACATCAACTTACAATAAGCAGCTGGCTAGTGGCTCCATATTACAAAACCATTTTAGGTAATTTATTAGTTTGTAGACATCATGTCTACCCAATTTCATTACCATAAAATGTCAATAAAACTGATTTTTCCATTTTGAGCTAAAAGATTGCTCCAGTTTTAGGTTTGTAATAGGCATTTTAGACATTTCACCAATGGTCAAAAACGTTACTTACCTACGTGTAAATTCAAATGTCGCAATCGCAAATATGAAGGAAAAAATAATTGCTAAGATCTTTTGTTACTTCATTTTATCTCTTAACACATATAAAAATAGATGAACTAAATAAAAAGAAACAAAGATCAAGCATGCCGAAAGTCATATAAAGTATAACTTTAAACACATTAAATCTTATAAATTATTTATCTTTTTTTGTAATTACTTATGAAAAAGGGAAAATTTTAACAGAAGGATAGTGGTTCAACACAACCCGGCCCGGCCCGTTTCAACCCATGAAAAACTACCCATTCTGACCCACTATCCCAACAGTCCATATTAACCCGCTACCCCACCTGCCCATTTTGAAAACAAAAACCTAAATGATGCAAAGAATAACGGTGAAACCTTAATATATGTTAATTCATTGTACCTTGATATGAGTATCCTTTGACAATCCCATTTCAGAAAGAATCTTCTTAATAGCTTCCTTCATGGATAGATCCGGTATCTCAGCGAGTTTTTTGTTCGGTTCCAGAAGATTACAGCCGTCAGCCCTAAAACCTTTTCCCACCCATACATACACAACAGAATCCCCGTCGTTTTTAGGAATCACAAAAATGAGCATCCGACTCGAATCCACAACACCACCACAAAATCCCATAATCCTATCCAAACTAGGCCACTCAAATACCACAACTTGTTGTTTGGAAGACCGGTCTCCTTGTAAAGCTTTAGACGTCTGGTCAAAGTCAAACCCGCCTACTTTTAGTTCTAATACAATGTCTTGACTTTGTGATTCGTCACCCAGTATTGGTAGTTTAAGAAACTTAGGAGTGCTACCTCTGCGCTCAGCAATGGAAAGTGATGACCTTTTTGATGGTGATAAAACCGACTGTGAACACGCGTTTGTTGAAGCAAAATTGACATCAATAAACTCAGAGCTTTTAGATATGGAATGAGGCGAGAGTTTAGCTGGAACAATTGACAAGTTTGACAAAGTGGACATGGTCAAAGATACTAAAGGAGATGGAGCATGAGCATCTGAATAACATTTGGAGCTAATAGTTGAATCAGATGATTGTGAATCAGGTGAGGAAGTTAATGACAATGACGGTGATGACGACGAGGATGATGATGAAATTGAAGTAAAAAACAGCGAATCAGGATAAACTCTAGATGGAGCCGATTTAGAAGCTAAAACAAAATCTTTCATATTTTTAGATGCAAATTTTCGTCTCAATACACTCCAAGTACTTTCTCTAACAGGAAGATGAGTTTCTTGATCGGTGTCAGATGATGCAAACGGTGGCACGAACCCGCCCAACATTGCTTTTTGGATAATCTCAAAGTCAACATTGTACAACTCAACTATTCTCTCACCTGGGTTGACCTTAGAAAACTTACCAATATCCATAATACTACCAGATTTATCCATTAAAGGTAAAAGACTAGAAAACGCGTCCCAAAAGTATGTCGGTTCTTCCCCTTCTTTAACTACAACAATCGGTCCTTGAACCTTTTCATACCGAACAATCTGACAAACCGCACCTCGAGCGTCTCGTTCGACTAAAGATTCACATTTCTTACCAACCCATATGAATATTGTCGAAGGTATATGCACAATATACGCGCCTCTAGAATCAAGGCCACCTGGAGAAGGAACGTTTAACATTTTTGGAACAAGATGCAACGGATCGTATGAACTGTGAGGTGCGATTCTATACAATCTAAGTAAAGAACTTGGACTTAAAGGAAACGCGTGAACACGTTTTTGGCATTGTAACAACTGACACGCAAATCCCATATTTGGATCCGCAATTTCACGAGCTGCTTTCACGTATTGAAACGCGTCATCAAAGCTTTGACCTTCTCGCCACATACGGTAAGCGATTACCAACGAAGTCGACCGAGACACCCCTTGGCAACAATGGACAAACACTCTTCCATTTTGCTCTCTAACATCTTCAAAGTAATCAAACACATCATACAATATACTTGTGATGTCTTCCGAAGGGCTATCTTGTAACCATAAAGTTCGGTAAACGAAGCATCCTTTGAAATACTCAGGGCAGACAAAACCGACACAGTTGAGAATATGAGTGATCTTATGTTGTTTAAGTATGCCTTTATCTTTTGCAACCGCATCACCGCCGAGAAAGATATGTTCCGTAACTTTCGAGCATTCCTTATCAAAGAACGCAATCTTATCTCTTCTACCAAGCCCCGAATTCCTCTCCGGAATCCTTTGAATCGACGATAAATCAAGCTTCAACCTTTCAGTATTATTACTCTTATTTTGCCCCCTCGGCGTACAAGGAATCGGCCACTCACCAATATCATCCGAACCAGCTCTCGGCCACTCATCCAAGCTTCTTCTAGCAATCGACAGCGGCGGCAAACACGACCGCCCTTTACTATTCGACCTCGGAGTCATCGGTGCAGGCCGCCTCCGGTTCTGCCCACCAGCATTCACATCACCACCGTCTTTTTCTGGAACAAGCGGAGGCAACAGCACGTGAGACGAAGACCACGAAGCCGACCGCCAGTACATTTTCCTATTCCCCGAAACCGGATTATTCAAACCACCGCCACCGCCACCAGCCTCACCGCCGGACTCATCCTCTTTCCCCAACATTACCACTAACAAACCCTAACTACTTAACACCCAAAATCACAAATGCCAAATCCAAAACCCTAACAATAATCAAATTTACCTGAAACCCATTTACCAATCACAAATTCGAATCAATTAATCGATTAATCAACAAATTACATCGATCTAAACCCTAAAAACGTAAATAATCCGAAGTTGAGGTTACAAAATGCAGATTTCTATGGTTTATGAACAAATTAAGCATTAAAAACATGTAATTATGCGTGAAATTGCAATAATATAAAATTATATAAAACAGATTGAAGACTTACAGAATATGAAGATGAAAGGACGAAGAACAATGGAGCTTTCTGGTAGCAAAGATGAGTGTGTGAGATTCTTATAATAATATATATGTATATATATAAAACGGATTCATATATTCTTATAAATAATAAATGTTTAATATTATTATTTATGAAGAGTGAGAATTTAATGAAAATTTTATAAATGGAAAAGTATTTTTGGGTTTGGACTGTTTTTTTTTCTATTTTTATAAAATTGGGGTGATGAGGTAGCATGAAAGTTTGAATAAAATGCATGTCTGATTTAGTAAGTGTGATATGCGTTGAATATTGGTTTAGAGTTGGAAAATTAATTGAATGTATAAGACAGTTGGCCTTCTGATGCAATGAGATGTAGGTAATGGTTAAGAGTTAAAATTTGAAGGTCTCGGGTTTAAAATGTGACTTAAGAGGATTTTTCGATAGTGGTGGATTTTCTTTTTGAGAGTGTTTATGTGTGAGTTAGGTCTGACGCGTAAAAATCAGTATGGATGGTTGGCATTTCGTCTCATGAAGGTTTGCTCGGGTATTGTGGATAATTCCAAATGTTTGTTAAAAAAATTGATTGTATTTGTTGTTTTGGTATAAGAGATCAATGTATAAAAATGTAAATTGTAAATAAGCATTTTTGTAAATATACTAATTTTGTTTTAAGTATTTGGAATTAAAATTAATGTAATATACCTTTTAAGTAAATGCATAAGGTAATATAAATTTGACAAGTGTATCAATATTTTATAAAAAAAAAATAGTTCATTATGTGTATTAATTTTGTAATTAGTTGGCATGTAATGGGAGTATGAGACACTAAAAAAATATATTATAAAATTGTTTAATATAATTTGTTGTAAAAACAAACTGTATATACGATGGTTGTGTTGTGTTGTGTTGTGTTGTATATAGAGATCTTAAGGTGTGTTTATAATAATATATTTTTAAGTGGTTAAAGATAAATGTATACATTTAAGAGTACTATTAGTGGAGGGATATGTACAATGTGTGGGTTAATTTGTTTTTATGATGTTTAATAAAAACCTAAATACAATAAATGAAAATATGATAACTGATGCATCACGATGGATTATAATTAAAGAATAACATAAATGTGTATTAAATAATTCTGTTTTACTAAAAAAGAAAAGGAGAGCATTCGATTAAAAGAAAATAGAGAGTGAAAGTGAAGATAAATGACACAACTTAAAGTTTGTAATAAACTCTTTTATAATAATATCGTATAATCATTTCATTTTAATCTTAATGATGTTAGCTATAAGGCTATAATGACATAATATTTCATGATAATGCCGTTTAATCTATATGATCAGGGTCGTCTCTGAGAATACAAAAATAAGAGTGGGCCTGGGACATAAAAAACAAAAGGCCCTAAAATACAAACTCAAAAACTCTTACATAATTCAGACAAACGTGATAACAATAAAACAAAACAAAAGTTTTTTTTAGCAAAATGATCTAACTAAACAGACTTAAACGAATCATGACGCTCTTCTAGCATTTCATGAAGCAAAGCCCTCGACTAACTCTTTGTAATCCATGGTCTATAAAACATCACTCTCAATAACAATAATCTCCAAGCCGCCAATTCTTTTGGCTCATTGATGATTTTAAATAGTTATTCAATAAGTTCAATTTGAAAAACTGTGGTTAGTGATTAACATATAAAAATTAAAAACTCAAGTGATTCATCATTTATTCAATATGTTAATCGTATAACTTCTCTAGATTCTACAATTTCAGTGAATCATTGATAACACCAAATTCTTCAACAAATAATTCATATTAAGTAATATTCAAAAAGCACAAAAACATGAATAATGTTAGCTCTTCTGCGTCTGATTGTAGTAGGCAAAAGTTTATTATTACTTTTTTAAAATCTGATGGGCCTTTAACAATATTTGGGCCAACTAAATACATATATATAAAAACCATTTAAATCCAGGGCCCTAGAGTGGGAGTGGGTCTGGGGCTTGAGCCCTCCAAGCCCTCCCCAATAGCCGGGCCTGTATATGATGTTATCTGTAATGACAAGATCTAGTATTTTATCGGCATTTGAATCATTCCCAGCATCAATCTCTTCCCACCTTCATTAGTCAGCACCAGCTATAGCTCTTTCACACAATCTAGTTTTGAATGTTTAATAAAACCGTGGATGGTAACGTCCTTTGAATCTCTCTTATGTTATCTATATTATAATGACAATTTTTTATGATAACATTGTTTAACTTATACGATGTTATTTGTGATGGCAATATCTTTTACGCTAACGTCGTTTGAATTGTCTATCGCCAACATTCTCCCAACTTGCTAGTTTAGTTATAAAACTTAAAAAAAAACCTTTATATATATGTTGGAGGTGGAAGCAATTAGGTTTCCAGTTAGTATAGTTTGAACGCTTAAAAAATCTTGAGTGATAACGTCATTTTTATTTATCATCTAAGGCTGAGGGGTGTGGAGGGCTCTAATGGAGGCTTTAGTGGGGGCTTCAGCCAATAATATTATGACGTGTGGCAGAGAGAGAAACTGGATAAGGGGGGTGTTGGAGCCCCCGTTGGAGCCCCAGGCCCTGGTGTGGAGGGGCTCCAGCGAATTTTTTTTTTTATTTTTTTATAAATATATTCAAACAACGTAATATTAAAAAAACTCATAAATTATTAAAAAAAACACACATTAATAAAAAAACACATTAATATCTAAAAATAAAATAAAAATTAAAGTACTAAAAAAAACATTATTCTTATTCTTCGGCTTGGTCTTCTTCGATCAACCTCTTTCGGATACGTTTCTTTTGCTTTTCCATTAGCATTTGATCGACCGGATTTAGGTTACCGAAGTCTCTAGTAAGGAAGTCCAAATCCCTCATTCGACTTTTTTCCTTTTTGTCATTAGAGACCACCTCCATGGTTTTGTTGAATTTATTGAGGGATTCAACAAGATTGGCGATGTTTACGGCTTCCCCCTCAGCCGGTTTTTTCCCCTTGGCGTCCCTTCCCAATGGCCGCCTCCTCGGCGGTGAAGACGTTTCCTCCTCCGCAATGTTTAGGTCGAATCCAACGCGGCAATCCGACCCGATTGAAGTGCTATCGCTCTAGACGAACTAGTTTTAGTTCGTTTCGGCCGTACTTCCGCATCAACGTCCGGCGCCACCAGCTCAACCCACTTGGAACACCTTTTCAACCTCTCCCACAACTTTAAATCGTCCCACGTCTTCACCGTCCCATACCTCCGCAAACACTCCTGCTTCCACTCTTCGACCGTGAAATTGTAAACCGCCAAATCATCACTGCCACTTGGTCTCATACGACCGCTGTTCCTGTTGAAAAGATTAGTAAACAAGCCGAAAAATTTTCTGATTTCGGACCACCGACCCGAAATCATATCGGCGTTCCGCTCTGTACTCCCAACGAGCGTATAGAACGTCTCCCTAACCTTTGTCCAAAAAATCTTGCTCTTTTGGTAGTCGGCTGCAAAATGAATAAATAAATTAGATTTCCATTTAACTTTTTTATTTAACTTTATTATTAAAAATCATTTTTAAAAACGTTAAAACAATTACCGCAACGCCGATCCTCAGAAATGACTATCCAAGCCCGACACAAGGCTTCCTTCTCATCCGATGACCACGGAGTGGTTTTCCGTTTCGTCCTCGTTGTCGAAGCCGGTCCCGACCCGTCCGTTGCAAGTTGTTTTTTCCGGTGGACGCGTCTTTTTGGTCCCGTAGCTTCACCGTGTGATTCTTGTGTCTCCGGAACAACAAAGTTAGGAGACGGTTGTGTGTTGGATGGTTGAAAGCCGGATGATTCTTGCGGCTCCGAATAAAACATCGGTTGGTGCGGTGACGGCCATAAATCGTCGTCAATATAATCTGAATCTAGGTTTGGGTACCAATTTCCAGCCATTTTTTTAAAAAAAGTTGGGAAGATGGGTTGATTTTGGGTTTTATTTTGAAGTTGTGGTGATTGATATGGGTGAAATGGGGTATTTTATAGATGAAAAAACGTTTTTTTTAATTAAATAAGAGCCCAACGGCTCTTTGTATATGTCCAACGGCTCTTTGCACACTCCCCTATGCCACTTTACTCTCTCTTCTGCCGCTATTCCACTCACGCCTGCATGATTTTTCGTGCTCGCGCCCCGCTAGCGCCCCCGCTAGCGCCCCGGTGGTGTGGTGTTAGCGCCTGGGGGCGCGAGCGGAGGGGCTCTAGCGCCCCCGTTGAAGCCCCACACCCCTCAGCCTTAGGCTGGACGTCCTCTTGGAATACGCGTTGTCCGAGAACCTTCTGAAGAACTAGTTACTACCACGAAAAAGGATAAAAGTGAAACTTTGCAAGGACCAAGCAGCAATGAAGGGTATCAGCTGGATCCTGTTACTCAATTTGCCATTTCTTACGCTGTAGCTGCTGCAGAGAAGAAATTTCGTACTGACAAGTCTGCCGAAAACCATGCAAGGGCCACTGAGAAGGCAGGAGAAGACGGTAAGAAGGGTGATGATGATAAGGGAGGAGCGAAAGGAACCAAAGGATCTGTAGATGTCGTGGAGTATGCGGGGAAAAAGATACCAAAGGTCGCGGGAAGGGAAACATGCAAAGTGTGCGGGAAGATGCACCTAGGAGAATGCAAGGCTGGTCCAAATCAGTGCTACCGATGTGGGAAGAAGGGACACATAACTCGTGATTGTACCGAGGACCAGAAATGTTATAAGTGTGGTAAGTCGGGTCACTTTGCTAGGGATTGTGGGGGAGCAAGAACGGTGGGGGAAAAGAAGGAGAAGAAATGGGCTACCTCTGCTAAGCGGTCTGGCGTGATGGTGACAACAACTGATGAGAGGAAGGCCAAGGTTGGGAACAAGGATGCATGTAAGACATGTGGGCGAGTGCACCAAGGAGAATGCTAGACTGGGACAGACAGGTGCTATCGGTGTGGAAAGAGTGGGCATTATTCTCGAGAATGCCCTGATCGTCCAAAGTGCTTCAAATGCGGAAAAGCTGACCACATGGCTAGGGATTGCAAGGAATCAGGGGCGGGAGGTGCGAAAGGATGAAGACTTGGGAAACTGCAGAGAGGAACACCTGATGAAGGAATAATTGCTCATGCAATGGTTTTATTAAGTTACTTTTGCTTAAGGACTTGTTTTGTGTTAGGGTTTAAAACTTATGTTTATCTGTGGCGTGTAATATATTGAGTTTGGTTATGAATGATTATTATGCTATGATGAAAGGTTGTTTTAGACAATAGTGTTAAAAGTACTAATCGAAGCCTTGGAAGGATGAGATGAGTCTTGATACATCGAGGGTCTCATGGACGAGCTACCTTAAATAGCTAAAACACATGACCACCATTCGATGGCTACAAGTCAGGAGTAAGAAGGATAACTCAGAAAGCGAAAGTTGATAGTATTCAGTTGGGGGAAGTTTCAGGAAGAAGCCTTTGAAGAATTGAAGAAGAGACTCACGCAAGCTCCAATCCTTACTTTACCCGATGGTGATGAGGATTTTGTTGTTTGTGCTGATGCCTCGCATCAAGGGTTAGGTTGCGTGTTGATGCAACGAGGGAAGGTGATAGCCTACGCGTCTAGACAGTTGAAGGCCCATGAGAGTACTTATCCGACGCATGATTTGGAGTTAGCAGCTGTAGTGCATGCTCTTAAGATATGGAGGCATTATCTGTACGGTACTAAGTGCACTATCTATACAGATCATAAGAGTTTAAAGTACTTCTTCGAGCAGAAAGAATTGAACATGAGGTAGAGAAGATGGTTAGAATTGATAAAGGATTTCGACTGTGAGATTAAGTATTACCCCGGTAAAGCTAACGTGGTCGCTGATGCGTTAAGTCGTAAGAATGAGGAAGTCCTTGCAACAGTGAAGTCATACAAGTTGATCATGAACTCAAGTCTTTTTGAAGAAATCATCAAAGTGCAGTCAGAAACGTTAGCAAGCTTGTTCATCGAAGAAGTTGTAACCAAGCATGGAGTACCGTTATCGATGGTGTCTGATAGAGATACACGGTTTACTTCGAGGTTCTGGAAGAAATTCCATGAAGCTATGGGGACGAGATTGAACATCGGTACGGCGTATCATCCTCAAACCGATGGACAGTCTGAAAGGACGATCCAAACCCTTGAGGATATGCTACGTGCTTGTGTTTTAGATTTTGGTGGAAGTTGGGATGATCATCTGCACATGGCAGAGTTCTCCTATAACAACAGTTACCATTCAAGTATTGGTATGCCACCGTTTGAGATGCTTTACGGTAGACGATGTAGAACCCCGGTGTGTTGGGGTGAGATTGGTCAGAAAGAAATGGGAAGCCTAGAAGTGGTTCAAGAAACGTCTTCAAAGCTCGATCAGATCAAAGCAAGATTGAAAGCCGCGCAAGACAGACAAAAGTCTTATGCAGATAAGCGGCGACGACCAATTGAGTTTAACGTTGGTGACAATGCGATGCTCAAGGTCTCGCCTTGGAAGGGGATTATCCGTTTTAGGAAAAGAGGAAAGTTGAGTCCGAGGTACATTGGACCGTTCAAGATTGTAAAACGTGTGGGTGAAGTAGCTTATAAACTGGATTTACCCGATGAGTTAGAAGGAATTCATTCAACCTTCCATGTTTCTCATCTGAGGAAGTGTCTAGTTGATGACACGTCTCACGCGCCATTAATGGACATCGAGGTTGATGAACAATTGAACTACATCGAGCAACCGATAGAGATCGTTGATCGTAAGGAGAAGCAGCTTCGTCACAAGACTATACCTTTGGTAAAAGTGATATGGAAACATCGCAAGGGATCAGATGCTACTTGGGAAGCCGAGGATGAGATTCGCAAGTTTTACCCTAGTTTGTTTATGTAATAGTTAGGTTTCGGGGACGAAACCTCTTTAAGGAGGGGAGACTTGTAACATCCTAAAATTTAATGTCGAATAAAGGAAGTTATGTTTAGTGATTTCGCGTAATTGATTAATGTCGGGGAATGAGCGGACCATGGACTTGGATTAATTAAGATGGGTTAAATGAGAATGGGATCTAAGGGATATAAATATCCCCTAAACCCAAAATATCTTTCATTTTCACCAAACTCCCTAACACTCCAAAAACACACACACACCACCAACTTCGCCGGCGGCCGGAAGAAGGAAGACCGAGATCCGAGAGAGAGAGAGAGAGAGATTAGTTGGGGCTAACAAGTTAAACAAGATCCAAACAAGCTCAAAAAGGTATGATTCTTGATCTTTGAAGTTTAAAGATCCAAGCTTTTTAGTGTATAAACAACCGAAAATGGTCGGGAAGCGTAGTGGGTGATGTTGGACCATAGCAAGGGTGTTAAAATCGCTCGAAATGCCGATCAGAAACTAAAACAGCGGCTATCTGGGCAACTTCGCCTGCAACTGGGCAACTTCGCCTTCAAAGCGATTAACTTCGCCTGCAAGCTAAGTTCGCCTGATGAACTTCGCCTGCAAGCTAAGTTCGCCTGATGACAACTTCGCCTGAGGTCAAGTTCGCCTAATTGATAACTTCGCTTACGGCCAAGTTCGCCTAACTGGTAACTTCGCCTGAGGTCAAGTTCGCCTGATGACAACTTCGCCTAGAGCTAAGTTCGCCTAAGGTTAACTTCGCCTAGATCTAAGTTCGCCTAAGGTTAACTTCGCCTAGAGCTAAGTTCGCCTGAGGTTTAGCTTCGCCTAAAGCCAAGTTCGAATAGAAAATAAATTAAAAGCGATAAGTTAAAGTAAGCTAATACTAGGCCATCAGATTGGATCCGGCGAATATTGATACGTATGTTTGTTATACAGTCAGCCGTGCACAACTGAAGAAAGGGATTACGATCAACGGTGAACGTAACCGTGTTCAGGTGAGTTTCTAGCCCCATTCCTTGTTATGTTTTCGGGGCTGTGTGCATACTTGATGTGTTGTTAATACATTTATCCTAAGTGATAAGTGTATGCCCTATGTGATATATGTGATATGTATGAATGATTGCTTGATGGTACGTGAACGGTCTTCGGATATTGCACGTACTGTCATGTTGTAATGTTAAGTATAAGGTATGTATGATATGTATGCTCATGCGTATAAATGTGATAAAGTTAATAAAAGAAGGAAATAATGATGTATGGTTGTATGGTTACGAAAAGGGTACCGAGCCCAAATAATACTCGAGGTATGATGTATGGTTGTACGGTTACGAAAAGGGTACCGAGCCCTAATAATACTCGAGGTATGATGTATGGTTGTATGGTAACGAAGAGGGAATCGAACCCTTCTAATATTCAAAAACTAGGGACCAGACCCTTATAATATCTGTAATGATAGGGACCAGACCCTTCTAATATTCGAAAACTAGGGACCAGACCCTTATAATATCTGTGATGATAGGGACCAGACCCTTATAATATCTATGATGTTAGGGAATCGAACCCTTCTAATATTCGAAAACTAGGGACCAGACCCTTATAATATCTGTGATGATAGGGACCAGACCCTTATAATATCTGTGATGTTAGGGAATCGAACCCTTCTAATATTCGAAAACTAGGGACCAGACCCTTATAATATCTGTGAGGTTATAGGGCGAAAGGCTCTTTAAAAAGTATGATTATGTATGTAAGGAAAGTATGAAGGTAAAAATGAACGTATGATTATGTATGTAAAGAAAGTATGAAAGTAAAAATGAAAGTAAAAGCACTTAGGTGTATATGAAAGAAAGTTAAGAGATTAAGTATGAAATGTAAGAATGTATTGTATGATTATGTGATTAACTAGAACTCACTCAGCGTAGCTGACTTTTAGTATGCACGCAGGTGAGTAGGATGAGGCAGCTCGCTTGAGGAGACACATGGCACTGAACAAGAATCTGGCATCTGAAGACTTATGATGTGTTAATTTTAATGCTTTAATGTGAAAGACAATGAATGTTTTGAGACAAGTTATGAATTATGTAATGTTTTATGAAAGTTTTATATTCCGCATAAATGTTTTAATTAACTCTGATATTTAGAACTGTGTTTATGAGTAAATCCAACACAAAAGTAGGGTTACCAGTAATGGGGCCTTACAGTTTGCGGAGGTATGGGACGGTGAAGACGTGGGACGATTTAAAGTTGTGGGAGAAGTTGAAAAGGTGTTCCAAGTGGGTTGAGCTGGTGGCGCCGGACGTTGATTCGGAAGTACGGCCGAAACGGACTAAAACTAGTTCGTCTGGAGTGTATAGCACTTAAATCGGGTCGGATTGCCGCGTTGGATTCGACCTAAACATTGCGGAGGAGGAAACGTCTTCACCGCCGAGGAGGCGGCCATTGGGAAGGGACGCCAAGGGGAAAAAACCGGCTGAGGGGGAAGCCGTAAACATCGCCAATCTTATTGAATCCCTCAATAAATTCAACAAAACCATGGAGGTGGTCTCTAATGACAAAAAGGAAAAAAGTCGAATGAGAGATTTGGACTTCCTTACTAGAGACTTCAGTAACCTAAATCCGGTCGATCAAATGCTAATGGAAAAGCAAAAGGAACGTATCCGAAAGAGGTTGATCGAAGAAGACCAAGCCGAAGAATAAGAATAATGTTTTTTTTAGTACTTTAATTTTTATTTTATTTTTAGATATTTAATTGTTTTTTTATTAATGTGTGTTTTTTTTAATAATTTATGAGTTTTTTTAATAATACGTTGTTTGAATATATTTATAAAAAAATAAAAAAAAAATTCGCTGGAGCCCCTGCTGGAGCCCCTCCACACCAGGGCCAGGGGCTCCAACGGGGGCTCCAACACCCCCCTTATCCGGTTTCTCTCTCTGCCACACGTCATAATATTATTGGCTGGAGCCCCCACTAAAGCCCCCATTAGAGCCCCCCCACACCCCTCAGCCTTAGAGAGAACAGTGCCTAGGGTGTTTACGGCATTGTTTAGATAACTTTAAGTTAAACAATGATTCAAATCGTTACTAACGAACTTTAATTATTAAATCATTAAAAACTGAAACTAAACCATTTGAATTTGAAACCGAATCATTATTAAAGGTTTAGTTTTATGGATTGGGTTTTATTGTTTTCTTTCATAAAATGCATACGACAAAAAATAAAAAGCCATCTCAAAATTTTAAAAAACAAACAGTTAAAATAAAACAAAGAAGGTGTTATATGATCTCGAAACCAAAAAGATGACCGATTTAATTGGTTTTACGGTTTTAAATTGAATCGAAAGCTCCCCTAACAGCTAGTAACTAGCAAAAATGGCAATTATCCCCTGCTCATGTTAGAATTAGACAATTAGTGAAGCATTTGAACTTTGATTTATTTTAGATTACATGAAAGTGGTGGGCTGGATTATTATCAAGTTATAAGATCCTTTTTAATGTTTTTTTGATGATTAATCTTGAATTATCTCTCAATTTTGATTGTAACTTATTAGATTTAGATAATAAAATTAGAATATTTGTAAATTAATGTAATTGATTTATTTCATGTATTTGTTAGTCAACCTCCTATAATCAAGGAGTGATTTGTGTAACCAATTCAATATATATATATCATTTAATCCTCAAGAGAATATTGAGGTTGATTTTACCAAACTCTACGTAACTTTACATATGAATAATGAAATAACCCAACTATAGCTCGCGGATGTAGGTCTACCGTTGGACCGAGCCACGTAAAATTCTAGTGTTGCTTATCTTTATCAATTACTATACGCGCATGTTTACCGACTGTGCATGCTTGTGTGTTGTCGCTTCCGCATTTCCACCTAACAACTCATGTAATTTAGGTGAGACATTCAAATACTTCATTTAGACACGAAGAGGTCTTGTGTTCAAGTCTCACATGTAAGGAAAAAAAAGGTTGCAGGTTAAACCGGTGAATCTTCACACATATGGTGGGTTTCCTCTTGAGAGTGGTATCCGGGTCAGGATATTTGAGATGGACTAATGTACAAGCTTCCTTTCAGGACATGCCAGCCTAGAACCCAAAGTTCTTACTCATGAGTGGAGATGATCGGATGAGTTAGTGGCCCATCAATAATCTAAGTGGCCGTTAAATAAAAAAACTAGAGGGAAGACAACATAACATGAAACATGCAACTTACTACAGATTGATTACATCATATTCCCCATTGAACCCAATTCACAATGATTTTCTTCTAGCGTGATACGATTTTAGAAAAAGCTTTAACATTTTTATTTCTTACACAATCTCTGTCAGGGTAATGCTTGAGTTATTGAATATCCAATTGTTTCTCGCTATTTTGTTCCTTTTGCGTATTACTTATTTACTTCAATTCGGTTGACATGCTTGTGAAGATCCATGGCATCACTGATTGAGAAGGCAAAAAGTATGGAACGTTGCACCATGTAATGATACTTGCCAACCCAAGTCCGCCAAACAAGAAGTCTGCAGGTGGTCATCGGTCTCGGGAAATTCCAAATGCATCGGAATAAAGTACATAACTTTGGTAAATTATAGTTAAATAACTTGTAAAGATTATAATTGATAAGCACTCCAGCGAAGAGAGCAAGACTGATTTTAAAGAAAAGAGAAAAAATAATTAGTGGAATAGTGTTTGAAGGGTCTTTAGTTTCGGGAAGGGCATCTTTGGTAGGATGACCCGCTATAATGTTGACGTTTTTTCGTGACAACTTTCATACTTGTATGGGTCGGGAAAACTATTATTCCATTGATCAATTAATGTCAAAATGCTGGGTGATCCACTACTATGTTAGAAAGTTTAACATGATCTATCAGCGCACCATGATGAATTGACTCGTTAAATGGACGAACGAATAAGTTATGGATTTTGCGTTAAGTGATTGTTAATTTTTGTATCGTTTGGACTTCTTGAAACTTAGTTGGGAATTTTAAGCGAATTTGTTTTACCATATATGGGAGAGTTATTTTGAGAACCACGGTGAGCTTTAAGAATTTTAAAAACTCAATTTTGAACCACACATTTAATTAAGTGATATGAAATATGTGGCTAAGATTAAATTTAATTAAAAATGAAGCAGGAGAGAGAATAAGTAT
This sequence comes from Bidens hawaiensis, assembly GCF_021521415.1. Classification (NCBI taxonomy): domain Eukaryota; kingdom Viridiplantae; phylum Streptophyta; class Magnoliopsida; order Asterales; family Asteraceae; genus Bidens; species Bidens hawaiensis. Next base: position 273,268 of record NW_027491931.1, read on the forward strand.
TTTTGATAATTACACAAGTTTAAACGTTAGTTACACATGTGTAAAAAGTCGATTCGGTGTGTAAAAAAATACCGTAATTTTTTGTACATCAATTACACTTACGTATTACACGTGTAAAAAAATTCGAAAAAAAAAAATTTGTTACGTTGAGTTCTTTTGAGTTCTTAAAAACTCAAAATGGTTCTTAAAAGAAATCAATCATATATATATATATATATATACATATATATATATATATATATATATATATATATATATATCAAATCAGAGAACAATAATCACATTCGCAAGAAAATACAAAGCAACATATAAAGTTTAAGGGTTGAGGAAACATGTAATTAAGGGTGTTTAGGGAGAGGAAATATGTAAAAATTCCTTTTTACATTTATTTAATTATGTTAGATGCCCATGTGGTTGGATAAAAGACAAGTGAAATAAATAAATTATGTTCAATAAATAACACAATGTAAAATATAAAAAGATCTTCAACAATTATATACTTATGTATTAAAAAGGTAGAATAAATAGCTCAATTTGAAATAGAAAAAAAAAATAAAAATTCACAAATCTCTAAATTTTTCTTTGTATACAACATTGAGGTTATTTAATTTGTAACTTCCGTACGATCTCTATTATAGTTAATAGTTTTATTTTGTCTCTACTTCTAACTATGGATTATGCAACATACAAACGATCATGAGTAAGAACATTGTCTAAAATGAAAGACTCACAAATCGTTTTAACACCTCCAAGATCCCCCTTTTTAAATTTTCTTTTATTTACTCACTTAACAATAGACACAACCCAACATGTAAACTGGTAAAAATGCCGCCTATAAACATAATGTCATATACTTACCTTAATGCTTACATATATTTCTTTAGAATGCATGAGCCTAGCCTCTTCACTTCAAAAGTTGTGAGAAACCACAATATATAAGTTGTCATGACACATGAAAGCACGAATGCAAGTTGCTTACCAACGATAACGTTGGTTACTATACTTCTACTTAAAAACAGTCTTCTAGTGGTGTACCCATGGCGTAAGTAAAAAAAAAAATACTCAGTCCGCATATACAACCTTCATAATAAAACATTCCATTAATCATGAAGCTTGCCTAAAGTTATCTTGTTTTTGCTGTTGTGTTTCTGACCATTGGGAGGTTTCGAATAAACTAAACTGGAGTACATATAGGAGAGACCGGTGCTAAAACCTTTTCTCAATATATCTTCCAAACTGTTGGGGTCCTTGCTCCGGATGTTGTTCGTACGGTGTGAAAGTAGTTGGTTACGGAGTTTCCGCTGATCCCAAGTAGTCCATCTCCATCATTGCATGTGGCAATATAGAAAGTAAAGAGGAAAATGCATGACCAGAAGAATTGTGTGAAATAAGTGAATACAACTTTTTATTATTAATATTATTCAAGAATTAAACTGGTTAATAAAACCATTTTGGACCAAGTAAACCGACTAAAAACACTTCTATTTTTTATTTTTCCAAGAACTAATCCGTTAATTCGTTTCGTTAAGAAAGCGTGAATGGTGAGATAAAATAATTTAGTAGATTTTGCAATATGTTAGCATGATCAATATTGCAAATGATATCATGAGAAAAGTATATAATGTTCGGCTGATAAAAAGAGGGAAATATAGAAAGTGGTGTGATAAAGTGATTAGAATGTGCAATTTGTTGCCATTGACAGAACCATTATCAAAAGTTAAAACTACAGTTCATATCGTCACAAAAGAAAACTGATTTGGTTATTCGGTTTCTTCCAAACCGAGTTGGAAATTAAATTAGTTATTCGGTTCCAAACTGATACGGTCACCGTATCTACCCACATTGCACTATCCTTCTTTTCTGCATGCATGCATACTATAGTACTTACCCATGTTGGCATGCTCCCATGTTCATGACATAATCATGTAGTTGCACGTTTTATTTTAGTTATCCTAGTACGGTCAAGTTTATATGTATTTAAGTATTGTTCTATTAATGAAAAGGATAGAAAAGTTATGAAGTAAAATGTCTTGTTCTCTCTATTTCTTTGGAGTCTAACCCGCTCAAAGGGTCATTATCTTGAGAGATTAGCCATCTCGAATCGGCTTCTATCACAAAAAACATAGAGATAATGTGATGGGTACAATTTGTACACGAACCTCAAAACGATTGCGTTAAATTTAGTTTATGAAGTCGACACGACCGTGACAATAACAGAGGACACGAGTGATTGGTTTCAAACAAACCTCGAGATAATGTGACGTTGATGATAACTGAAAAGCAACTATTAATTCTTTTTTCCTTTTCTTTTTGAAAATTAAAATGCTTGCCCAATCGAAGTTGGCATTTTTTTGAATCACCCTAACAAATGGATCACCCTTATGTGGGGAGAACAAAACGTGATGACCCATCCACTCATCCAGAAGGAAACACATAACTAGTAAAACGCTCTGCATCGGCTCCGAATAAATTTCTCCAGATGAGACTCTAACCCACGACCTCTAAAAAGAAAGTTACTGAGCTAACGCCGGAGCAATCGGCCTTTGATTGGAGTTAGCATATAAACTTCAAAAGTTAGGACTTAATTAATTATTGCTGGAAGTTAAGCAAAATAAACTTATAACGGCTAGTTTAATTGCTTTGTCTTAATTTAATTAGCTGGGCCTCAAATCTCAGCCCACAGATTAAATAGATCAAGTCCAACAATTTAGTCTCAGAGGCCCAGAGCTGACTAAAAGCCCACAAAACTTATGTTGGCTGAAGTTAAATTTAAATGGGACGGCTGAAGCCAATTAAAAACATTGACTTCTTCGTCGATAATAACTTCTACGGCCGAACAAGAACGAGAGGTTGGTTGGTTTGTTTACGTGAGTTCTAATTTCACGTTTTGTTTAATTGGTTTAGTCACAGTGTCTGGCTAAATCCGTTTTTGTTTATAACACGTGGCTTTATTTCTTGATCTTGAATAAAAAACTCATGTGAAACGATAATATATATGTTAGATAAAATTCTTGAATGGATTTTTGAATGTCTTGTTATTAAACCTGGATCTAATCCGGAAATATGTTAGATGTTTCTTGTTTTCTTGCTTTTGTTTTTTGTTTTGGTAACAAAAGGAAATATATTAGATTATTAATTACCTACTTTTTTTTCCCATTAACATATCATCACCTACCGGGCCTAATGGTATGCTACATACCCTACAAAAGCGGTATGGGTTCAAAACATTGCAAGTTCAACGTTGAGTCCATTGCTGGCCTAATGGCCTATAAGGTTGTCGGGCTGGGCGTGTAATCACACATGCTCTTTTTTTCGTGTTATTATACGTCAACTTGTTTTAATATATTTAACAAGTTTCTTTTTTGAGTTATACTTATGATATAATATTACCTTATCATTATTTGTTGTTTTATATATTTATATTTTAAAAGTATATATTACATCATCTAGTTCTTAAATCCTGTCCAACCGGTGGACGGTTGTCTGCTGTCGGTCCGGTTATAAAGTCATTGATTTTAAGAACCTGTTTTTCTATTAATCAGGCATCTAAAATCCTAAGAACTTATGTGATATTTAGTTGTAAAAAATTGTTGTTTCAAAAAAATTTACTTCCATTAACATTTAAATATTTGACTTTTAACTTCTTTATTTCATATAATAACTTTGTTTTAATTATTTTCTGTCATAGGATTAACACAAGTATTTATCAATGGATACCCCAAAAATGAGTTTAAAGCTTCTTGTGGACAACAAAGGCTCTAGAGTGTTATTTGCAGAAGTACCCAAAGAATTTGTGGATTTCCTTTTCAGCATATTCTCTATGCCCTTTGGCACCCTCGTCGAGTTCGACCAGGTAGGTTCTTTAGGAAAACTCAAAGATAGCATACAAAGCTTCCACGAGAACTACCTTCAACCTGGCAACAAAGTGGATAACATCTTCAAGCCCAAAACAGCTTTTAATAGTAACACATTTTTCTTGTCCAATTCTGTTTATCAATCTGATACTGAATCTACGCCCTGCTTGCGGTGCACGCATATAATGTATATATGTGTGAACCCTCGGGTGGGCAAAAGCGAAATTGCACTAATTTTGACGTTATTTTACCAATATCGTGAAAATAACGTTAAAAGTGGCGGAAGGTTAATCAGGCATCATGTGGTGGCGTTGATAGCCGAAAGACAACGGTACATGCACCAATCGGTCGGTGTCCCGATGGTTGAGTGTTATGTGTCTTATGTCCAAGGCTTGATGCAAAACTACTATCGAGCCGAGGGTCTCACCGGAAGCAGCCTCTCTATCCCTATGGGGTAGAGGTAAGGCTGTCTACATCTTACCCTCCTCAGACCCTACTATAGCTTTGCTATTGGTGGGATATACTGAGTACGATGATTATTATATATATATAATCTGATACTGAATCTAAAGTCTACAGGTGTTCCAATACAAAAACATCTTGCAGTTATGTGAATCGAAATCCTTTTGCTAATAATCAATATAGTATGTTTGATACTAGCAAACCGTGCAGGTCTTACATGACACTGCATGTGAATACCATTTGTTCCAGTTGCCATAGTTTAATGAATATTCCGATGACGGTTGTAAAACCTAAAACTGTAGTGAAAACAAATGAAGCGGATAAGAATAAGATAGGGTATGTTAAGGAGATGGTGACTTACATGGTAATGGATGATTTAGTGGTGAAACCTATGTCCACAATTTCTAGCATCACACTCTTGAATAAGTACCTATCATCACCTCCTTTAATTTATACACATGCATATCATATATATTCATTTTGTAATTGTGTTTTAATTTACAAATTTATTACTGATATCAGGGTGTGAAGCTGTTAAATGCATCGTTGAAGGCGGATAAAGTGCTCACATCTATTTTTATGTCTTAGGAGTTTGGATATACTTATGGATCTGCAGATTTATGGATTTCCTATGATCTAGTTTCATTGTGATATGTTAAAATCGCTTGTTAATGTTCTTCCAGTTTATTAAAATAATCTCTTTCAATCTTGCTTCTATTATGACTTTTTACAAAATTCGCTTGTGTAAACACAATTTGTGATAATTCTGATCGTGACAAGAATTAATGACCAGGTTAAACCTTATCAAGGTATATGTCGTCTTTTACCACTAGCATTATTTGCAACCGGTTATATATAAAGAGTTGCTTGTCATCCAAAACATATTATCAACAGTTTATATTTGTTGATCACCTTAAAGAGGTTTCTTTCTTTCAACTGAATAATTTTCTGTTTTCATGGTAGATTTTTCATTTTAGGTAGAATAAGATCAAAATTTAAATATGTTTTCAAAGAATAATGAAAATATAAAAGTAATAAATGTGATTAATCATGTAATTGGTTCTAAAGTAAGCATTTATAAAATTATAAAGTAAAATTAACTAAAGATAACTAAAAGAACAAATTACCAAAACTAGTTCGGTTACGTTACGTTCATTACGGGCCGGGTTCGGTTACGTTCATTACGGTACATAAACTAAAAAAACTTGTGTAGTTTACGATACAATAATAGCATGTTTAAAGTAAATACGGTCAGTAATCCTCGGATGTTTCGATGGCACTCAACACAAATTCGTTCACATTTCAAACGGCATTTATTTGGTCGGTAAAACTTGGGTGTACGTTGTGACATGATAGTGACTTGACACGAATTCGGTCGGTCTCGGTTACAACACATTTTAAACTACATTTATTCAATTGGTAAACTTGGGTGTTGTGTGGGTGCTCGACGTGTTTTGTTTACGTTCATTATGATCTAGAACTAAAAATAAAATAAAAGTTACATATTAAAAGCAAAAAAAGAAATAAAATTCATTGCACTATTCAAAAAAAATTTACTGTACGGCGGACATTCACTACGCCCTAACATCTACTAGACCAACCCAAAAGAAACAAATAAAAAAGACGGCCTAACATCTACTAGACCAATCCAAAAGAAACAAATAAAAAAGAACGTGTCGTCAAGGGCGTTCGAACATGTATGCACATGGAAGTAAATAATGTTTAGAAAATAAAACATGCCATCAAGCCATACACATACATTTGGTTATAACTCAAAGAGAAAATTGCATTTTGCCTCCCTGGGTAATATCGTCGCGAGATGGAATAACCACTGAAAAAGAATTTGTGCATGTTGTACCGTTGTTTTATTTGGGCGGGCCAGTATGTGCCACTCCGTTAGTTTTTTCCGTTAACCGTTGTTATTTGGGAGGGTGTTTTAGACTTTTTACAAATATAAAATTATGTGATATATCTGTGTCATTCTGTTTATTATCTTTTTCATGAGCTTGGAAAACCGGCTTGTCGGAAAAAATGGCAGTTCGATCATCACCTGATATTCTTCTTCCTCCATACTCTTTCTTTCTCTACCCTTCCTTCCACCTTCTCATTAGTTAACTTACACCATCACTCCAATATATATATATATATATATATCACCATCTTCCTTCCTTCCACCTTCACATCTCACACCTCACCGCCGGCCACTACCTAACCACCGTCGCACGTCACCCGGCTCCCCCGTTGCACTCGTCGCCCGTTGCCGTCTCACCAGTCGCCCGTCAAACCCCGCCTTCGCACCCATCCACAATGGTTTTGATCTTGAATGTAAACTACAATCAGGATCTCTTTGGAGTCCTGATTGAACTCAATCTTCGAGTCTGGATCCAGATTCGTATAATAACGGTTTGATTTTTGGTTACTTTAGCAGGTGAAGCCCTTATCACCTACCGTTGGAGGTAGAATTTCGGCCCACAGCTCCTTCCATAGTGTTCGGGTTCAGCTTGTTATATATGTAACATCCCGAAGTTTATAATTCGGGTGTTTTGTTTTATGTATGTATTTGTGTATTGTGTTCGTGTTATATATATTGAATGTTTGTCTTCATTGTGTTCGGGTTCGTTTGGTTGTTTTTGGGTTCAGTTCGGGTTAAAAGTTTGTAAAAAATGAAATATATCGGTTCGTTTAGTTGTTTTCGGGTTCGGTTTGGGTGAAAAAGTTGTAAAAAGAAAAAAGAAATATATCAGTTCGTTTGGTTGTTTTCGGGTTCGGTTTGGGTGAAAAGTTTGTAAAAAAAAGAAATATATAGGTTCGTTTGGTTGTTTCCGGGGTCGGTTCGGGTGAAAATTTTGTAAAAAAAGAAATATATCGGTCCGTTTGGTTGTTTTCGGGTTCGTTTCGGGTGAAAAGTTTGTACAAAAAAGAAATATATCGGTTCGTTTGGTTGTTTTCGGGTTCGGTTTGGGTTAAAAGTTTGTAAAAAAAGAAATATATCGGTTCGTTTGATTGTTTTCGGGTTCGGTTCAGATGAAAAGTATGTAAAAAACGGAATATATCAGTTCGTTTGGTTGTTTTCGGGTTTGGTTCGAGTAAAAAGTTTGTAAAAAAACGGAATATATCGGTTCGTTTGGTTGTTTTCGGGTTCGGTTCGGTTGAAAAGTTTGTAAAAAACGGAATATATCAGTTCGTTTGGTTGTTTTCGGGTTTGGTTCGAGTAAAAAGTTTGTAAAAAAACGGAATATATCGGTTCGTTTGGTTGTTTTCGGGTTCGGTTCGGTTGAAAAGTTTGTAAAAAACGGAATATATCGGTTCGTTTGGTTGTTTTCGGGTGAAAAGTTTGTAAAAAAAGGGAATATATCGGTTCGTTTGTTTGTTTTCGTGTTCGGTTCGGGAGAAAAGTTTGTAAAAAACATAATATATCGGTTCGTTAGGTTGTTTTCGGGTTCAATTCGGGTGAAAAGTTTGTAAAAAACGAAATATATCGGTTCGTTTGGTTGTTTTCGGGTTCGGTTCGGGTTAAAAGTTCGTAAAAAATGGAATATATTGGTTCGTTTGGTTGTTTTCGGGTTCGGTTCGGGTTAAAAGTTCGTAAAAAAACGGAATATATCGATTCGTTTGGTTGTTTTCGGGTTCGATTCGGGTGAAAAGTTTGTAAAAAAACGGTGTTTCAAATTTTGGAGGGAAACACATAGTTTGAAATTTTCAGGGTACACTTGAAAATTATATGAAACACATATCTTCTAATTGCACAGCTGAAAAGGGCATATTAGTCATTACACAGGTCAACTGGATTGTCAACTGACGGAATGGCACATACCGAGCTCTCCCAAATAAAATAGCGGTACAACATTCACAAATTCTTTTTCAGTGGTTATTCTATCTCGCAACGATATTACCCAGGGAGGCAAATGGTAATTTTCTCTAAATCAAATAAATTACCTAAATACTAAAACCATTTATAACTTTCAAGATTTTGTGAGACCAACATGCAATATCTATCTTATGATTATAATAAGTAACTTGACCAAGAAAATTTTCATACGTGCTGACTAAAAATAAGACCTTAGCCAGTGAGCCGACGGCTAGAGGCTCTTTTTCAAGAATCTCTATGTGCCTGATTTCAAATACAAAATAAATAGAGAGAATAACAAAGGCCTGATTAGAAACTATTAAATGTCAATTTGCCTTGGCTCACACCAAGACCCTATTTATGGATTTAACATCTATGCATTGTTTTACAACTTTTTCATTCATGGTCTGTATCTTAATATTTTATGGATTTTTAGTGGGGCCATGTTTTTTCCCCGAAGGTTACACATATTCGTGGATTTTGTTCTTTATTTTTCTAGACAGATGCTCACGTGATGCGACGGAAAACAATAATCCTAGTAAACATGTAACAATTATGGATGTTCAAGGTTCGTTAAAAACTTTGAATGCGTTTAAACCAATCACCACTTTTGGTCAGTTGGTTTCTGAATGTTCAAACCATAGCAAACGGTTTAATTTACGGTTTATACCGAAAATCAGCCATATAAAACCGTCCCGACCGATTAACTTATTATTGAAGTTCAATGCGTGAAACAAAACCATTAGTAACGATTCAGTTAAATTTTCAAAAGTTCAGTTTCGTTTTTCAATGACAAAAAATCGAACCAACGGTTTGGCTCATGGTTTAACTTAGAAACCATTAAAACCAAAGTGTGAACACCCATACGTAACATGATAATTTTTTAAAATTGAAAAAAAAAACTATAGCAACACCATACCCAAATTAAAGACAATAAAATGCTCATTTTTATACTGCAATTTTCAAAAAAATATATTAATGTATGAAAAAGTTATGGGCGTTGGAAAATCGTTAGTGAGAAGTTGGTTACAATTAAAATCAAAAGGAATATATATATATATATATGGGTAACGATGAAGGTTCAAAGTTATAACAATTTTTTAAATTTACCAAAATTGAGTAAAGTTAAGGGGGCAATGCTGTAACTATTTATATGCATATTTTTTAAATGACAAGCTTGCCCCTATCTTGCATGCTATAGTAGGTGTACCTTATGCTTTACAATTTGTAAATTACTTAAAAAATGGATGTCTTAATTTGCTCATGTCTTATGTATTATATATAGTATAGATATAGATATAGATAACCAACTAGTTTTTCCCCAAACGATGGTTGTTTTACATTATTCAATTTTAATATTTATATATATTTTTATTTTAATTTGATTTATTATAAGGAAGTTAATAGTATACTTAAAGTTTGATAATGAAAAAGTTTCACAAATAAATGATATGTTACAACCCGTTTAAGGGCTATCTGGGTTTAGTGACACCCATGACCCGCTTATTTCTTTTACTATAAAAATGTATCTTAATTATAAATAATATCTTTTTTTTAAATAAAAATATGAAAGTAACTTTTAGCATATCCCCATTTTACGGGATTTTCATATAAAATATTTGGTGAGATTAATTTTTAATTTAATGAGATGTTATAACCCGTTTAAGAGTTATCTGGAATTGGTGAGAGCCATACCCGTGAATTTGAGTCAAATGCATGAGAAACCTTCATTTACAAATAAAACAATTTGGTGGATTAAGAAAATGTATGGAGCAACCAGATAGCTTTTTAATGTTTCGTTTATATATATTTTTAAGATTGTTCTTTCTTTATAACCAAGATCATAACACAATTACACGAAACTATAGGTTAAGGAGCTTACACAAGGGGAAGTTTCATTTCCCGTAATGTAGTCGAGTGATCAACGGCGAGTGGAGATTGAATGGCGTACGAGCCTTGCTGGAGACTTTCGTGATGTTCCTGATGTCTAGACTTCCGTTAAGGAATCACCATAATGAATCGAAGTATGGAATCGAAGTACGACTCTTCATGATGCCCTAGTTTATCCCCATCTTTTAAAGTTATAACGTGAATTTATAACTGATATATGACAAACATATATTCTAAAGTGTATCCATATTCCCGTGTGTTTTCTTATGACACTAAAGCGTTCATCATTTCTTCAGATTTCATAAAAGATGAAATTTTTTATGACTCGCTCTTTTACAAATCATAAAATCATTGTGTGTCATAATTGGCGTGCCACTAAAGGTCTATTTTCTAATAGTGCCTTAGACTTTAAGATCAACCACCTTTTAATCGAACTTACAATATTAAGCTAACATAGAGCTTGTTTTTATAATTTTCTTCGTCATGATAGGTTGTATTTGTCGGATAATTAACTGCGTTGTTGCTTTAGTTTGTGTTTGTATGCTTTTCCCCAACTCCCCGCCAATTGTTTTTATCATATATATATATATATATATAGGGGATGATTCATGACAGATATGATATTACTGCGAGAAATGAATATGAGCCACTAGTTTTATTTTAGGTTTTAAAAGCTTTAAGATAAATAAAAAAGTATAAATGCATTATCTCTCTTCAATTAATATAACTAATAAATCATAATAATTATCTATTTAATTAATATAACTAATCAAATTATTATAATTGAAAAATATTGAGAATTCATTTATTTTTATAACTTATTTTTTGATCTTGAATTTTTATCCTACACAAGTACAATTTATTTATACGTTAAAATTTCTTTCTATCCAAAACCAATTTCTTCCAACTCAGTATATTAATATCCATCAACACATAGTTAAATTATGATAAATAATACAAAAATTTATTTTACACGCGCTTGCATTAAATATCAACCAAAAAAATACAACATACACAAAAACATATAGTCTACATTTGTTATAAGAATAAGAAAACATATAAATTACACACAATATTCATCATCAATAATATACACACGCACACGAAAACATATGACTTACACACGAAAAACATATAACCTACACATGAAAATTTTATCCTACACAAATACAATTTATTCACACATTAAAATTTCTTTATAGTTAAAACCATTTCTTCCAACTCAACTTATCAATATCCATCAACATGTAGTTACATTGTGACGAGTAATACAAAAAACTATCTTACACATGTTTGCATTAAATCTGAAATATACAACCTACACAAAAACATATAACTCACACTTGTCCTAATAATAAGAAAACATATAACCTACACACGAAAAACATATAACCTACACACGTGTAGGATATACGTATTTTTGTGTAGTTTATATAATTGTTGTTGTCGAATTAAATATGTAAGTTGCATGCTTTTTTGTATGTTGTACAATTTTATTGCTCAAAACAAATTTAGGTTATATAATTTTGTGTAGGTTGTATATTTATTGATAATTATTTAACGGACACATTTGAATGATATTTTGTTATTATTATTTATGACAATAGTTTTTCTAGATATATCAATTGAAAAAATATATATTATGTTTTGATATTTATTGTTAAAAATTACGCGTTAATATATGATAATAAATAAGCATGTTTGGGATTGCTTCTTGAAATTGCTTATGGCTTTTTGGAGAGGCAAAATGTCCAAAATGCCCCTCCAAAAATTATAGAACAAAAAAAAACAAAAAAAAGTGAAAATACCAGAATATTTATCTAGCAACTCCGATAAAGAAATACATTAATATAAATTGAATAAATAATTAAAAAAATATAATAAATAATATATATATATATATATATATATCTAGCATTCACGTTAAAAAAAACTCAAACTTAGTTTAGCCTTCGGTTTTAGTTTAGCTTTTAACGGGTGTAGGTTTTTTTAGTTTGCCAGGAGGTAAACACTTTTCATTAACATTTTACACATAAAACAACAAATCTCATTAATATTTTACATGTAAAACAACAGTTTAAAAACTAAAATGTTTCCCCCGTTATTCTCGTTAAAAAAATCGACGAAGACACACAATGACGAGATCAAAGATACAATGACACAAATATAACAAAATGTTATGTTAAGAAAAAAGACACAATGTTAATGAAAAAAAAACACAATCAATGACGAAAATAAACACAAAACACAATGATACACAAAAAGACATAATGATTTTTTTCTATCTCCAAAGTGTGGACGGTGGAAATATTTTTGTGTTTTTATTTTTTTCGTTGTTTTATTATTTTTGAGTTATGATTTTATTATTATTTTTTAAATTTTTTAGGAGTTTGTTTTGTATAGCTACAAATTCCTTCTCACTTTTTTTCCTATTTGTAAAATAAATTGACCCTTAAAAAACATCAAACTGGTAAATAGTTTAAAAAAAGACGAAAATTTGATTGCATGAGGCAGAATTTCTCCGTCCCTTTAAACGAGAGATTGGAATGGCTCAAGAAACCAAATTGTAGGTTCCCTGGACGGATCACACGAGATATCCCGGTCTACTCAGGTGCGGAATCCCTGCGTAGATCGTTACGAGCGTAGAAAGCAAATCAAACAAACACACACGAACAAACCGAAACACGTTATATATTAATAACCGAACTCACGTGATATGAATCACTGATACAGACTCTCGATTAACTCAAACGACTAACTCCACAATTAACCCACAAAACAAGCCGTAAACTATATATAAATACACGACAACTTCGCCTGGCATGTTCAGGCGAAGTTGTCCATAACTTCGCTTGTTCAACAAGTTCGCCTAGGCGAACTTGTTAACAACTTCGCTTAAACAAAAACATAAATAACATTACAGACTCGATTACAGACACTAGACTATGAACTACTGACATTTATGCACCAACAGACTCCCCCTTGGCAGTAGCTTCATATCTTGATCTTTAGGCACTTGTCTTGTAATCTTCACGCATGCACTCCTTCTCTAACACATACCGTGACTACTCGCTGATATTTCCTCGCTTCGTCTTTCCAAGCAGGAATATAGAATATCTTCTTTTCATTCAACACTTGCAGATCAGCTTTAGATAAGTTAACAAGATGCATCGGATCATACACCCTCAGCACTTCTTGTTCGTCTTCGTCTTCCATCACGGCTTCAGCAGTCTGGCAATCAACATACCACCATTTAAGATTCTTCAACACATCTTGAGGCATAATCTTCATTGGAACCTCCTTAATGCATCGAATCGGTTTATACTTCATTACCATCCATGGCTTGCCATCTGCTCTCATCCCCCTTTCTTTATCTTCCACTAGCTTTCCCTTCTGTGGCTTTAATAACTCAAACTTCTTCTCTTTTATGCTTTATTTCCACACGATCTTCCCAATAACCCTTTCCATGTTATCGTCGCTTCTATTGATCAGCCCCAATCTAGCCAAATCCTTCACCTCACATTCCGGCAATGTATTGAGAGATCTCAACGTTCTTTTAAAATACTGAATCCCATCAAAACGTTTCACCACAAACAACTTTATCTGTTCATCATATAGCCAACAAATAATTCCTTTCTTCGACTCAGCATAGCCTTTGATATTATAACTCTTCTTGAACATGGTTGGAACAGCAGGCTTCTTAGTTTTAATAAACCAATGAGCACAGCCTTCCTTCCACCTAGGCTGCTCCTCCCACTCAGTCTCATCATTTTCCATCTCAGTACCCATATCGGCTTTCTCAACATCTGGGATCTCATGTTCAACATTTTCTTCAATTATTTCACCTTCTTCAATCTCATCTTCAATCACAATCTGTGCTCCAATCTTCTCAATCTCCTCAATAGGCAGCACATAATCATCAAACATCACATCATCCTCTAGCACATCATCATCCAATTCTTTCATCGCATCGATCACATCATCTTCATCATCAACCATCACCACCTCATCACCACCAACTGCACCCGCAGACTCCCCCTGAGCTGTGGAAGTCCCAAGAGCTTGAGTAGTTCTTGGCAACTCACCACCTGCACCTTTCGGTGCATTGGGATCATCGTCTCTATCAAAACGCTTCTTCGTCCTTAACTCGTCGCCTCTACAGCCAGTCTCCCCCTGAGATGCCAAGAACTCCTTCATAGCATCTATAATTCGCCCATGTTCAACCAGGAGGGACGACTGTAATTGATTCTCTGCCACAAGGCGCTGAATAGCCTGGGTCTGGATAAAGTTTATCCTTGATTGCTCTGCCACGACCCGTTCAAGTGCAGCTATTCTCTCCGAGTCTGAGAGGGTTGCATCGAAATCAAACCTCATGTTAGATGTATCTTGAGTATACTGAGGAGGGATCTCGAATGTAACCGGGACATCAGAAGCAGTTGTGGACGTAACCGCAGGTGGTATCGTGACCGACAACCCTGCAGTTGCAACGACGGTAGACTCTACAAATTGTGCCACCACCTCTGAAGGAGTAAGCGTTGGAAGTGCTAACGACACAATCTCCGGAGTCATCGTCTGTAGTGTGATGGATGGGATGCCGACAGCTGATGTAGCCACCACGGGAACATCCGCGGCGCTTGTAACCTGTACAGACGTAGGAATAATCGACATACCTGACAGTGCGGATGGAGCGAAACGTACAACCCTTGAAGTCTCTCCAGCTCCCATACCTGCACCTGTCCTCTCCCGTCTTGAACGTCTAATTAACTTGTGGATATCTTCTTCCTCTTCTTCTGATTCACTATCATCCACCGTTCTCTTTCTCTTCCCTAACGTCCTCTCGCTAGTCACCAACATCCTCCTCGCCTCATCTATAACGTCATCAAGATCTGAGTCAGCCACCGTCGTAGCTGCTCTAGTAACACGTACTTCCCGAACCTGTGCAGTAGAGACCTGCACCTCTTCTTGTGGATCAAAACGGTCCATGTCGAAGAATCCTTGGCCGCCAAATGCAGCATCAAGGTCTACATCCTCCTCAGCCGCCACCACAGGCACAGTAGGTACATCTCGAGTTACTCCTGCCTGTTGTGGTTCTGAACTCATCCCCCCGAGCTGGCACATACCCCGGGTTTATTAAGAACCCAAAGAGTGGAGTATGCCTTGGACGAAGTTCAGGCTTGCTCCTCGCACTCGAAGTACGGCATTGAGCAAAGATACGTTTGCTCACACTCTCCACGTATCTTATTGGGCGTCGTTGAGGCAAATTTGGAGCCACATGGTTCAAGATCATCTGGATGAATCTTGGATACATTATGAACCGCTCACGAGCTATCGCCCTCCTCTGTCTGTCGATCTCATAAAAGACCATCTGACTAAAGCTATAACGTTTGTTATAAGTCAGAGCAGTCATTGCTGATTCCGTCAGTACCCGCCTTCCTCCCAGACATACACACAATCATGACGTGCATGAGGAAGCGCCACTGATCTAGAAGGAAACCATTCCTCCTCTGGGTATCACCTAATGGACCAGAGTAGCCCATTTGTAGGAATGCTCCATCACGAAACGGAGCCACAAAGTCAGTTGGGTCGTCCCGAGTCTCCTCTCCAAAACGTAACGCCACCCGTATTTGTTCAGACGAGAACTGAACTTCGTGGTTGTTGACGGTTGCTCGCATAACCGGGGGCTCAACGCGGCAATCGTACTCCACAGTCTGCCAGAAGTCCTCGATATTGGGTAAGGATATCGGCAGTGTCGTCGTGATAGCGTGGAATATCCTCGAGCGAAGGAGGAATGTGATTATCTCCCGGTAGTCTTCAACTCCTCTCGCTTCCGGGTCTAAGGTAATGTACATATTGTGACCCGGAAAAAATTGCCTCTGGTTATCTCCGTCATCGCCTCCAGCACCTCCAGGACAGGCAACAGCAGCCATATCTGCAACAAACGAACCAAGTTAGATACACGTTAAGGTTTAACACAAGTTTGCTTATCACCATGAGCGAAGTTGTGATAACTTCTGTATAGGCGAAGTTAAAGTTGAGGCGAAGTTGAGAACAACTTCGCTTCATCTTTAAGTTCGTCTAATAATTTAAAATTTTAAAAGGTCTAGGCGAAGTTAATGACAACTTCGCCTCACCACAACATCGCCTCAGGCGAAGTTGAGCCTCAGGCGAAGTTACGGATAACTTCGCCTAAACCTTAAGTTCGCCTGAATCTGAATCGGCGACAGTGAGATCGATTCAAACATTGAAAATCTGGTGTTTCGGCCAATTTAGACGATTAAGGAGACTAAAACACATGATAGGAAAGTAATCCGGACGATCAGTTTGCTCATGAACACGTAAAACAAGTTTTGATATCGGGTATAGGTTTCGAACGTCCGAGGTCGTTAACCGGGTGTCGAAACAACCTAGGATTAACAACATCGAACATCGAGTATAAGATATAGAACCCAAACACACCTTGAATACTGATTGAAATCGGAAAAAAAGATAATCGGATGAAAATCGGAGATAAGTTCGCTGTGAAGTTCGAGGATAAGTTCGCTGATAATTCAAATAATGAACTGATGACCTTTGATAATCCTTATATAGGGGCGAAGTTATACAGGCGAAGTTACGGTTAACTTCGCCTAGGCGAAGTTATTCACAAGTTCGCCTGTTTAACAACATCGCCTATATTTACAAAATCAACCCTTATAATTTGAACATTTTGCAATTAACTTTTAAAACTTCCCTTTAAGAATTAAATAACACGATCAAGTCCAAGTAACCAGTTATAAAATCATAAACTACCTAAGTACGAAAAAACTTTTTTTTAAAAAAATTAAAGTACAAGGGATCAAATTTCAGTCTCGATAGGGACTGCTACGTTTTAGAAAAGATCCGAACAGGAATCATACTAATTACGTGACTGTCACATAGATCCGTGTTTAGATGTATTATGACATATAGAGACAGGTTGTAAGCAGGTAAATAACTTAAGATGGTTTTCATCGTTTCTGTGATACGAGTTAAGTTCAATTAAGCTCAAAAATTAAGTGGGCAGCAACTCAGAGATTATGATGCCTCCTATCTATTCTCAAAGCGTATTTGGCTTTCCCCAAGTCACCCCGAATTGACTTCGACCCTTAGTGTCTGATTAAGTTTGTAATTACTCTTCATCTCCTTCCCGTTCTCTTTCTTATTCCATGATTAAGAAGTCTTGATATGTTGAACTCTAGAATGTTTCAATAACTCATAAGTTTTGTTTTTTTTTTTTGTTTTTTTTATATGATAAACATTTACATAGACTTCAGAGTAGTGACCAACTGCATGTCCCGAATCTGGATCACTGCAGTTTCTTGAAACGCTATCTTCACGGGAATCAGAACACTTACGGGCTCATGTATGACTGGGTAATCGCTTTTCTGCCTATCATTCGGAAAGATATATATGAAGACATGCAAAACTCGTAAGGAGTTTACACGTAAAATCAAGTAGTTTTAGTTTGTATCACATCTACTTTTACGCACCATAAAAAGTTACCATGACATACAATGACTGTCCTAAAGCCTTTTAAGCCTAATAACTTCACTAGTTAAGTACACAGAATCAGTATATCTATCATTTTCCAAGGTTGGATCAATTTTCTGTTAAACATAGCTAACGAACTTCTTACGAAGTAGTAGACTTGAAAAATAATTTCATTTCCCCTTTGAAAAAAAAAAAAAAAATTTTTAACATTAAACGCCCCGACCAAAACAAAGTCTTCAGGTAAACGGCTATCCCGAAGATCCAATGGATCAGCTGGACCGACCACATACTAGTATGTGTCCTTCTAACTAATTAATATGATCGACTAATTTTAAGCGAAAGACTGAAAACTCATCATAAACCGCCCCGGTCACTTTCACTCATCTGGTTAATGGCCATCCTCAAAATCTACAAGTAGAAAATGAGGACCAAAACATATCCGAAGACAAGTCCTTCAAACTGAGGTAACCGACATATTTTAAGCGATAGTGACGTTTTTTTTTTTTTTTAAATATAACAAGAAAAGCATGGTTACTCGGGATTGATCATCCCATTCAGCTCGATAAGGTTTTGAAATCTTGTTTTGTCAAACGCTTTAGTATAAAGATCAGCGAAATTATCAAGCGTATCCACCTTTTCAAGCACAATCAGTTTCTTCTCAGCACAATCCCGTATAAAATGATGACGTATGTCAATATGTTTAGTTTTACTATGTTTCACGGGATTGTTAGTTATTGAGATAGCAGTTGTGTTATCAATGCAAATAGGTGTAAGTAAGAAATTCAGACCATAGTCGCGCAACTGTTGTTGAATCCAAAGAACCTGGGAGCAGCAGTTGGATGCTGCCATGTATTCTGCTTCACAGGTTGAAATTGCGACCGAAGTCTGTTTCTTGCATTGCCACGACACCAATCTGCCACCAAGAAACTGAAATCCTCCAGTTGTTGACTTCCGACTCTGATTGCACCCTCCATAATCAGAATCTGTGTAAGCGACTAGTTCCAAGTCTCCTCCTCTCGAGTACCACAACCCCAGCTTCGGTTTGCCCTTGAGATACCTCAGTATCCTCTTCACACCCTTCAGATGAGATTCATTTGGGTTTGCCTGAAAACGAGCACAAAGACAAACAGCAAACATTATATCAGGCCTAGAAGCAGTTAAGTACATTAAAGAACCTATAATAGCCCGATACTGAGTTGGGTCCACATCTGCATCACCGTCTGACTCAGCACCCAATTTGTGATTGACGCAGATTGGAGTGTCGAATGGAGTGCTGTCCTCCATCTTGAAGCGTTTGAGCACATCATGGACATACTTGGTCTGATGAATGAACATCCCATCCTTCTTCTGATCAATCTGCAATCCCAAAAAGAAAGTTAGTTCACCCATAGCACTTATTTCAAACCTTTTCTTCATGACGTCCTCAAACTCCTGACACATGGAGACTTTAGATGCAGCAAAGATAATGTCATCCACGTATACTTGCACCAGCAGGAAGTCGCTTCCTTCTCTCTTAACGAACAACGTGCTATCAATCTTCCCTCTTTCAAAACCATTTTCAAGCAAGTAATCTGATAAAGTTGAATACCAGGCACGAGGTGCCTGATGTAGTCCATACAATGCCTTGCTCAACTTGTACATGTGATCAGGAAAGTCTGGGTCAGGAAAACCCGGAGGTTGCTCAACATACACTACCTCATCAACTTTCCCATTCAGAAACGCACTCTTCACATCCAACTGAAATACCTTCATCTTCTTATAAGTAGCGAACGCCAAAAACAATCTAATGGCTTCCAACCTTGCGACAGGAGCGAACACTTCATTATAATCAATCCCCTCTTGTTGATTAAATCCTTTCACGACTAGCCTCGCCTTGTTTCTTATGATAATCCCTTTCTCATATCTCTTGCACTTAAACACCCATTTTGTGCCTATCGCATGCACATGCTTCGGTTTTTCAACCAAAGTCCATACCTCCATTTTCTTGAACTGAGCCAACTCTTCTTGCATGGCTTCGACCCACGAGCTGTCCTTTAAAGCCATTTGATAATTCTTCGGCTCGATCTGGCTGATAAAGCAGGTGTACAAGCATTCGTTGATTATCCCTGTCTCCTTGATGCTTGTGTAAACACAGGTGTGCTCATTCAAGCTACGTCTTGTTTGTACACCGGAGGACACATCACCAATCACATTCTCCAAAGGGTGATCTTTATGAATTCTCGTGGTCGGAACAAAACCAACACGTAAATTGTCTTCCAAGTTAGAAGAGAGCTCGTCAATGGTTGTTTCATGCTGAGAGTGAAATGGATTGAAAAATTCTTCTTCAGTCGAGGCAGTAGGGGTATCGACAGCATTTGATGAGGAAGGTTGACATTTATCGATCAGCTGTCTTTGCAATAGATTTTCTTCCTCATCAAGGATCATCTTCGTAGCAACTCTCTCTTCTTCTTCAGCAATATCCAAATATGGTATGTTAAAAGACTTAAAAAGTTTAACATAGTCGAAAAACTCAGCAGGTCCGTTGCTTGGTTTTGGCGGTTGGTAACTTGTGATATCGGTGTTACACACCACCTCAACCTTGCTGGTCGATGTATTGAAGACACGTCTGTTGGGAGTCCCAACAACATAACCGACTAAGATTCCTTCATCGGCTACTTCACCAAATTTAGAATTTGTCTTCAAAATCGAACAAGGGGACCCGAATGGTTCAAGACCACTCAAGTTGGGCTTTCTCCCATGCATAAGCTCATAACACGTTTTACCAAGTCTTTTAACAGTTAAGACTCTATTCAGAACATAACAGGCTGTAGCAACAGCTTCAGCCCAAAACACCACAGGAAGCTTCTAATCAGCCAGCATAGTTCTGGCTCCTTCAATTAATGTTCTATTCTTCCTTTCAGCCACTCCATTCTGTTGCGGTGTATACGGAGGGCTGTATTGGTGTTCAATCCCTCTCTGAAGGCAGAAGATCTCCATCTCAAAATTCTTGAACTCCGTTCCATTGTCACTCCTGATGAACTTAACTCTTTTATCCATAACGTTCTCAACTTTGGTAATCAAATTCTTCACCATCTGAGCCGTTTCGTCTTTTGATTTCAGGAAATACACCCACGAATATCGTGAGTAGTCATCAGTGATCACCAAGCAATAAGAAGTTCCTCCTAGACTTTTTGCATTCACGGGACCGAAGAGATCCATGTGAAGCAACTCCAGAGTACTGGCAATTGAATTGACTTTCTTGGTGAGATGGGATTTCTTGTGCTGCTTTCCCTTCTTGCACGCTATACATTTATCTTCAAAATTGAAATCTTCAAGGAAACGCCCAGCACAAGTCCATTCCTGACAATGTGGTTCATCTTCCGAAGATGAATGTGCCCCATTCTCCTATGCCACAATTCGGACTCTGATTCACTTGCTTTTGTCATAAGGCATGATTCTGCCGTGGCCATTTCAGTTGATCTCATATCCATAATATATGTATTTCTTTCACGTGGAGCCTTCATCACAATCCACTCCTCTGGTATCTGAAAACCAGGTTTCAACACGATCGCCTCATTCTTTGTAAAGTGAACGGTGTACTCCTTATCACAGATCTGCGACACACTCAGCAGATTGTGCTTCA
The DNA here is from genome assembly GCF_021521415.1 of Bidens hawaiensis. Classification (NCBI taxonomy): domain Eukaryota; kingdom Viridiplantae; phylum Streptophyta; class Magnoliopsida; order Asterales; family Asteraceae; genus Bidens; species Bidens hawaiensis. The sequence continues at coordinate 294,452 of NW_027491931.1, forward strand.
ATTCTTCTACAAAGTTAACCTTCTCCAAAGTCATCTTTCCGTTTGACACCGTTCCCATTCCAGTAATCTTGCCACCACTTTCACCGGCAAAGCTCACTCTCCCTCCTTGAACAGGTTTCAAATCGTGTAACAAGTATTTGTTACCCGTCATGTGCCGGGAACAGCCGCTATCTACAACCCAAAGATTGTTGGCAGCCCTGTTCAACTGTTCCTTCACAATAAAGCAAAAGATTAGAATTTAGGGACCCAAGACCAATTGGTCTTGGATCTATACATCCCAAACTTTGGCTTTCCAAAGTTAGTATCTCGGTAATTCCTGTAAGTCCCATTAGGATATCTCATTGAAGGTTGATAGTGAGGCCTACCAAACCTTTGTGAATTGAAAGAATTATAGCTTGTGGTTTGGTTATAAGCAGTGTAAAACTGAGATTTGTTTCTATGAAAACCTGAATTAGTCACATTTTTGAATTTTAAGTGGTTTTCATTTTTAGCAGCATGATAATTACTATTAGGTTTATTCTCAGCTTTAGTAGGCCTTACACCTCTGAATCGCTGCTTCAGAGGGCAATTTGCAACAAGATGTCCTAATTGATTACATCTAAAACAACACCTATGCTCAACCTTTATATCAACCGGTGTTTTAGATGTCGATGCTATATTACCGCCAGTTCGTCTCACATATGGTGGGACGTACGGGTTTAGTGGAGTACTCCTTTTATTTGTTTTATCTTTTTCTCCACTCTTGGGTAACACAACCTCCTCTTTTGCCTTACCAGACTCGGATGACTTATCCGAAACTGACGAGACTGGACTTTGATCAGAAATTTCAACACTGAAACAGGCGAACTTGTTTCGCCTCTACTAACATTTGGTTCTTTAACAGTTACTTTAATTGGCACTGTCTGAGCAACCTCAAAGTCAACAGATTTCTGAACACTAGGGTTAAAAGTGTAATTGTGATTGTACGGTGGTGGAACCTCATGATAACCGATTCCTCCTCTCTTAGCAGAGGAACCTTGATCACTAACAAGGTGATCAAGAATAGCAGAAGAATTTCTGAACTGCTCCAGCTTTCGATTCAGTTCCACCACTTTCACCTGGCGGTCAGCAATCTGTTTTTCTCTCTCAGCAATTAGTTTGGTCTTTTCTTCCAAAACTTCATAGCTTAAATCAATCACTTCAATTTTTTCAGCAAGTTTTGTTTTTAAACTTTTAACATCTTTTTCACAACCTTTTATTTTAATTTTATAATTATTTTCTCTTGATTTAATAAAGTGATGATCTTCTTTTAAGGTTTTAAATTCAGCATCCAAACTAACATACTGATCAGTTATGGTTGCTAGTTGCTCAGACAATTTCTCACATTTTGAACAAGTTGGTTCAGAACATACATCGGAGAGCTGGTCATTAACGTCTGCCATAAGAGCTTTTTCTTCTCCGGTAACCTTCTCACTTTCTTCAATTTCTACCTTTGCCAAATTTGCCTGCTCAAAAGTTTCTTTAGAAAGCAGGTTCCAGTTGTATTCACCATCTTCTCTGGACATCATGGCACTATAATCTTTTCTACCCTCACTTTGCTGTGGAGACCTACCCTGACTTCGTTCCACACGCTCATTCCTGCATTCTTTTGCAAAGTGACCGTTTTGTTGACAATTGTAGCATCTCACCTTTGCCTTGTCAAACCCCGGCTTTCCACCGACAAACTTCCTTCCCGTCTTTCTCATAAACCTCTTTACTCTTCTCACGATCATGGCCATTTGCCATTGTAAATCCATTTCTTCCATATCGTCAGCATCAATCTGATCGTAATCTTCATCCAACATAGCTGGATCTACAATCTTCCCTTGAATGTAGTTCTCATAGGAAGCAATGAAAGAAGCATAGAGACCAAACTGCTCTTCAGAAGACTTGACACTCATAGGCATCTTGGAGTAGTTGTTGCTGGGAGAACTTGGAGAGCAACTACTCTTACTTACCTGGGGTTGAGAACCACTCGATCCAGCTGCTACATAGCAAACATCCCCATTTGTGTTAACTGACACATGCCCCTCATGTGATGAGTTGGGGCCCGACTCTCCCTTTGTGTAGTAGGCAGCAGATTCAGTCTTCGATCCTGAGCTAGTGTTGACTTTAGCTCCATACATACCTGGATCTTGAACCTGATCCATAGGTGTCTCTTTCCTGACCATGTTAAGCTCAAAGGTTCTGAGCTTGTTGACTGTCGTTTCTAGATCATATGTGGGAAAGTCTTTGTCTTCCCTCATCAGCACAGTGTACATCTCCCATTTTGGTGGGAGAGCATCTAGAAGCTTCTCAACTATTTCTTCTTCTCGGTAGGAAATTGAATAGTTGCTCAATTCAGTCATCAGATGGTAATATCGAGTGATAATATCATCTAAGGATTCATTCTTCAAATACTTGAAGACTGAGAACTGGGTTTTGAGCAATTTTATCTTTGAAGCCCGGATTCCTACATTCCCTTCAAATCTGTTCTCAAGAGCTTCCCAAAGCTCTCTTGCTGACGTATACTTTCTGAACGTATGAAGGATTTCTTGTGGAAGAGCCATAGTAATAGCAGCATGAGCCTTGCTCTCGGCCTCATACATCTTTTTCTCTTCTTCTTCCATTTTACTATACTTTTTAATTTGATCACGACCTTCATACTCCATAACTGGTGGAATATAACCATCCTGGATGCATACCCACATCTTCGCATCCTGGTATTTGACGTATTGTATGAACCAATCCTTCCATGCAACGAAATCGGTTCCCTTCAGCAATCTTGGGGCCTTGGTAGCTGACCCTGCTTCAACTTCCATCTTTACTAACTCAGAGATGTTGATCGACGACATCTTTCCCGAAAAGTAAGAAACCTGAATTTTTTTTTTTTTTATTAAAGTACTGTAGGCGAAGTTACGGATAACTTCGCTTGAAGTAGGCGAAGTTGTAGAGAACTTCGCTGAAGAACTTCGCTGATAACACTGCTGATTAACTTCGCTGATTCTTAACTTCGCTTGAGGTAAGCGAACTTAAGAGGTAGGCGAAGTTGTAGAGAACTTCGCTTGAATTAGGCGAACTTAAGAAGGTAGGCGAAGTTGTGGATAACTTCGCTTAACCTTATATCTTCGCCGAAACCCTACGAATAGTGACGGCAACTTCGCCTGATGAACACGAAGTTTCTGCAGATCTGTAAATCGGATTTTAACGAGGTTTTTGACGGTGTAAAGGCTTGAACACGATGGTAGGAGGTAAGAATGATCAAAAACACAGAAAACACGTCCCGCGAATAGTCGAAACGGGACGATTTCTACACCCGCGTGAATATCCCGAACCACACAATCGAGCAAATGCTCTGATACCAATTGTAGGTTCCCTGGACGGATCACACGAGATATCCCGGTCTACTCAGGTGCGGAATCCCTGCGTAGATCGTTACGAGCGTAGAAAGCAAATCAAACAAACACACACGAACAAACCGAAACACGTTATATATTAATAACCGAACTCACGTGATATGAATCACTGATACAGACTCTCGATTAACTCAAACGACTAACTCCACAATTAACCCACAAAACAAGCCGTAAACTATATATAAATACACGACAACTTCGCCTGGCATGTTCAGGCGAAGTTGTCCATAACTTCGCTTGTTCAACAAGTTCGCCTAGGCCAACTTGTTAACAACTTCGCTTAAACAAAAACATAAATAACATTACAGACTCGATTACAGACACTAGACTATGAACTACTGACATTTATGCACCAACACAAATGTCTATCAGTAAATGTATTTATGAGCATCTGTGTTGCATGCTCCTAAGATTCATGTCTTCATGCCCGTGATCTAGAGTCCTCGTAAATAGTCTACATATTAATTTCCATCTTTTGATTATGTTTTTTCTTTTCTTATTTCTATTCTATTGGGTTATGTTAATTTCTAGTGTTTTTTTTCATATGAAGACGCAATTAGCGTACTATATATACTTAAACATACTTTCCATAATTTCACCGAGAGTCGATCTTCTAAAACACAACTAGCTAGCTCTTCAATGGCATCCCAAAAAATGAGTCTCAAGCTTCTTGTTGACAGAAAAGACTCAAGAGTGTTGTTTGCAGAAGCACCAAAAGAATTTGTGGATTTCCTTTTCCACATATTCTCTTTGCGTTTAGGCACTCTCATTGAGTCTATGGGATCCAACCAGATGGTGGGATGCTTAGGAAAACTCAAAGATAGCATAAAAAGCTTCCATGGGAACTACCTTCAACCTGGCATCAAAATAGAAGATGTCTTCAACCCCAAAACTGCTTTTAATGGTGACACATTTCTCTTGTCCTATGCAGCCTCTTCTGATGATCACTCTGGTGCACCCAAAGCAGTTTACACGTGTCGTAATGAAAATAGATATTCCTCTGGTAACGGTTGCCGATCATACGCTACACTGCATGAAAATTCCATATGTCCATGTGTGATACCCGGCAAAATAAAAAATATTATTATATTCCATAAACGAGATAAGGACATGTTTAGGCTGGATTAAGTGAAGACTAAGACCCATAAGTTAAATATAGTATTTTAAGCTAAGAATGAAGGGAATATATCCATTGTAAAACACGTAAGAAGTGAGGCGGAATAAAGACATTCCGGTGATAAATAATGGAAAAACGAACGTATTCGGTTAAATGTGTGAATATTCAACCCAACACTCGAGAAAGTTTCCAGGGGTGAATCCATTTGAATATTTTAGAGGATCGAAAACCGAGGACGCTAACGAAAACGTGACTCAATTCTGAGTTATAACTGAAAGGGAAAATGCAATTTAATATTTCCAAACACGTTCGTTAAAGCACATGTACCGATGAGCTTGTAAAAGTCGATATTATCTCTGTATTTGAGGTTTAGCATTTATATAAAATAAATCAAACAGACACCATAAGTTTGGATGAGTTGTTTTTGGGAAAAACAACACTAGTTTTATTAAGTTCGGAATAACACAGAACCGACATTGGGCAACAATCGTCAATAACTTATTAACGGAAATAATAAGTTAACGAGACAAATTTAAGTCGAGAACGGAATAAGAATAAGTATTTTGACGAAATGTATTTGGAAAATACCACGTCACTCGAAGTAGCCGGTTCGTTGGAGCAAGATACCGAAACGCGATCGCAAAACACGTTTAAAACCGCAATATATAAGTGGGCCTACCCCCACTTTACCTTCATTTCAATATTATTTTATGCATTTTAGAGAGAGAGAGTTAGAGAGAGGTTAGAGGTTTCCGGAAAGGTGGCTGGCTGTAACATCCTAATTTCGGTTTTATTAATAGAATAAATATCGTTTATTTTATAGTGGGTCGTTATCGGTTTAGAGAAATAGAATACGAGTTGGGCTAGTGTTGGGTTAAATGGATATGGATTATGGACTTGGATTATGAAAGAAAGAGGATAGGACCATGGGCTTAAGCCCATGATCCATAATTATATAAACCATTAATCCCTCATTTAATTCATTCTCACACATTCCATACACCACCCAAAACACACACTTAAGATTTCTCTCTAGTTCTTCCTTATCTCTAGCCGAAATCAAGAAGGAAACCGAGCACCGGTCCGAGTTAACGATAGTTTAATATTGTATGAGCTTAACCCGTTAGATAAAGTTGCGAAACAACGAGCCGACACCGTTAAACCGTTTAAATCACGAGATCCGGGTGGAATCGGGTATAAACCGAACCTATGATGAGCTTAGGGATCACCCTAGCTCAGATCTGGATCGAACAGGGCGAAAAACGGTGAAAAACGAGTTAAAAATCGTTTTTCCGGTGAGTTCGCGTTTTTCCGGCGGCCTTCCGGCAATGACGGCGCCGGAAAAGTAGTACGAGGTTAAGGGTATGTCAGGAAATGTTCTGACATTCCCTGACCAAACCCTAGTTCGCTAACGGGAATTTAGCGAATTAAGGGTGATTCGTTAAGTAGATTCGCTGAGGAAAGATAATGAACTAGCCTTAGTTCGTGTCCTGATTCGTTAAGGAAAAGATAATGAATTAACCCCCCCCCTTTCGTTATAGCCATTCGTTAAAGGAGATAACGAATTAGAAGGTCCAATTCGTTACTTGAACTGATTCGCTATGTGGACTGGTTCGTACAATGACGGATTCGTCAGAGGTCCAGTTCGCTAGAGGGCTCAGTTCGTTACAAATGACCAGTTCGCTAAGATAAGTCAATTCGTTAAAGATTGAATAACGAACTAGAAAGTTTAATAAAATGACAGAACAGTCCCTGGACTTAGAAAAAGAATGAATTAATTACAATTCACCCCTTGAACTTTTGAGTTAGCAAACTAATTAATGATTCGAAATTATAATGGAAAATGTGTTACGACAGCTCGACCCCAGCCAGGGGCTCTGCCCCTTGGACCTGCTAGGGGCTGCCGCCCCTAGACCCCGCTGCCAGGGGCGCTGCCCCCGGACCCCCGTTCGTTGTGGGTAGTAGCTAAGACTAGAATGATGATATGAGTAGTGGTAGTTAATTGATACATGTAAATATTATACAGTTAGCCGTCCACAGCTCAAGAAGGGAATAACGATTAACGGAGAGCGTAACAGGATTCAGGTGAGTTTCTAGCCCCATTTATGTGCTATGTTTTCGGGGCTGTGTGCATACTCAATATGTTTGTTAATACGCTTATCCTAAGAGATAAGTGTATGCCTTATGTGAATAATGTGAAATATATGAATGATTGCTTGATGGTACGTGAACGATCTTCGGATATTGCACGTACTGTCAGGTTGTAACGCTATGTATAAGGTAAGTATGATATGTATGCTTATGTGTATGAACGTGATAAAGTTAATAAAAGAAGGAAAGGATGGTTGTATGGTTATGAAAAGGGTACCGAGCCCTAATAATACTCGAGGTATGATGTATGGTTGTATGGTAACGAAGAGGGAATCGAACCCTACTAATATTCGAGAACTAGGGAACCGAACCCTACTAATATTCGAGGAAAGAGGGTACCGAGCCCTAATAATACTCGAGGAAGGAGGGTACCGAGCCCTAATAATACTCGAGGAATGTAGGGCGTAATGCTCTTTATAACGTAAGATATGAAAGCAAGTTAGTACAAAAAAAAGTAAGAAAGTAAGAAAGTATGAAAGTATGAATGAAAGAATATAAGTTTGTGTGTATTGTATAATGTATGATTAACTAGAACTCACTCAGCGTAGCTGACTTTTAGTATGCACGCAGGTGAGTAGGATGAGGCAGCTCGCTTGAGGAGACACGTGGCACTGAATAAGAGGCTGGCATCGGAAGACTCAAGACGTTTAAGTCTAATGTTTTGTTTATTTTGAAAAACAAGATGACGTTTTAAGACAAGATGTGTTTTGTTATGAAATGTTTTATGAAAGCTTTTATATTCCGCGAATTTTTAATTAACTCTGATATTTAGAACTGCGTTTATGAGTAAATCCAACATGAAAGTAGGGCTACCGGCAACGGGGCCTTACACTGGCGGCCGATGGCGGTCCGGCGGTGGCCGGTGGTGGTCCGACGCGGTGGTCCGGTGGCGGCCGAAGCCCGTCTTCTACCCTGAACCATTTTTCGACGTCTCGAACGCGATGGGAAGCTCCGTTTGTCCTAATTCTAAGCTTAAGTTCATTAAAAACTCGTTTTAAAATCTGGACAAATTGTAATAGTTTTGCATGTCCGCAGAGATCGGTCTATAACTAAAGATCTAACGATCCGATCATCTTGATATTTTAACAGACGGTTCATAACCCATAGATAATCATTTTGAACGGTGGAGATGAGGATCGGAGTTGCTTAAGCTGGGTTTCTAAACCCGTTTTAGTGTTCATCTCGTTGGGCGGATTTTGAAAGCACAGCTTTAAAGAAATGCAGATTCCCGAAGATCTGACCATCGGATCGAGCTGAAATTTTCGGTGAACCTTCCTAACATATAGATATTTTATTCCACTGAAGGGATCGATGATCAGATGTTTAGATGGTGAGTTATAAGCTTCGTAAGTTATTGGTCAGATTATAGAACTAAAATAGTTTCTTAAAACAAGTTGCATGTAGGTTTTGAGGTGTCGTACGGACGATCTGAGACCGGAGAAACGTTCGTGACGCAAAAACGAACGCGTTGATGTATCTGGATCACATTGCATGCGGGGTTTGAGCAGATTTCTAGACTCGAACCGTACGCGAGGAGGTATATCGTTTATATCTTTAAGTGTTGAAAGAATTGGATAACGAGAGATTGGTATAAATATTGTTATCGAAAATAACTTGGACAATGAAAATCTTGTTAATAATTATTTAGAAAACCGCTAGATACTATCGAGTGATAAAAATGGTACAATTGAGACTTTGACGATTTCGTGCGTTTGTATATATTTATAAACACGATATCTGGATTGAAATAGTTTATCCAGATAGTGACCACAATTAATATTAAAAATAAATATATACTTTTAGAAAATGTAAATTATTATATAAAATATGAAAACAAAGTTTTTATATTAAGAATATTAATATAACACGTTTCAGTATAAATAATAATAACGATTATATTATGTTTCGTTAAGAAAGTGGTATATAATATATTTGTCAGAATTCAAACACTCGTCTATTAATAAAAGAATATTATATTTTAAAATAACTATATATACTTTTATTAAATAACGTCCAAGTGTAGTTTCAAAATCATATATTAGTTTTACAACGATTATTTGAAACTATGGTGTTCTAATGTATTTATACGATATTTTAAAACATTCGATTCAGTTACGATTTTTCCTAAACAATAAAAATTTGTAATTTAGTTATTAAATTTATAATAAATAAGACACGTGAGGATAAATAAATTAAGTTATGATATGATTCCATTTGTATCTATGTTTATGTGTTAATATACTTGGTATTAAACATAAGAATCCTGTTATCATTTGGATGACTATTAATAAGATCTTGACGTTGATTGGCATATTATCACACATAAATGTTATTTGAGCTGAGGCAAATGTGAGTTTTCTCGTAAATCCCCACTTTTAAATGTTTTAATGATTTATAAATGTTTTTGGGAGAAAAGTATGTAAAGTAAAGCTATATATTTTACAAATTGTGTTAAATGGGATGAGTCATTATAAAAGGAAAAACCGTTAACCTAGGGAAAGGGCTTAAAAATATTGGTAGATCTATCGGGGCGACGCCCCCCACTATTCCAGTCGCTCTGGTTGAAAAGGTGGGAATATTTTGATTTTGGTATGTTTCGAGTTTATTATAATGATAGTTATACATGTGTTGTACTCTTTGCTCGTTTACAACTAACACGTTTTGTTTAAGAAATATATAGCTATGTTTGGAAAAGTGGAAATTAAATTCCCATTAAAAAGAATGGTGAATAATGAAATTTATCATTGAAAAGAATGATGAATAAATGGGAGTAAAGTTGAGAATTGTTATATCCCGGTTTTTACTTGAGAAACTCACCAACATTCGTGTTGACAAAATTATTTTAACATACTTTTCAGGTAAATGAAGAAAATGGATGTTTCGTGAAGGATTCGGGAAAATTGTGTTGTGCGTTTGAATGAATGATAGTTGACTTGTAATTTAAAATAGAACCGTGCATGTTTGACACGTGTAAAACTCTGATATTTAATAACGTCCAACTAATGGTTCATTATTTTGAATATGATTGGCTGAACATCATCTGTCACCGCCCAAATTAGTTGATTAAGTCTTCTGCTGTTAAGTTAAGGTTTTTGAGGTGTGACGCTATGAGTGCTAAGTTGACACTTGTTATGCCAAAGGAGGAAGCAAAAACAAAGGAAGCAGATAATAAAGGGAATGGAGGGTATGTGAAGGAAGCGGTGACTTATATGGTGATGGATAATTTAGTGGTGAAACCAATGTCCACCAGTTCTAGCATCACCCTCATCAATAATTTGGGGTGTAAAGTATTTGAGTCAACTTGAGGAGAAGATGGTATCTTTTGGAAAAGACGAGGTACTATAATCATCTTAATTTTTGAAGGTTGTATGTTTATATATTGTTTGCAATTTAATGGTTGATAATTGTAAACTTGTAACAGGGGTTGAAGCTGTTGGCTGCATCTTTGAGGACAGACAAAGTGCTTACACAAATCTTTATAAGAGTTTTTTTTATCAAAATAGGGTGGGAGGAATAAATATTTACTAAAATAGGAAATTTGAAACTTATTTATCAAAATAGATGATTTTATGTAGAATTGTCTTTTTTCACTCATAATTTTATTGGATAAAAGTTATTTCTACTTTATCTATTCCCACTCATAATCTTATTTGATAAAAATCATTTCTACTAAAAATTTTCTCTTTGAAAAAGTTAATAAAAAAATGAATTATAAAATAATGAAATTGAAGGTTTTATCTTTCATACAGTTTTCTTCGAAATAAAAAAAAATGTTTTTAAAACTGTCTTTTAAAATTTAATATTTTCTTTGTTATTTTAAAGATTTTAAATAACAGTTTCATATTATCATATTATTGAGTTTTTTTAATCTTTATTCCTTATATTTATTGCTTTCAACAAATTTTTTTTTCTTATATTAAGGGTGTTCAAAAATAGAATTAGATTTAATATTGATAACAATATCGATGTTACTTAGTCAAAATATATTCGGTTCATTATTTGTACTAGTACGATACCGGCATTTAAAAAACTTACTACAACCAAAAAATTTGAACAATTCTAACAAAATCTACGCTAGAATGTCGATAGAAAATAAACATAATTGCGAAAACCATAAAATGAACGCGGGTACCGATCCTGATAAAACTGATAACAATACCAATATTGTTAGGTTGGAATCATTTTGGTTTGTCACAATACCAATACGGTACCGGTTCTCGTATACAAAGTTGTTCTCCACAAAAATTATACCAGAATGTTAAGAACAAAAAAGAAACAGCTGCGTATTCAACTTAAAAAAAAAGGTGAACACAAGTAATTTTTACAAATAATGATGAAAATAAATTTTAAAAAGAAAAGGGATTTTGCTCTCCGTAATGACCTTTAGAGATAATACAGATTAATGCTGTTAAATCGTGATTTTGCTTGTTTTATTTTTTATGTTGTATTTTACTTTAAACCAAAATTCATTTTCTTTCATTTTGTAGAGACCGTTTTTTTAAAAAAAATTCTCAATTATTTTGAAAAATAAAATCGGAGGAGAAAAAAAAAAGAGTAAGAAAGTAAGTTTTTTTATTTTACACAAAAAGATTATGATTGAGAAAAGATAAGTTTACATGAAAAAACCTATTTTGGTAAATAAGTTTCAAACTCCACTATTTTGATAAATATTTATTCCTCCTAACACATTTAGGTTAAAAACTCCTAGAATATTGTTATGGATCGGGTTTATGAGAATCTTTTGATGTAGTTCATTGTGGCATGTAAAACCATACTTTTCTGTTTGTTCTTTTCTCTTTATAAATGCATGCGTTTTCTATTTATTATGTCATTCAAAATATACTTAAATTTGTCTGTATTGTATGAAAATGTCTTTATCTGTTTGCGGCTACAAAAGTTGTCATCTAAAAGAAATTACCAAGATAAAACTATTTATTTGAGTAATATTACCACCCTTTAAAAGTATTAATTCATTATCTGTATATGAAAAGCTTTTACGGAAGAGATTGTGTAAACGAGCCAAACCGGCTTATAAACTATATGAAATAAGCTAGTTAAAAGTTTGAATCAAGTCAATCTGTTTTAAACTAAAAATAAGCTTGTTTAAAAGCGAGCTAGGCTCGAGCTTCATATATAAAGCTTGAGCTTGCTTACAAGTAAACGAATATATCATTTTTGTTTAATACATTAAATATATATTTATATAGTAATTAATATAAACAAATCACAAAAAATTTAGTTAAATAATATATATTATGTTATCCAAAATTTATATTTAAAAGTATATACAAATAATTAATTTAAAAATATCTCTAAATTAATTAATAATTAATAAAGTTGTGCCCTGTCAAGAGGGGTTCAATTTAAAAAATAAATAATAATAATAATAAATACTCATGTACCGAACCAAGCTCAAGCTCTCCTAATTTGAACGAGACGAAGTACCCAGAGCCGAAAATGTAAGTGTACTAGTGTAGTTTACAATTTACAATTGAGCTTTTGGGAGCTCCAACTACAATCAAATTCTTATCACGATGACCACTCCAAATGTGTTAAAAGTCTTGCGCTACTTTCGGTTGACTCATCAGTAATGTCGATATATGTCTAATAAAACTTGAAAATGGTTTTAAAAGCGTGGCACCTCAAAAGTTTTCTTCGTCAATTGGCATGACTTAAAAAAAACTAAAGGTTGCAACTCTAGTTTCATTGCTTTAGTACCCAAAACTCAAGATCCACGGGTGATAAGAAAACTTCAGACCAATCAGTCTCATAGGGTGTATTCTGAAGGTGCTTGCCAATGGTCTGAAAATGGTAACCGGATCGGTCATCATTAAGGTGCCATCTGCATATGTCTAAGGTAGACATATCGTAGATGGGGTCTTGATTTTAAATGAATTCGTCTCTTGGATTAACAAAAAAACTAACAAGCTATGGTGTTTAAAATTGACAGAGACAAGGCGTTTGATTTGGTAAAGCTTTTTTATGCTTAATAATGTCTCAGTTGAGATTCCCGCCTTCCTGGTAAGGTTGAGAAATTGGATTAGAGGTACCCTTATTAATCCACGATCTACAATCTTAGTGAATGGGTCAGGGTCACCTGTTGCCTAAGTTCCTATTCATTATGGCCACGGAGGCGCCGCATGTGGCTATGACCACGGCTTGTGAGACAGGCCTTTTTAGTGAGATTCAAACCCTAAGAATTGAAATATCCCTCTGATCTCTCACTCATTCTACATCGGTGATGCTATTTTAATTAAAGGGAGGGAAGAAGGAGGGGGGGGGGGGGGGGGTTGATGACCGTCGTTTGAGTCAATCAAAAACCTAATTATTCTAAATAGTTAGAGCAAGTAGGGTATCGTATCACATGGAGTATGTGGTCAATGCAATTCGTGTAACAGATTTATAATTATGAAGTAACTGATTTTAGTGCTGATCACACAAGCAATATTTTGAATTAAGAGAACTAAGCAACAAACAAATAAGCGAGTTGTAAACAGTTAACAAACCAAATCACACCCGGGAATTCAAGTAAGCAACCAAACAGTATCTCATGCAACCTAACAGATTTATTATTAACGATTAACTGAAAACTGATCAACCAGACAAAACCTTGGACGTCAACAATTACTTTACACACGACACTGGTTATCAAACAGTCCTTGCCAGTGTGACTTGGTTAAGGGTAATTGTACGTTTTATCGTATTCAATCTAACCAAACAATTATATGACTAATTATCTAGCAATTGGTAACATATCGTTCAGACCAACGTAAACCTAAACCGACCGAACACACAGAAATACTAAACATCAATAATCATATATCAATCATCAATAACAATACACAAATGTTCTTAATCACATGAGAAAAATTGTAAAAGGTTACAAACTATACATCCCGGGTGCGATTCTAGGAGATTAGCCGAGCCGAGACATCATCAAATCTTCGATACGGATGATATGGATCATGTGGAAGGTCTTGGCACAAGTTATAATGGTGGAAATCGCCTCTTGGAGCTGCTGGAATCGCTATGGTTCGTCAAAACGAAGTTTGGGTTTCTTGTGATGAAAAATATGTTAATAACCAAAAATCCCGTCTGCATTCCCCATCGCGTATCGCGATGGGGTCCGCGATGGACCAGAAAGTCAAAGATAATTAACACCCTATAGCGATACACTATGGGTGTTCAGGGAGCCCATCGCGTATCGCGATGAGTCTCCTCACCAGCAAAAATATTTAAACTTCTCGTTTCGCGTGCTGGACATCCTGGGTCTTCATTCCGTGCTACAATAGGTCCATATTGAGTACTTTAATGTCTGTGACCTGAAATCCAATAATACACGTATGAAGTATCGATAGTTCTAGAATAAACAGTTAAAACTAAACAATAAACAAACTAAACATATACAAATTAACCGACCATCAGGGTTCAAGCAAATTTTAAAAATCTAACCCGTATTAATTTTTTAGATGTTTTTATCTTTTTTAGGGTTTAAATGTTAATCTACAGAAAAGTAAATTGTTTGCAGTTGGGGTGGGAGAGGTTGAAGTTGTTGACATGGTAAAAATCTTGGAAGTGTAGTGCTGAAACACCCCCCCCCGCCCCCACCCCACCCCCACCAATTCTTGTATTTTGGGCTGCTGGTGGGTGCTAATGAAAATGGGAAACATACAAAACTGGGGACTAACGTTACCGTACGGAATTAGTTTGACCATAATCTTACAAAATGGAATGCCAAAACGTTACCATTTAGAGGGCGACTAAGTTTACTTAAGTCAGTACTTGGAAGCTTGCGGTCATATTATTTCTCTCTTTTCAAAGCACTGGTAAATGCATTGAAATACTTGGACAACAAACAAAGAAGATTTCTTTGACGTGAGAACGAGGAAAAAGAGAAAATAAGTTGGGTTTGGCAAAGAATCGTGCTGGATAAAGATGGTTGTGGCCTAGGTGTTGAGAGTTTGCAAGCGGCGAATACAGCTCTTTTAGCAAATCGGTGGTTGAAATTTAAAAATGATGCTTCATCTCTATGGGTTAAAATATCTTGGCACAAGTACACAGAGATGGTGAACGATTCTGGTTAAAACGTCGTTGGTTGGGACTTGGAATCAGATCATCAACGTTGACAAGGAAAATCTTAACCTTGTCCGGCCTTTCAAAGAAAGGCTATGCTTACAGTTGGGAGATGGTGCAAAAACCAAGTTTTGGGTAGATAAGTGGGCGTGTAATACCCCTTTGAATTTGTTGTTCCCAGCCCTTTAGCTGCTTGAATTGGACAAGCATGTGTTTCCGTGGGACGGATATGTGAGATTTAACGATACAATTGTTTGGTCATTGATATGCTCTAAATTATACATATATAATACTAATGTTCTCATGAAACTTAAATTACTTTTGTGTTATGTTTTTATTGAATATTACTTCTAATTAATTTATATTTTATTTTTTAAGGTTTGAGATTAAAACGAGCTATAAAACGAAGAATTTTGCTTGTTAACATGAAAATAGGTTAAATGATGCAACTTCGTTTACACAGAGATAGAGATCCGAGCAGCTAAAAGAAAAAAAAATAACACAAATATCAAATCTAATTTATTGGTTATACAAAGAGTGAATCTAAGTTGGCACGTAATTGGTTCAAGTGGGCTACAAAGTACAAATACTGGGATAGATTACGAATTAAATTTTGGTTGGGCATAATTAGTTAATTACTAATCAAGTTAGTGGGTTGGTAACAACGAAATTAAATTGGATTTGGCCCATAATCGTTGGTCATGTGAGGCCCTACAAGTTGAAGTTGGCAATTAATTGAGAGGGGGGCTTGATTTGTTTGGGACGGCAGAAGTCAAGAGGCTGTTCGTCGAAGGAAAAGAATAAGCAAGCACACATGCACGTCAAAATAAAACCTACGGCCCGTCAAGAAAACTCACAGCCCAATCGAAATCGAATTAACAAAATGGCAACTAGGCTTGTGAATTAATTTAAGCTACGAGACACACAATTCAATTAATGTAAGCTCTTAAGCTAGTAGCTGAACTATTTTTATTTCTTTTTTGATGAACCGTAATACTTACTTTATTTGTGTGTGGTTTTTTCTGTATGAGTAGCTAAACTTGTTAAACTACTTAGGGCTGGATGAATATTGTTCGGGTTTTACTTTTTGTGGTTTTGGTTTAATCAATTGGCTTGCATGTTATTGACAATTTCTGTTTAATCGTGATCTTTGGTGTATATAAATACAACTTATGAGACAAAATTACACGTGTGTTCCTGGTGTTGTTCTGATTGGTTGACTCTGAGTCATTTCGTTATAATTACTCGTTTAGGTAACTACTTTGTGTCTTTGATATGATTGTGGTTGAGCTAGGAATAGAATACAATAGGACTAACTTGTGAGATTGTCTAAATCAGTGTTCTACCAATCTTGAGGCCGGAAGGTGATAGTTTGTCAATTTTATCTTGTTCATTGTTTGATCAGGATAGGGTTCCATGTGGTGAGCTTTACCTATACTTGATTCTTGTTATTTTGTGTCTTAGATCGTGTCTGACTGAATTACTCTTTTAAATCGGGAACTTGTAGTATAGCTCTTTGAGTACAATGTGTTGTTGAGACCAGGAGGTGTAAGGCCTCGATCCCGGTGCCCTACTTTGGCGTTGGATTTACTCATAAACACAGTTTTAAATATCAGAGTGAATTAAAACTTTTCGCGGAATAATTAAAACATCAACCATTCATACATAAACATTTAAAACTTAAACATGTCTTTAAAGTTCAAACACTAGAAAACATATAACTTCAAATCTTCAAATGGTAGCTTCTTTATTCTGTTGGAATACCATATGCCCGAGACACATAATTAGGTTAATATGGCTAGTTGTGTTTGATCCAAGTCGGGTCATACCCAATAACGAGTTAGACACACACCAATTATGTATTTGTTAAGATAAGATCTATAAGACAAATACAGAACACGATACATTCAGAAAATCGGGTTTCTGAATATTTACTTGAAAGTGTTAAATAAATTAATCGGTTAATTTATTTATTCAAATAATTATTATTGGAATGATTATTTAACTATGTATTCTTTTATAAAATGGTTTATAAAAGATGGGGTGTTTATATATTTTATAAAGTATAAAATAAATAAAAAAAAAAAAAAAAAAAAAAATATATATATATATATATATTGGGGCCGGTTTTAGGGTGGGCCCCACACCCCATATCTTGGTCAATATCATGTCATGAAAGGTTGAGTGTTTGCATAAAACAAGAACCTAACACCATGCTTCATGATGGTGTATAATGATAAAAGGTAAGATCAAGTTCATTCAACATAATTTTTCAAGTAACAAAAACACCAACAACTCTCCCTTTCTTTCTTTCTTGTTTTACGGCCAAAAAGAAAAAGGAAGGGCTCGGGTCTCGGGTTTTTCGTGTTCAAGCTTCCTAGCATAGCTCGGTGTGTGTTGGAGGCTCGGGGTATATTCCGTTTGAGGGTTTTCCTTTGAAAGTCTAGCATTCACATCATCATCTTCTTCAACCATCTACTAAACTCTTAAAGGGTTAAGAATGTAAGTTTTACAAGCTTTGATAGTTTAGCTTTCCCGTATTACTTGATCCTTACTTCGGGTTTCTAATATATAGATTATTGGTAATCTAATAACATGGATAAACTAGGTTGTTCATGAACATATATTATATAGACTTGTAATATATACACATATAAACACATGGATACATATGTTTAGTTTGCAAATACCACGCTTCCGCCTTTAATGTGACTAGTTAAATGGTTAACTAAGTTTGTAAATTCCATAGAAACCCAACAAATGGCATCAAGAGCCGGGATACGGGAAACTAAGCTTCGGGTTCTCGGTTTTATTTTTTCCCCTTGAAAGATTTTATACAAAAAAAAAATTAACATGCATGAATTTTTCTTTGTATTTAATCTTGTTATTGTTTTTGGCTTTGTTCAAAAAAAAAAAAAAAAAAAAAAAAAATAAAACCGAGTATATGGGCCGAAGCCCAAATCGGGTGATTTTGGGCCGAAGCCCACTTGGATATGGTTATTGGGCTAACCGGACATAAAAGGGAAAAAGGCATATGGGCCGAAGCCCATTTTTGGTTAAATGGGCCGAAGCCCGTGAGCCTTTTAATTGGGCCGAAGCCCATGTGTTTTGCACATGTGGGCCGAAGCCCATAATCACGTTATTGGGTCAAGCCCAAAATTGGGTTGGGCTAGGCCCGATAAAGCCAAGGGGTTTTGGAACGGGTTCCTAAGACATAAAGGGTTATGTTTGTTAAATACTAGACCGAGCCGTAGACCAAGTGGATGTTTGTTTGTGGTTGATGTTGTGATTGTAATTAATTATTCAAGTTTCGGTTTGTAATAATTAATTAGGGGCAATTTTGTAATTTTGTAATTATTTATTCATATGGGTATGTAATAAATAGGTTATTTGTATTATCTTTATTTTATAGAAAAATGTATTAGGACATTTATTTTGTAAAATAAAGAAGATTGCAAAATTGGAAGTTTGGGCCTAATTGGGCCGGGTATGGTGATAATGGGTCTCACAAGCCCATTAAAGGGATTCAAACCAAAAGGACCTAAGCCCACCAATTGAGCCCAAATGGAAGCTTATGGAAGCTAAGGCCCAAGTTCAAGCCCAATGGATCACAACGGGGTTGAAGAAGATGCTCGAAGCATTTGGATGCGGGATCGAGTGGGAGCTACAACATCCATGTGTCATGTGTCCCTTAGGATCGGACCTAAGATACACACTTGTTTCGGCTAACAAGTGTGATCTAACTTAGTGGCTCGTGTCTAGTATAATTGTGTATGCTTGTTAATTAATTGATTGTTTGATTGTGTGGTTGTTAGATATTAGGATATCAACTTCGTCACATAGAATTAATTAACAAAGCATAAAACGGGTTCTAATAATTATCGGTAATTACGTGACACATAGTTTAATAAAATGGATTTATTAACTAGCCGTCTCACGCCCATAATAAAATGGCTTTATTATAAATTAGAATTTTGAAAATGGTTTCAAAATATCATGTTACTAAATGCATGTTAGAACATGATTTAAAGTTTTACAACTAGAATTATTAAAACTAAAAATCCCTTTTAAAATTAAGGATAATAAGTTAAACACCATCCTTTTGTACAACGCTTAACATATTAGTAAGCTCTTAGTGGGAAAAAGGTCACCTAACCGCGTAGAGTAAATTAATATGTTGAGGTAATATTGGCATATAAATGGGAAAAAGGTCACCTAACCGTTTGTATGTTAATATTACAAGTTGATACAAGTAGGACGACTTAAATTAGAACCATGTGAAGAGGGTCACCCAAGCATGGGGTCTAATAGGTGTTGATGGGATAAACATGCCGACACGAAATATGATTTCGAACCGGTCCCATAAACTCTAGAAGTTGCAAAAGGGTTTGCAATTGTTATGAATAACTACCTTGATAAACCGACAATGGGAAAAAGGTCACCTAACCGGAGTCGGGTTTATCGTTGGATTCTAGATTTTAATTATTAATTATATTTGGTATATATAAAAGGGTATTAATAATTAAAAAGGTAAAACACTAAAATGAACTTAATTAAAATTCTGCAGATGGCCGCACACGTCGACGACAACATAATCCCTAACGTCCAAAATGTCTCTCTCCGATCTATTCTCGCTAAAGACCGTCTTAACCACAATAACTTTTCGGATTGGTTCCGAAATTTAAGGATTGTTCTAAAACAAGAAAAATTATATCATGTTTTGGAAACACCTATCCCCGAAGAACCGGAAGAGGGAAGTGAGGTCGAATATATGAATTGGGTCAAACTTACGGAAGATTCCATTCAAGTGTCATGCCTCATGTTGGCGACTATGGTTCCCGAAATCCAAAAGGATTTCGAAAACCATAATGCGTACGACATGATTACTCAACTTAAGGAAATGTTCCTTAAGCAATCAAGAGTTGAAAGGTTCGAAACGGTTCGAGCCTTGCATGCATGTAGAATGGATGATAATCAACCAGTTTCAACTTATGTACTTAAGATGAAAAGTTACATTGATCGCCTCGCCAAGCTCAATTGTCCCATCTCAAAAGAGTTAGCAACGGATTTGATCCTTAACTCTTTGTCGAAAAGGTTCGACACATTCGTGTTAAATTATAACATGAACGGGTGGGACAAAACCATTGGAGAACTTCACTCAATGCTTAAAACAGCCGAGGCGAGCATGGGCAAAAGGGTTTTACCCATGTTTGCGATCAATGAAGGTAGATCCAAGAATCGATCTCAACCCAATCTTAAGGCTAAGGTAGCCAAAAGAAAGGGTCCTCCTATGCATCTTAAGGGTAAGGGCAAATCACCGGTTATGGCAAAGAAACAAAAGGTTATGGAACCGAGGGGTCATAAGGATGATCCTTGTTTTGGTTGTGGGGAGACCGGACACTGGAAACGCAATTGCCCGGTCTACCTAAAAGAGCTAAAAGACAAGAGGAATGCGGCGCATACCTCGGGTAATGTCTTTATGATTAATGTTGAGCTAAATCTTATTTCTTCTAACACATGGGTATTGGATACCGGATGTGGAACTCATATTTGCAATTGGTTGCAGGGGTTCAAAAAGAATGAAGACTTAAAGAAGGGCGAAGTGAATCTTTTCATGGGCAACGGTGCAAGGGTGCACGTGGTCGCTAGAGGAGACTTCACTTTATCGCTTCCAAGTGGTTTGGAAGTAGTTTTGAGAAATGTTTTGTATGCTCCTAGTTTGACTAGGAACATTATTTCTGTGCACCTTCTTAGACAATGTAATTTTGACTTTAAATTTGTAAGATCAGAAATGCATGTATCATCTAATGGTATCTTTTATTTTAAAGCTGTACCAAACAACGGTATTTATGAATTGGTTCGTGATAATACCTTAAATAGCTCATTATATCAAACTTCTACTAAAAGACTCAAAAAGGATTTGAGTGATTCCTACATTTGGCATTGTCGCCTTGGACACATAAACAAGAATCGTATAAATACTCTCCAAAAGAAAGGTCTTTTGAAAACAAACGAGTTAGGTTCGTTTGATGAGTGTGAATCTTGTATTCAAGGCAAGATGACCAAAGAGCCTTTCAAAGGTACAAATGAAAGGGCTAAGGATTTGTTAGGTATCATACATACGGATGTATGCGGACCTTTCAAGCCAACTAGTAGGAATAGTGAAAGGTACTTCATTACCTTTACCGACGATTTTAGTCGATATGGGTATGTTTATCTAATGAAACACAAACATGAAGCCTTTGAAATGTTCAAAGAATTTCAAAATGAAGTACAAAATCAGCTCGACCGAACAATCAAGGTACTCCGCTCCGATAGAGGAGGCGAATACCTAAGTGATGCTTTTCAAAGTCATCTTAGAGATTGTGGAATTATTTCACAGCTCACTCCTCCTGGAACTCCTCAACATAACGGAGTATCCGAGAGGAGGAATCGAACACTGTTGGACATGGTTCGATCAATGATGGCACGAAGCTCACTACCGCCATCATTTTGGGGATATGCGCTACTTACAGCGGCTCGTATTTTGAATATGGCCCCGACCAAAAAGGTGGATCGAATACCCTATGAAGTGTGGCATGGAAAGGTTCCATCCTTTTCATATTTAAGGGTATGGGGATGCATAGTTTATGTTAAACGTGACACCCCAAATAAGCTTGAGGCTCGATCCATCAGGTGTATCTTCATAGGATACCCAAAGGATGATATAGGATATATATTCTATGATCCTAGTGAACAAAAGGTGTTTGTTTCACGCAAAGGATACTTCTTAGAAACTAGGTTCCTTATGGAAGGACCTAGTGAAAGGAGAGTGGAACTTGAAGAGGTTCAAGAATCACTGGATGATACACAATTGGTCGATACTAGCTTTCAACACGAGGATGTTGAAGATGATCAAATGGTTGATCATACACACGTTGCTCGCAGATCTAATAGGATTAGTCGACCTCCCAAGAAATACGGATTTCTTGTGGATGATTGCTACTTGGTCGATTCGGATGAACCGATCTCCTACAAAGATGCTATGTCACAACCTGATTGTGACAAATGGCTTGAAGCCATGAGCGCCGAGATGCAATCCATGCACGATAACCAAGTTTGGGAATTGGTTGATCGTCCACTTAACTCCAAACTGGTTGGATGTAAGTGGGTCTTCAAAAGGAAGACTGATATGCATGGAAATTTAGATACTTACAAAGCACGACTTGTAGCAAAAGGTTTCACGCAAACTCAAGGGATTGATTATGATGAAACCTTCTCGCCGGTCGCGATGCTTAAGTCGATCAGGATATTATTTGCCATTGCAGCTCATTTTGATTATGAGATATGGCAAATGGATGTCAAGACCGCTTTTCTAAATGGATATCTTGAGGAAGATGTCCATATGGTTCAGCCTGAAGGTTTTGTCGATCCATCTAATCCTGATAAAGTTTGTAAGTTAAAGAAATCAATCTACGGGTTGAAACAAGCATCACGGATGTGGAATCATCGTTTTAATGAAGAAATCAAAGCGTTTGGTTTCGTCCAAAACGGTGATGAGGCGTGTGTGTATAAATGGGCTAGTGGGAGTATAATCATTTTCCTTATTTTGTATGTCGATGATATACTTTTATTTGGAAATGATATACCAAGTATGGAAAACGTTAAAGCGTGGTTAAGTAGTCGTTTCTCAATTAAGGATCTTGGAGAAGCGACATATATCTTGGGAATAAAGGTCTATAGGGATAGACAAAGGAAATTGATCGGACTCAATCAAAGTGCGTACATTGATAAAATCCTGAAAAGGTTCAGGATGGAAAACTCTAAGAAAGGTTTGGTACCTATTCCTAGAGGAACCGTGTTGAGCTCATCCCAAAGTCCTAGCTCTAAGGAAGAGCAGGATAGGATGAAGCATGTTCCTTATGCTTCGGCAATAGGATCTATTATGTATGCAATGATGTGCACCAGACCGGACGTCTCGTATGCTTTAAGCATAACGAGTAGATACCAGCACAACCCAGGTGACAGTCATTGGATGGCTGTCAAGAATATATTAAAATACCTTAGAAGGACTAAGGATATGTTTTTAATATATGGGTCTGGTGAGGAGGAACTCGTCGTAAAGGGTTACGTGGATGCGAGTTTCCAAACTGACCGAGATGATTCTCGGTCACAGTCGGGATATGTCTTCATTTTGAATGGAGGCGCTGTCTCTTGGAAGAGTTCGAAGCAGGATGTTGTCGCGTTATCCACTACAGAATCTGAGTACATCGCCGCTTCAATGGCAGCCCAAGAGGCTGCATGGATGAAAAAGTTCATCATGGATCTAGGGATTATCTCTTCCATTCAGGAGCCCCTAGAGATATTCTGTGACAATGAGGGTGCTATTGCACAGATCAAGGAGCCTCGTGCTCATCAGAAAACGAGGCACATTGAGCGCAGATTCAACTACATAAGGGATGAAGTTGAAAAGAGAAAGATATGTATTCATAAAGTTCATACCGATCAAAATATTGCGGACCCACTCACGAAGCTCCTCGATAGGCCAAAGCATGAGGGTCATGTTTGTGCATTAGGACTTCGGTATTCTAGTGAGTGGATTTAATCTGTATTTAGTGTTTGTATAAGAACGAATGTAATGGGTATCTCATGAAAATTAATTATGTTTTAATTATTCAATGAGTTATGTTCTATATTTGCATGTTTAATCCATGAATGACTTATGTTGTTCTAAACGTCCGTAGTCGATCATACTTGTGGGAACAAGTATGAAGGTAAGACTATTATGAACCCGGATTGGTTGATATTCATGTGATGAATATAAGACATAGGTTTGCCACCAAGGTTCATAGATATTTGTGGGATACAAATATTGGACATGATCCGCTCTCAAGGATCACTGCATGGAGTTAGTGCAACTGATCATAAGTAATCCTTGAGTAAAGGCGAGTATCATTGTGTCCTTTGACCTGAGATGCATATTGGATCTGGTTTTTCATCAAGTCTGATAACTTGACTCTCTTCTTTGTTTTTCGGTAACACGATGACGTAAAAGAAAGAGCTCAGATATCATACGAGATGTCAACAAGGATGTATGCAGTCAAGATGGGATTTGTTCCTCTTATGTGTTGAGAGTTTAGATGTCTAAGGCCTGTTAAGTTAAATCATTGAGAGAATGATCACTCTGTGTCTCTTCGATTTGACAGGACATCTACCAACAAAGGGATATAATGATAAGACTTACCTATATCATATCAAGTATGGACTTGAAGGGGATGATGTTATTGAATGGCACTTAGTCGAACACACTAGGGGTGGTGACCTGTTGTTAGGCGGTATTCACCATTAGCATTAACTTCTTATGAGTCACGTGCAAGTGGGAGATTGTTGGAATACCATATGCCCGAGACACATAATTAGGTTAATATGGCTAGTTGTGTTTGATCCAAGTCGGGTCATACCCAATAACGAGTTAGACACACACCAATTATGTATTTGTTAAGATAAGATCTATAAGACAAATACAGAACACGATACATTCAGAAAATCGGGTTTCTGAATATTTACTTGAAAGTGTTAAATAAATTAATCGGTTAATTTATTTATTCAAATAATTATTATTGGAATGATTATTTAACTATGTATTCTTTTATAAAATGGTTTATAAAAGATGGGGTGTTTATATATTTTATAAAGTATAAAATAAATAAAAAAAAAAAAAAAAATATATATATATATATATATATTGGGGCCGGTTTTAGGGTGGGCCCCACACCCCATATCTTGGTCAATATCATGTCATGAAAGGTTGAGTGTTTGCATAAAACAAGAACCTAACACCATGCTTCATGATGGTGTATAATGATAAAAGGTAAGATCAAGTTCATTCAACATAATTTTTCAAGTAACAAAAACACCAACAACTCTCCCTTTCTTTCTTTCTTGTTTTACGGCCAAAAAGAAAAAGGAAGGGCTCGGGTCTCGGGTTTTTCGTGTTCAAGCTTCCTAGCATAGCTCGGTGTGTGTTGGAGGCTCGGGGTATATTCCGTTTGAGGGTTTTCCTTTGAAAGTCTAGCATTCACATCATCATCTTCTTCAACCATCTACTAAACTCTTAAAGGGTTAAGAATGTAAGTTTTACAAGCTTTGATAGTTTAGCTTTCCCGTATTACTTGATCCTTACTTCGGGTTTCTAATATATAGATTATTGGTAATCTAATAACATGGATAAACTAGGTTGTTCATGAACATATATTATATAGACTTGTAATATATACACATATAAACACATGGATACATATGTTTAGTTTGCAAATACCACGCTTCCGCCTTTAATGTGACTAGTTAAATGGTTAACTAAGTTTGTAAATTCCATAGAAACCCAACATATTCTTCAACCATTCGTGCTCCTCAAGTCAGTTGTCTCATCTTATTAGCCTGTGTGTTAATCAGGCAACATACATTACATTCACATACTTACATAATTACATATCTGAAGATACATACTTAACCTGCTTACCTTTTATACATACATTCATTCTTTCTTTCATACTCTCATTCATACATACATAACTATCCATACATTTTAAAGAGCATTTCGCCATATAATCTTCGCAAATATTATTAGGGTATATTCCCTACATTAGCAGATTATTATTAGGGTATGCTCCCTACATTCGCAGATTATTACTAGGGCATGTTGCCTTCGTTCGCAGATTATTACAAGGGTGTGTTCCGTTCATTCGCATATGCTATTATGGTCTGTTCCGTTCATTCGCATATATTATTAGGGTATGTTCCCTTCTTACTCGTACAACCATACATTCATACAATTATATAAATACATTCTTACACTTGTCCTATCACATACATATAACATTCATAAGGCATCTACTTAATTACCACTCAAGGTAAGTGTATTATGTAACAATTCGGGTTTTTCTTATTTTATTTTGTAACTTTTACCCAACCCAATTATATGTCCGGGCTATCCTATCAATAAAAATACCGCATTTATGAAGTTATTTAATATTATTGTTTAATTATTTATTTAATATATATTTGTAACTTTCTAAATATTACACATTTAACCCTAAACAAAACTATTATCCTATTTTGTTTCCCTCTTCATACTCCAAGGACTAAAGTGCAAATTCTATATATTATAATCACCCAACCTGTTACCCATGACCCAAACCCAAACCCGAGACCCGTTTAGCAAACCCCGACACCCAAATTCAATAGATTGAACCTCAATTCTCGTCACAAACATGGTAATTGGATCACAATACATGTTATACTTGCCTAATGCTGCCTACCGACATCGACAATTTGGTTAATCGATCAAAAATTAATTTGTTTTCTTATTATACTTGGCCGACTCGAATCTTCTCATAATGTACATGATAACAAGCATTATAATTCAATTAAACTTGCAAATAGTATTCTCTAACCCTCGTCGTCATAACCCCTATACCTAATTACATTATCATCATCTGTTTGATCGTGTTTCGGGATTCGTTATTGCCGGCTCTGTTCTTATAAATTAACCACTGTATAATCAGCCTTCTAGGTAATTGACTACTGGATTCTATTCGTCTTGGTTCCAACTTGATCAATCCTATGGTTAATCTTCCAAACGTTCTACGTTTTGGCCGATTATGATTCTAGGTTTCATATGTTCTTATGGATCGCTTATGTTTCTGTTTATTTATTTTCCTTGTCGTGATTAAATATATTAACACCCAGCCCAGATGGCTAAGGTGATCGTGTTAAGACTTGTTGAGGCTGGGGGCGTGGGTTCGAGTCACTCCCAACCCGTTTCACCACTTTTAAGCAATTAAATTTATATTATAAATATTACAAACATATAAATAAATCAGTGCTTTACATACATCGATATATTAACAAGTTTTTTTGAACTTTGGATTAAAAACCATATATATATGTGTGTGTGTGTATGTGTGTGTGTGTTAGATTATAAAAAGATTGATAAAGGTTTTATAATCAAGATATTTAATTAAGATACATAATATAATCTTGTTAAGTAACATAATTAAAATATATATTATTAAGTATTTTATAAAAGATGTTATTTTATTTAATTTTTTTATTATCTATTAAATATTTATTTACAATATTAACTTAAAAAAAGAAATCTTTATTAATAATAATACAAATGTATTCTTTTTATAAACAAATCTTTATATTGTTTATTACAACCTTAAATAAAAATAACGCTTATAATTAAAAAGGATTTATTATGTTATAGTTAATTATATTTTAATAATCTTTATAAAAATAGTCTTTAAAATACATTATTTTTAAAACTCTCAAATACCCAGTCAATCTCAAATCATTATTAATATATGTTGTCCATTTATTGATCCGTAGTTATTTTCTTCGATTATTATTACTTAGGATATTCCGTTGATTCATCTCGACGAGCGTGACGACTATTGTACCATCATTCTTATCGCATACTTTTACCTTTGCTTATTTATTAAGATGTGTATTTCACTCCCCTACTTTACTCATTTTTTCTTTTGGGGACATATGCGTAACTTAGATATTTTTATTTTATTATTATTTTTATTATCCACATTAACAACTACTATCCTTGTGTGTATATCAATTTATGTCTAACTTGCTATTTGCTTACATGCTTTATTTTACCGCATTCGGAGAGGTCCATTATAATAGTATGATCATACGACCGTCGTAGTGGCCGACGTCCGATTGCATTACAATGGTTTCACCAACAATTCTTTGTAACCAATGTCCGATTCGCATAGCAACGGTTTAGCCCTTTCTTTATTATTTGGTTGAATTGTTTATGTGCTATGGCTCAATTGTTTATTTCGAAGGAACAGTTTGCAATTTTATTTATTTATTATATTATATTTTACTTGACTGGTGTTTTACTCACTCAACCTCGTGTTGACAAAATTGTTTGTATTTTCAATGCATATGTAGGACACCGCGTGATTTGATTGATCAGGATCTATTGAAGAACTTAGGGCTTCTTATGCTATAGAAGAGATATCAAGATTTAATCTGAATTAAACTACTATTGTCTTATTTTTTTAAATATGGATATTGAATTTGTTGGAATAATTGAATTAAATAAATAGATATTGTCATTTTAATTATTGCATGATAATACCTTGAGAGCTGTGAGCAATCATCTCACACCCCAACATTTCTGTCTTAGGTTGGGGTGTGATATATTAACTATTACATAGACTATGTACACAACCCCGAAAACATAACAGAGAATAGGGGCTAGAAACTCACTCGTGTCATGTTCCTTTCTGAGTTTATGGTCATACCTCTTCTCAGTTGGGCACGACTAACAATTAACAAGCATCACTTAACTACTCCTAATGATATCATATTTCTAGGTTAATGAAACCCCTAGCTAACAGGGTTCGGGGGCAGCTCCCCTGGAAACGAGGTTCTAGGGGCGGCAACCCCTAGCATGGTCCAAGGTGCAGAGCCCGTGGCTGGTGTTTCTAAAAACCCCTGTATATGTCTTTACTAAAAACCTCATGAGAAAACCGAAGTTCAAACCCCCGTATATGTTTCCAACGTATAAGTCTACATATGCGCCACATATGTTTCTAAAATATGCGCCACATATGACCAACATATGTGCTGTATATGTTACAAACATATATGCCACATATACATATACGCTCCAACTACAGATCTGGTCCTTTTTAACTCGTTTTTAGGGATTTTCACGTTTCATGCGCCTTTGGCCGCCGTGTTTGGCTGGAATTTGATTATCTTTGATCCAGGTAGACTCGATTGATCTATATCCAAGCTAAGGTGACCCTTAAGCTCGGTTAATCACCCGATTCGTTCTAGATCTTGATTCAAACGTCTCAAACGACGCCCTGGGGCTGCGGTGTCGGGTTAAATGGTGTTGGGTCTACTGAGATAAATAATATTCTACCTTCGGTTGATCTTGGTTCGGAAGATTGAGCGTTGTAGCGAGCGTTTGGCTTAAGTGTGTGTTTTTGAATGTGTAGGCTATGGAGAAGAATAGATGGAAATGGAGTTGTAGGGTATTAAGGTATTTATACCCTAAGCCCATGGACCTTAGGCCCATAATTTCACCTAGTCCTTGATTTTATTTTTAAGTCAATCTATTTTAAGCCTACCATCATTTATTTATTATTCTATTATTATTTTTAAAAACGTCAGATGTTACATGTCTAACCCCCCTTAAAAGAGGTTTCGTCCCCAAAACCTAACTATCACCTAAACAACTGCGGGTAGAACTTCCTCGTTTCATCCTCAGATTCCCAAGTAGCATCTGATCCTTTGTGATGCTTCCATATCACTTTGACTAAAGGCATGACTTTATGGCGAAGCTATTTCTCTTTTCGATCAACTCTCTCTACAGGTTGCTTAACATAGTTCAACTGTTCCTCAACCTCAATATCTACTAACGGCACGTGGGACGTGTCATCAACCAGACATTTCCTCAAGTGAGAGACGTGAAAGGTAGAGTGGATTCCTTCCAGCTCTTATGGCAAATCTATCTTATAAGCCACTTCTCCCACATGATCTATGATTCTAAATGGTCCAATGTACCTTGGACTCAACTTTTCCCTCTTTCTGAAACGAATAATTCCCTTCCAAGGCAAGACCTTGAGCATCACACTATCACCAACATTGAACTCAATCGGTCGTCGCCGCTTATCGACAAATGACTTCTGTCGGTCTTCTGCATCTTTCATTCTTGTCTTAATCCAGTCAAACCTTGAAGAGGTTTCTTTCACAGCTTCTAAACTTCCAATCTCATTCTGACCAATTTCTCCCCAACATACGGGAGTTCTAGAATGCCTACCATATAACATTTCAAATGGTGGCATGCCAATACTTGAATTGTAGCTATTGTTGTAAGAGAATTATGCCAGATGCAAATGATCATCTCAACTTCCTCCAAAGTCTAAAACACAAGCATGTAGCATATCATCAAGGGTTTGGATAGTCCTTTCAGACTTCCCATCTGTTTGAGGATGATACGCCGTACTGATATTCAGTCTAGTTCCCATGGCTTCATGAAACTTCTTCCAGAATCTTGGAGTAAAACGAGTATCTCCATATGATACGATCGATAACAGAACTCCATGTTTAGACATGACCTCCTTTATGAACACATTTTCTAACATTTCTAACGAGATAACTTCTCGTATAGGCAGAAAGTGAGCACTCTTCGTCAAACGGTCCAATATCAACCAAATGGTATCATGATGTTTAGCTGTACGTGGTAGCTCAGTTATGAAATCCATGGTGATGTGCTCCCATTTCTATTATGGTATCTCTAATGGCTGCATCTTTCCATACAGTTTATGTTGCTCTGCTTTGACTTGCAAGCAAGTTAGGCACTTACTGACCTAATCCACTACTTCATTCTTTATACACAGCCACTAAAAGTCTCTCTTCATATCCTGATACATCTTGGTGAGTCCCAGATGAATTGAATATCTCAACTTGTGAACTTCGTCTAACATTCGACCTCTAAGATTTCCATGTCGTGGATTCCACAAACGGTCAAATCTAGTCTTCACACCATGAGTGTTATCCATCAGCTCGTCTTGATGTCTGATGATTCTTTCTTTCTTCATTAATCCATCATCTATAAGCACCTCTGATTTTGCCTTGATGATCTCTCCGAAGAGATCTGAGTTAATGATTAACTCATAAGACTTTATTGCTGTAATGGCTTCTTCATTCTAACGGCTTAGCGCGTCAGCGACCACATTAGCCTTTACCAGGATGGTACTTGATATCACAATCATAGTCATTTATCAACTCTTCTCTGCCTCACGTCCACCTCTTTTTGTTTGAAAAATACTTTAAACTCCTATGATCCGCATAAATAGTACACTTAGTACCATACATATAATGCCTCCAGATCTTGAGAGCATGCACTACTGCTGCTAGCTCTAAGTCATGCGTTATGTAGGTGTACTCTCATGAACTTTCAACTGTCTTGACACTTAAGCTATAAATTTTTCTTGTTGCATTAACACGCAACCTAACCCACGATGCGAAGCATCAGTACAAACAACCAAATCCTCGTCACCATCAGGTAGGGCAAGGATTGGAGCTTGTGTGAGTCTTTTCTTCAAATCCTCAAAAGCCTCTTCCTGGTACATACCCCAATTGAATACTACAGTCTTTCGGGTCATACCGGTCAACGGTGCGGCTATCTCGGAGAAGCCTTGAATGAATCTCCTATAATAGCTAGCCAACCCTAAGAAGCTTCGTATGTTCGTTGGGTTTTGCGAAGTCTTCCAAGTCATTATCGCCTCAATATTAGCTGGGTCCACAATAATCGCTTAAGGATTGATCACATGACCTAGAAACTGTACCTCACTCGCATTTTGAAAACTTAGCAACAGTTTCTTTTTCTTCAAAACCTCCAATACTTCTCTTGGATGTTCAGCATGATCAGACTCACTCTTTGAATAATCAATATATCGTCAGTGAAAATGATAACTAACTAATCTAACATTGGCCGATATACCCTATTCATCATCTCCTTGAATGCTGCAGGAGCATTCGTCAGACCAAACGATATCACGAGGATCTCGTAGTGTCTATGTCGCATCTGAAATGTTGTGTTAGGGATGTCTGCCTCCTTCATCTTTAGTTGATGATATCCTGATCTAATATCTATTCCCGAGAACCAACTAGCACCTTGTAATTGATCAAACAAATCATCAATCCATGGCAACGGATATCTATTCTTCACCGTAAGCTTATTTAACTCACGATAGTCTATACACATTGTCATGCTTTCGTCTTTCTTCTTAAAAAATAACACTGATGCACCCCACGGGGAAACACTCGGACTTATGAGGCCCTTATAGAGCAGTTGTTGCAGTTGGGTCATTAATTCCTTCATCTCGAATGGCGCTAGACAGTACGGTGCTTTCGCGACGGGCTATGCTCATGATACTAAGTTTATCTGAAAATCTACCTCTCGTTCCGGTGGCTACCCCGGAAGGTCTTTAAAGAACACTTCTGAATAGTCACACCACCGTAGGAACATATTTCGCTTCCTTCATCTCGGCCGTAGCCTTGACCACATACGCCAAGTAGGCACCGCACCTCGCCTTAACAAACCTTCGGCTTTATCATCGAAATGACATTAAGCCCATAACTTTCTTTATCACCATAAACCGTCATCGTACTACCATCCAAATATTTTTACCTTATTATTATATTCTTACATGCTATTTGAGCCTCAAACTCAGACAGCCAGTCCATGCCCAACACTACATCGAATCCTCTAAGCTCATCACATACAGGGTAACAGGGAACTCCCGTCCCTCTAACTCTATCTTACAATCCTTAACCATTCTCATTATCCTAACCGAGGTTTCTGTGACATTTCGGATTTTCGTATTTGTAATCATTACCCGACCCGGATTTGGATTCGGGCATTTTATCAATAAAGTCCCGTATTTGTTTAATACTTTTATTATTTCTTTTTATTATATAATTGATTGTAAGACTTGTACAAAATCAACCCCAAACTAACAATTTATCCACATTTGCATCCAACACCATTGAGCAAGGACCAATTGGTAAATAAACAAAAAAATATATATTTCCCTCCTCTCTCTCTCTACCATCCCCGACGGCCAAAGACCCCCCCCCCCTTGCTTGTTCCTCAATTTTCAGACAAATTGATCTTGCCAAATCATCTAATTACCTTAAACGCGTCAACCGACACTTTATATATGTAAAATAGTTACAATTTGACTGCTATTATGTTAATTATAAAACACGGCTGGGCTCATCCCTAAAAAATTATATAAGCTCGTTTATAATTCATAAATCACACCACACCATCCTTACTACATTGCGACCTAAACCCCTAAGCTAATTGCAGTATACAAGGCCGTCAAAACCTGTTCCGTGTTCACGCTAGAGCCGCAACCTATACTCCTTGTTCTCCCTCAATTTGTTAACATTTTTGGTAATTTTATTATTCACTATGTTTGTTTTTATGCGATTAACAAAAACCCCAACTCAAATTTAACAAACATCATATAATTAAACGGATTTAAAGTCTAGGGTTTAATTGGGGAAGAACAAGAACCAGACTTTATGTTTATAAATCTTTGTTTCAGTGTATTGAACAAGTCAAGGCGCTGGCCATCATTATACTAAGGTTGAGAACCGGCCTGGGGCGCGGGTTCGAATCCCCCAGGCCCGGTTTTGATGTTTTTTTAATTATTATTATTATTTACTTTCAATCAAAGATTTTGATATTAATACATGTTAATATACTAATATATGCATTTTCTTCATAAAACGAACTCCGGATTTAATGTTTTTTTTCGTGTCATTGAACTTTATTAAACATGTACACACACGGATATATATATATATATATGTTGTACATATAATAAATAAAATAACAATAAATCCCTTTTATCAATCGCTTAAATGAGTCGTATTGTTATCTTATCAACGCTCAAACTATTTTATCACATATCTTTCCGTTAATATATTATTGTATATAATATTTATTTTATTTATTAAAATC
This sequence comes from Bidens hawaiensis, assembly GCF_021521415.1. NCBI lineage: Eukaryota > Viridiplantae > Streptophyta > Magnoliopsida > Asterales > Asteraceae > Bidens > Bidens hawaiensis. The sequence goes on from NW_027491931.1 coordinate 327,765, forward strand.
AATAATAATAATAATAATAATAACAAGGACAACATCAACAACAATAACATTAATAAATATAATAATAACCCTTATAATTAATGAAAGTGTATCTAATAATATTTTAATGTTACACGCAACCATATCGAATCTCAAAACCCGTCATAAATCTTAGTATTTCGTTATGACTATATTTAATTCGTGTTGTCATTAACAACTAGGAATATTTGTCGGCGAATCTCGAGAAGCTTGACCATTTTCATCCTAGTTCTTTTTTATTATCTCATCGTCACTAAATCCACTTGTAAGTAAATTCACATCCCCCTTTTTACTGTTTTACATTTTTGGGGGCGTTATGTGTTCACAATCAAACTTATTATAGATTTTCACTACGATTCCAATATATGCGTTTATTGAAATTGTTCGATTAGTTGATACGTGTGAATGATGCTATGTGTTTACTTTTGTTATGGTGGTTGGTACCTCATCCTCATCCTCAATAGTATTATCATACGCCATCAAAATAAATCGTTATCAATATGATTCGGGTGAAAAGACAACTTTTATTTATTGTTATACTAGTTGTAGTGATTTACAATTATCGCATGGAATTGTCATTATAAATATTATATATACACAAAACTTTGATTTACTTGCTCAACTTTATGTTGACAAATATATATATATTTTCACGCATTACGCATGTAGCTTTATTGGATGAATCAAGTATCGAAGTTTAGACGATACCTTAGGTTGCTTTGATGAATGAAGAACACATTTATCTTAAGATATTTATGATTAAATATATATTTGTAACGGTATTTTTGATACAATGTTTATGCTTTTGAAATTTGATATATGAATGAATAATTTAGATATTGGCACGTGTATTTTACTTAGTGTCTTCTGACCTATGATACAATATTGTCGCGCCCTGACATGTTCTACCATAGCTTGGGGTGTGAAAGTTTCGCTAGCGGTTTCTACTGTAAAGGTTTTAGGCACACGCCAACATTTTATATTTGCTAACTTACTAAATGTCGTAGCTACGAAACTTCTAATCGCAGAGTCAAATAATACAAAAGTAGAAATACCGTTTACTAGAAACGCACATGTCAGAACATCAGGGATTTGCTTGGCTTGCTGTTGCATCAACATGTAAGCTCTGGTACTTGGCCTAGACTTGTCAACATCCTTCTTTCCACTTCCTTCAGCTTCACCATCAATGCATTCCCTTGCCATATGACCGTCTTACCACATTTGTAACACACGGGCTTTGTGCTGCACTCATTAGCATAATGCCCCACTTTTCCACAGTTGTAGCAAGCATTCGACCCAAGCTTGCACTCCCCAACATGGATTTTCCCATACTTGTGACATGTATCAGAACCATTAACCCATGTGCACTCACCGCCGTGCATCTTACCACATGTATTACAAGGCTTCCTCTCCCAAACCATCTGCTTCTTATCCTTGGAATTCCACATATGAGTATCGGGCCATTTACCAGGAGTGACCCACTTCTTCTCTCTCTCTTCTCTTCCACTACCACATCGTCTGCCTCCAGGTCGTCATAAACCATTTGTGCGAGTTCAACATCAGAATCAAAAGTAGCAGGTTTACTAGTCCTGACTAGTATGCAGACGTTTTATGGAAGTCCTCTGATGTATCACTTGATCCTTTTCGCTTAAGTGTTCACCATATCGGGCACCAACTTAGACATGCGGTTGAATACAGTAGTATACTCGTACTCGCGGTGTATCATCTTACCCGCCTTCAGATTCAAAAACTTCATCTCGGCCCTTTCAACTTCAGTATCAGCACAAAACCGCTTTATAACCATCTCATTCAAGTCATTCCACCTCATAACTTTAATCTCTTCTCGGGTCTTTCTCTATTTCACTTGTTTCCTGTTCCTTTATGAGTTTATGGTCACACCTCTTCTCAGCTGGGCACGACTAACTATGAAGCAATTGACAAACATCACTTAACTACTTCTAATTATATCATATATCTATGTTAATGAAACCCCAAGCTAACGGGGGTTCAGGAGTCGCGTCCCCGATAGCGGGGTTCTAGGGGTGGCAGCCCTTAGCAGGGTCCAAGGAACAGAGCCCCTGGCTGGGGTTACTAAAAACCCCCATATATGTCTTTACTAAAAACCTCTTCAGAAAACTGAAGTTCAAACCCCGTATATGTTTCCAGCTTATAAGTCTTCCAACATATAAGTCTACATATACATTGTATATGCTGTATAACATATGCGCGGTATATGTTTCTAACATAGGCGTCGTATGTGTTATAAACATAGACGCCGCAGATACATATACACTCGAACTGCAAATCTGGTCATCTTTAATGCGTTTTTAGGGGTTCTCCGCATTTTCAGCGTCATTGGCCGCCGCGTTTGGCCAGAATTTAATTAACTTTGATCCAGGTATACTCGATTGACCTATATCTAAGCTATGGTGACCCTTAAGCTCATTTAATCACCCGATTAGTTCTAGATCTAGATTCAAACGGCTCAAACGACGCCCCGGGTGTCACACCCCAACCTACGGCGGAAATGCCGGGGCGGACTGATTTCTCACAGCTTTTCAAAGGTTACTATTATGCAATAATAAATGTGACAATATCTATTAAGTTAATTAAATAATCAAAAACATCAAATACAAAATCCATGTTTCAAATAAATAAGACTTACAAATATATCAAAGTCTATAATCTTGTTTATTTTCTCTAGCGTGCAATCCTAAGTTTTTGAATATCAAACGATAACCTGCATATGCGTTGAAAATAGAAAGGTTTTGTCAACACAAGGTTGAGTAAGCAACACACCAATTTAAATGTTCATATAGAAAATAAGTATTTGCAACAAGTCATATGAGTATAACAAATTAAACAAATGAGCAAGTGTAACTGAGATGTCGAGAAGCACAAAGCTATAACGACCGGCGTATGATCATACTAGACTGAGATTATGTTGGACTTCTCCGAATGTGGAAGCATACAAAGCAAATAAGCAAGTAAAGTATAAGTTGTTAACACATAAGACAAAGTTGCAGTTTTGTGTATAAGTATATATGAAAAGTAAATTTACGCATATGTCCCCAAAACATGAGAAAACGAGTAAAATAAGGGAATGTGGTACTCACCTCGAAGATGAACGAATGTGATTAAGATAACGGGAAGATGGGAAAAGTCACACGCGAACGATAACGCCTAATGAGAAATAAAAGCAAACGTATACGCTAAGTAAAGTACGACATTTATTACGACAACTAGCTAAATAATATAATAATATTTATAAGGTTTTATTGTATAACATCGTTATTTTGATTTAAGAAAAAACAACTTAATAATTATTATTTGTAGTTTTTTTATAAATATATATAAAATTAGTTTACTTGATTTTTATATATATTAAAACATTAATATTTAATTTATAATATAGTTTATATATATATATATATATAAATAATTATACTTATATGTTAATACGTATATACATGAACGAAAACGTGACAAAAACAAGTATTAACAAGTCGGTTTTCATTAAAATGGTTTTAATTACTTAATTATTATTATTAATATGTTTATTAAATGTTTCAAAAAAAAGTATCAATAATAACCAAAAATTATGGGGGCAGGGGATCGAACCCACGACATGCCCCTGTGACTCAAGTGTGTTAACAAATGGACTAACCAGTAACTTGCGACATAACCCATAACCAATTAAATAAAAACATAACCAGATTTCAAACGGTGCTAGTTGATTAGTTAATCTCGAGAATAGTCAAATCATCAATAAAATTTCATGCCTAGGTAGTTATCTTCTCATGTTTGATATCCTTCATGTCATTATCATTTTACGAGTGTTTCTTTAGTCTTTGTTTATTTTAGATTTTGTCTTTAGCTTCTTAATTCGTCTAGCTATTTCTTTAATATACTTCAAAAATACCTTCAAGTTATTACCGGTTAGGACTCGATAGAGGTTTAGTACCAAGATGTCACACTCGGATCCATGGGTCTATGCGTGTGGCTAATAGTGAGCATTTGTTTTGTAAATATATCAGAGTTGTGGGTTATTTTAGCGAAAGACTTTGTTTATAATATAATATTTATTTATATTAAAAATTTTAGGATATTAAATACATGAGTGTTTACTTTGTAAAAATGTTTCATTTGATTTATAAATGTTTTGCTGATTTTAAATTGAGCCATCTTTATATAGCAATAACCTACTCCATTAATAACTCTAATTTCTCGTTGCCGATGATTCACTTGTCGAAATGTGGGGAAAAATACGTCAGCTATATGCTGGTGAACACGTTGACTTGAAAATATTTTTATATGAACCTAGTTATTCCATTGGATATCTTGTGACTTGGATTGTCATCGAAGATGAAATAACAAAGTTAAACCATTTATGTAAACCTTTAGTTCACATTCGAAATAATCAGTGGCCATCTAGATCGATGTATTAGTTATATCACATTAGTCATACCTCACAACCATATAGACTGGCTCAATGAGACATGAACTTGTACCACGTGTGGTGAGGTATGCTTACCCTCTAACCACATAAATGGTTTGATCGGTTACGGTTTTCGAGATAGGAAAGTTGGATATTAATCGAACTGGTTATTGGTTAACACGAACAAACCAGCTTTACCAATCACCGCTCGGAATTCCCTCATTTACAAATCGATCCAGCTTTTAGATCACTCATGAAACAAGCCAAGGTTTGATCAGCTTGTTTAAAAAGTCTAAATTAAGTTATTTGATATCGGCTTATTAAAAACTCAAGTTGAGTCAAGTTTAAATGGTTTTCAATCCTAAAAATAAGCTTGTCGCGACTTTCACTTTTCAAACTCGAGTCAACTCACCTATTATTTGTATCTATTATTGTGTTAAATACATATTTGCATAACGAATAATTATTATAATTTATAAATAAAAATATGATAGAGCTAACTGTATAATATATATTATGTTAGTTTTATTCCTATATATGACCCATGTTTGTGTCACTTCGCACACTCCATTTGACCACCTATTTTGAATTACAACTTTCTAAGATGATGATCCGAAATTATTTAAACGCGGTTTAAGTTGCAGATCTGCGGATGAGAATTTAAATGCAAAATTCTATGGAATGCTTTTAAAATGAAAGTTATTATCAATACAATTTATAAGAGCCTTCGATTATAAGGGTCAAATTATTCTACAAATGAGAACAAAATACAATTTATAAGAGTCTTCGATTATAAGGGTCAAGTTATTCTATAAATGGGAACAAAAATGAGAAGGATGAGAAACCATATTTAATTGACATGTGTCAAGTATGGATAAAAGAAAAAAGGGTATAAAAGTAATTTACACATTTTCTCTCTTCACATGCAATCCCCCAATCATTTTTAAACGTCTATAACTTTTTCATATGATATTTTTTTTAAAAATAAAATTCACCATAATAACAAACGTTTTTTGCCTTTAATATGAGTATAATTTTGTTATATAAGAATAAAAATAATTTACGTCATTGTGTCTTTTTGCTTATCATTGTGTCTTTGTTCGCCATTGTGTCTTTCTGTTTGTTATTGTGTTTTTTTGTCATTGTGTCTTTCAACTAATCATTGTGTTTTTTCGCCATTGTGTCTTTCAATTAATCATTGTGTTTTTTTTAATACTAATAACACCGTTGTGTAATAATATATATATAGGGTAAGGATCCTAAGAGAACCCTTTGCAAATTGAGAACTTTGAGAACCATTTTGGACCACTAAAAACACCTTTAAAAAAATTATTTAAAAAAATCATAAAACAAAAAAGAACAAAATTTTTAAAAAAGTAAAAAAAAACCAAAATTCTTATATTTCATTCCGGTTTCATTAAAAAAATTAAAAAAATTAAAAAAAATTAAAAAAAAGTCGTATTATACACATATGTATAATTTTATTTAATCTTTAGTTACGTAATATACACATATGTACAGTATCATTTATCTTAAATTATACACATGTGTATAAAAAAACTTGTAAATATACATATATGTATATATTATACATATGTGTATATAATTTAGCTAAACCGAGTTTTTTTATTTTATTTTATTTTATTTTATTTTATGAAACCGGGATGTTAAAATAAGAATTTTGTTTTTTTTTTACTTTTTTCATTTTTGTGTTTATTTTTTATTTTATGATTTTTTTTATTTTTGGTTTTTTGTGGTTCAAAATGGTTCTCAAAGTTCTCAATTTTAAAAAGGTTCTCTCATGATCCTGATCATATATATATATATACATAATGAAAAATACCAACAAATTATCTAATACATAAAACACAATGATGAATATATATTACACAATAACCTGAAACGTAAGACACAATGCTAAATATATATATATCACAATGGCATGAAACGTAAGACACAATGGTAAATACATATAACACAATGACCTGAAACGTAAAACACAATGGAATCTACATATTACACAATGGCTTGAACGTAATACACAATCAACATAATACTATTTTTTTTTAAATTAAGTGAATATTGAGCATAATGACTAAAACACAAAGATAAGTATAAAGCAAACGTTGAGAACAAAGACACAATGACATAATCTTTGTTTTAATTTTTATCTTTAATATGAGTATCAATTAAAAACACAATGACCAAAATATATGACACAATGCATAGAAAAACACAAATGACAAAAAAAATAACATAATATAAAAAAACCCATCAATTTTTTTTTATTTTTATATAATAATAGGATATTCATATTAAAGATAAAATAACATTCGTTATTATGGTAAAAAAAATTTCTAAAAAAGTGTCGTATTAATTAGTTATAGACGTTTTAATATGATGGAGGAATTGACATATACCTTGCATGTGGAGAGAGAAAGTGAGTTATTACCTTCATGTCATTTTCATCAATTTTTATTCAATTTTTATTCTTAAATTAATCTCCACCATCCAAATTTAAGATCAATTGATTAGATTCCTTCTCACCCTTCTCACTTTTGTTGTCCTTTGTATTTTAACTTTACCCTCGATTATAAATCTACCTATTCTAATAAAGTAAAATAAATGTGACACGTGTCAATGTGTGGTTAATCCTTACAATTTTTTTCCCTCGAAAACTAATATATAACATAAATCAATAATTATTCACTTTCCTTTTACACTTTAATTATATTATATCTAATTAAATTATTCACTTTCCTTTAAACTCTATTTATATTATATATATACAATTTTATACAAATAAATATTTACATATTATATCTACAACAAACAATGTTTATTAAATATTGAAATGTTATCATTTACATGTTATATATACTATGTATTGTTGAAGATTGTAAATAAAAAAAACACTAATATGCTTTCAATTTACAAAGTAATTTTTTAATCATTAAATTATAAATATACGCTTAACAGTTGATCCATTTTTTAAAAGTAAATTCATTTATTTGTTGGTTTTTTTGTACATTGTCATATAAATTTCTAAATTATAAATATATGATTTAAATCTATCTATTTAATTTTCGGTTAATTTAGTAAACCATACATATATGTATTAAATTGTAAGTGGTATATACCAATCATTTTCAAATAAAATAAAGTTTATCATATTTAGTTTCTTGGGTTTTTTTATCAAGAATTGCTTCGAGTTTTTGGTGAAACTTAAATTTGATTGTTACGGGTTAAATGTTGATAAATAAATCGCTCGGTACAAATTAATAACATTTGGCTCAAATTAGTTACGTGTAAAAAATGGGTAATCTAAAATATTTTTAAAATTTTGAGAATGCAAATAGATTTATCTTCAAACTTGTTACGGGTTCAAAGTTTTGACTTGAAAATGTAAACAAATGAAAGTTAGAATTTTATAATGTGACTGAGTTTCAAATTTATTTTTAATGACATTTTTTGAAACAGTAAAAAGATTTGGAATTTTGCACATTGAGTATTTTTCACATTACTATTAAAATTTAAGAAAAAAATGACAACCATTTCTGACATGTCACCTCTAGGACTATCAATAATTCTAACTTTTATCAAATTAGAAACATTTGTGTCAGTATTGACTTTTCCATTAATATTGATCAAAATTATGTGAAGCATATCGTACAAAATTATGCTCAAGTGAAGCAAAACATTCACAAAATTTGAACGGGTTAACCTGTTATTTGTTTTGTTAATTGGCAAAATCGAGAAGTCTCTCAAACTTATCAAAATCTTTTTCATAGTGTAGCTCAAAACTATTATTATAAGAGAAGTATTCTTCGAAATTGATTCATAAACAAATTTCTTTCAATTATACATGCATGATACTAAGAATAAATTTTCAATAGACGAAGTGTTTTTGAGTATGTTTTTGCATGTGCATTATTTTTTTATTAAGTTCATTTTTTTTTTGGAAAAAATCATTTTGTGATATAATATACACGCATAGATGTAATACATTTTTCTATATACACTATGTATTGTTTTATTTGTAACTTAATTGTTTAGATAATTCCGTATGTTACATGGGCTCTAAAGCTAGTTTTAAGTATAAAAAAGAACGTGTCCTCCTCGATTATTCACATCGCTTAGATTCTCATCCGTTGCCATTTTTAAATTTGACATAGCTTTAAATTATAAATGTAAGTATAAAGTTTAGCTAAGTAAATATAATTATTTCTGAGTTAACAATACAAATATACAATATCACTTCATATGAAATTGATAATAAAATAATATAATTATATCACATACAGTTGAAATTGAAATATCACCAATAAACAAAGTTTTCATTTATATGTCAACATATTGTTGTTTTATAGGAATAAATATATTTTATCTTTATACTAACAAATAGAAATAGTTAAGAGACACACGACATAATCTATTGTTTAGTTATTAATAGTCATTTAACTCTCCAACAAACTATGTTTACTAAATTAAGGGGTTGTTTCTTAAGGGTTAAAATGTCTACAGGCTTCTGTAAAAGAATATATGGATCAAATCTCTGCAATCTGCAAGAAGAAGATTGTTTGTTTTAATTTAACGTCTGTAGATTGATAAAATAAACTAGTGGTAGTATCGAACTGTGGTAGTGGGTGGTGGTGATGTTGGATGGTGATAGTGGTAGTGGTGGGTGGTGGTGGACGATGGTGTAGAAGGCGGTGGTGGATGGTGGACAGTGGAGGTGGACGATGGTGGTGTTGGATTTAATGGTCGGTTCGGGTCAAGTCAACGTGGACCGACCCGAATGTGAACCAGACTGAGTTACACCGGGGTAACGAGATATAAACCCACTTAAATGTTAATTGGGCCCGACACAATCAATTAGTTGGACCGGATGGTGGTTAAAGGCTTTGTTTTGTTAATTGGGCTTAAGCCCAATTGGTTTAATTTGATTAAACCCTAATAATATCACTATATATAGTATAAGATGATATTATTATATAGATAACCTTAAAACAACAAACCCTAATATCCTCTACTATTCCGGCGCCGAATTCCGGCCAAATCGGTTTTCCGGCGAGTCCATTCCGGCCGACGCATACCCATTACAACCACCAACAGTTCTTTCTTCAGCCATCACAAGCACCACCGCAGCTCAATACAAGATCCGGTGCTGTTGAATCCTTAACCCACGGTTTCCGGCGAACTGTTTCTTCTCCGGCGAGCTTGGTTTTCCGGCGAATCCATTTCCGATCGATTCTATCATTGTTTGAAGTGCTGCTGTTGCTGTCCGTTGCTGTCCACTGCTGTCCGCTACTGTCCGCCGCCTTCTGCCATCACTATTAGATGCCGCCGCCGTCACCGGAGACCTCCACCGACTGCCGTCAGCCACCTGTTCTGCAAATCTCGCCGGACTCGTTATCGGTTCTTGGATTGTGTCATCTCTAGCTTGTTTCCCTTAGCCTTCGGTGTCTTCGTGGTTTCGATAACCGAGGTATATCGACAAACTAGATCTATGGTTGTTTATTATTCGATTTGTCGTGCTCGTATATCGTTGTAACCGGATCCGGGTTTTGGGTTTCGGTTTATGGTTCTCTTAATCGTTTATTTATCCGCTGCGTTTTTAGTTCGTTTATATATATATATATATATATATATATATATATTAATATTGATTAATATCTATGAAACGAAATAATATACTAAAACGGGTTAAAATAGTTTGACCGTTTTTGTTCCGAATTACCGTTGAAACCCAACAGTGGTATCAGAGCAGCGGTTACAATGTACGAGTCGATCCCGGTTCGTTTAAAAACGGATTTACATCTTAAACTTTAAATCGTTTAAAGTTCTGATCTAGATTTATTTTCGGGTGATTTTAGATTTGGTCAAAGTTTTGTTTATTTTATTTGACCAAGTCAAAACGACCCGAAATTTTATTTATTTTGAATATGTAAATTCGGCCCCGACCTATGTGTTTGTTTGGTTGTGTTTGGTTATTGAGCTTGTTTTTGGCCATATGGATGGTTCAAAAGTTGTAAACGGTTATTATTTATTTTTCGGTTTTCTTTTGGCCATAAAGATGGTTCAAATTTGTAATAGGGCAAATAATTGTTAGTTTATAAATTTGTAATAAAGAAGACGCGAAAATAATCGAGGACGAGCTCAAGGATTTCTTGGAGTTAGTGGGAGTTCGGGCAAGATGACAGGATGCACGAAGAAGTCCATCCTTGTGGTTGTTTTGTGTTATGAACCCCTTGACCCGATCGGTCTCCCTAATTGGCTCTAGCGAGACCGATCACCTTTTGGCCATAAGGATTTACATATTATTATTTGCTATTGTGGTTGCTTGGATTGTTTATAATAGGATTATAATATCACCGACCTAATATCAAATAAATTTGAAAATAAACATTTTATTAACCAAGTAAGTTTTGCAAATTAAAAGCGTTTTGATTTCCAAAACTAATAACTTAATAGATTTTCTATTAACTTAAAATTGGTTAGTTATATCGCGACAAACTTAGTTTTTAATAGGTTATTTAAAACTAAGTGTCTGAGAGATGAAAGGGTTCATCAATTCGTCCCGATAATAAATACAGTAAAATTTGACTTTTACTCTATTTAGTAAATTTAAAATTAATCCCAATTTAAAAACCAATATTTTATGCCAATCCTACTACAAGTCACACTTGAGGCATAATGCGAAATTTCGAGTGAATGGAGCTACAGCACCGCACTTGTTTTCTAGCCTATCCCATCAAGGTGAAAGCATTTCGTTGACATATCCGACCCTTTCACACGTCACGGTACTAGGACAACTATTACTTTACTCTCATGTTACGTGCTAAAGCTGTCTGGAGACTTAAAGTGGGCAAAGATGAGGCTAAACGTATCTATACAGACAATCGTTGTCTCTATAGGCCTCATAACCGAGAATTGTGCTCTATTCACAATTGACAATCTTTTTCAGTCTGCCTAACCACTTATTAATGTTGTGTGCTACAGCTGCCTTTAATAACTGGAAGCCAGATTCTCACACTCCTATTTTATTAATGTTATTGGGTCATTAATAATAGGTCTACAATGTAGAAAATACTAATTAAATATACTTTTGCTTAATTAATTAGATGTCGTCAAACGAAAACTCACCCTACGCCCTTAAGACTATCCTTGAGAAGGATAAACTGAACGGTACCAACTTCATCGAATGACACCGCAACTTGAGACTTGTTCTCACCATGGCAAAGCTCCTGTATGTTCTCGATGGACCTGTTCCAACCGAGCCTGAAAACAACACAGCCGCTGCTAGAAAAGTTCTTGAGAAGCATAAGGATGACTCGGCTGATGTCTCCTGCATTATGCTAGCCACCATGACTTCTGAGCTTGCTAAAGGCTTGGAAGACTTTGGTGCCTATGAGATGCTTGAGCAACTCAAGGGCATGTTCCAGAAACAAGCCCGTCAAGAACGTTTCGACACCATAAAACAACTCATAAGTTGCAAGATGGCAGAAGGGTCTCCCATCAGTGCGCATGTTCTTAAGATGAAGGGGCACATCGATCAGCTCAAGAAACTTGATTATCCCATGCCCGATGAGATGGCATCTGATTTCATCCTCAACTCTCTCCCCAACTCATACGACCAGTTCGTAATGAATTTCAACATGAATGGTTGGGTGAAAACAGTGCCGGAGCTTCATAACATGCTCAAGACGGCTGAGATGAGCATTCCTTCTAGGACCAATCAAGTTCTGATGATTCTATCTGCTGGTGTCAAGAAGCCAAAACCAAAGAATCAGGGTTTTAATGGAAAAGGCAAGAAGAAAGTTACTGTTGCTGCCAAGGTTGCCACCAACACTAACAAGAAAGTTGCAAAGCCACCACCGCCGCCCTTTGAGGAGCGCCAGTGCTACAAATGCAACAAGATGGGGCACTGGATGAGAAACTGCCCCGTCTACCTTGCTGAGATTAAGATGAAGAGAGCCAATGGTGAAGGCTCTTCTCGAGGTATTTCCATATACGTTATTGAACTTTTCACTGTCTCTAGCAACACATGGGTATTTGATACCGGATGTGGTTACCACATCGTTAATGTCTTGCAGGAGCCTGAGAAGTGGAGGAAACTGAATAAAGGCAGCATGGAACTCATCGTTGGAGATGGGAAGAGAGTATCAGTCCTGGCAACTGGAGTATTTCATTTTACTTGTCCATCTGGCCTAGTTTTTCCTTTGAATAATTGTATGTATGCTCCTGGCTTGACCAGAAACATCATTTCAGTTTCGTTGTTGTTTGAACAAGGATTTAAGTATGTTCTTAATGGCATGGCTATTTCTGCTTACTTAAATGATATCTTTTATTTTGAGGCTAAACCTCGAAATGGTATTTATGAGATTGATGTTCAACCTGATAATAACGTATATCATCTTTCAAAACGTATCAAGACTAGCATCAATGATACTTTTCTATTGCATTGCCGACTTGGCCACATAAGCAAGGTAAGAGTTAAAAGACTCCAATCCGAAGGGATTCTTGAATCCACAGGACCGGACTCTTTTGACAATTGTGAGTCTTGCTTAGCTGGCAAACTCGCCAAAGACTCCTTCACTAATAAAAGTGAACGAGCAAGTGATCTGTTAGGACTCATACATACTGATGTATGTGGACCTTTCAGAACCATGACTAGAAACCATGAAAGATACTTCGTTTCTTTTATCGACGATTATAGTCGATACGCTTATGTGTATCTTATGAAACACAAGCACGAAACTTTTGAAAAGTTCAAAGAGTTTCAAAGCGAAGTGGAAAAACAACTTGATAAAACCATTAAGATACTTTGATCAGATCGAGGTGGAGAGTATCTCAGTTCAGAGTTCATCACTCATCTAAAAGAGCATGGAATTGTTTCACAGCTCACTCCACCTGGCACACCCCAACTTAATGGCGTGAGCGAGAGGAGAAATCGAACTTTGCTAAACATCGTTCGATCGATGATGTGTATAACTAACTTGCCTCACTCCTTTTGGGGTTACGCCCTTATGACCGCCGCCCGCATTGTCAATCTAGCTCCAACTAAGAAGATAGACAAAACTCCATATGAGATATGGCATAAGGGAAAGAAACCCAAATTGTCTTATCTTAGAGTATGGGGATGTGATGCTTATATCACAAGTGAGTCTGATGACAAACTTGATCCCCGCGGCGTAAAAGTTATTTTCGTCGGATACTATAACAAAAGCGGTTATTACTTCTTTCATCCTGATACAAATACGATTTCTATCAAGAGGAAAGGCCACTTCCTTGAAGAAGAATTTCTTAATCAAGGAACTGGAGATAACATTGTTAATCTTGAAGATATTGGAGAACCACAAAAAACCGCTGAAGAAGTTGGAGCGTATGATCAACAAGTTATTGTTGCTAACACATCAAACGTGAACACAAGCGTTCGCAGAAGTAGTAGGACTCCTGTAAAAAATTCTAAATACTTATGGCATCTAGATGGTCCTGAAGTCTTATTAGTAGCCGAGTCTGGCGACGAGCCTACTAACTACAAATCTGCTATCTTGGATCCGGAATCCAAGAAATGGCAAGATGCCATGAATGCAGAGATGCAATCCATGCATGATAACCAAGTTTGGAACTTGGTTGAGCTACCCCCCAATAGTCGGGCAGTAGGGAGCAAATGGATTTTCAAGAGAAAAACCGACATGCATGGAAATGTGCAAACCTACAAGGCACGGCTAGTCGAGAAAGGTTTCACTCAAACTTAAGGTGTTGACTATGATGAAACCTTTTCGCCCGTTGCTATGACCAAGTCAATTAGGATATTGCTTGCCATTGCTGCATACTATGACTATGAGATATGACAAATGGATGTCAAGACCGCTTTCCTTAATGGACATCTTTCTGAAGATGTATATATGGTTCAGCCTGAAGGTTTTGTCGATCCAAAATATCCTAATAGGGTTTGCAAATTGAACAAGTCCATTTATGGACTTAAGCAAGCATCTCGAAGCTGGAATCTTCACTTTGACGAGAAAATCAAAGAGTTTGGTTTTGTCAAAAATGAAGATGAGCCTTGTGTTTACAGAAAGGCTAGTGGGAGCACTATATCATTCCTCATCTTGTATGTGGATGACATACTGATCATTGGAAACAACATTCCTATGCTTAAGGAAGTTAAGCAATGGTTGGAATCTTGTTTTGCAATGAAAGATCTTGGAGAAGCCGCATATATTCTGGGAATAAAGATCTATAGAGATAGATCTAAGCGGATTCTAGGGCTAAGTCAAAGTACTTACATTGACAAAGTAATGGCGCGCTTCTCAATGGAAAACTCCAAGAAATGAGCTGTTCCAATGACTAAGGGAACCGTGTGTCCGTGTTGAGCAAATCGCAATCTCTGGCAACAGACATTGAATCTAAACGTATGCAAGCAATTCCATATGCTTCTGCGGTTGGCTCTATCATGTATGCTATGTTGTGTACTAGACCAGACGTCTCGTATGCCTTGAGCATGACCAGTCGTTTTCAACAGAGTCCTGGCATTGCCCATTGGACTGCTATGAAGAACATTCTAAGGTACTTGAATAGGACCAAAGACATGTTCTTGGTGTTTGGGGGAGTGGAAGAGGAGCTCACTGTAAAGTGTTACACTGATGCTAGCTTCCAGACCGACCGAGATGATTCTCGCTCACAGTCAGGTTTCGTTTTCACTCTCAGTGGAAGAGCTATTTATTGGAAGAGTTCCAAGCAGAGTGTAGTGGCGGATTCTACCACCGAGTCCGAATACATAGCTGCATCTGATGTTGCTAAAGAGGATGATTGGATGAAGAAGTTCATCACCGATCTCGATGTGGTTCCGAGTATTCACAAACCAATCGAGATATTCTGTGATAACACAGGTGCTATTGCTCAAGCCAAAGAGCCAAAGTCTCATCACAGAACCAAGCACATTCTAAGGAAGTTCCATCTTATTTGGGAAATATTGGAACGAGGTGACATTGTGATAAGCAAAGTAGACACAGATCAAAATCTAGCCGACCCGTTCACTAAGCCGATGACTCAGGACAAGCATGATCAACATAGAGATGCTATCGGGCTTCATCATGACATAAGTAAGCAGTTCTTATTGTATCGGCCAAAACCTCGCTAATTGATCTTTACGGTGCTTACTCTATCAATTAGATACTTTACCCATAGACTAAAATAGCTAGGCATATCTATTTCTTCATATTTCAACTTCTATGAAGTTTCTTTCTTTTTTACAGCTAATAAAAATCGTTGTTTTAGACGATGCTTATGTAGAAAGCCCTTTTTTATAGTATTTACTAGTGAATTTGATCTTTCTTTACTTTTTTCTTTCTATAGTGGAGATAGTCGCACGTAATGACAGATCACGGCCATATTATTAAACGCTTGTGGTAAGAATGGGTTTCGTTCGAGCGCTCGAAAATAATATTCCAAAGCTTTTGTGTGTTCTCCGTTACTTGTGTGGATAAGTCCTATGTTATAGAGTATATAACTTCGGTCATAGGGATCAATTTCTAGTCGCATAGCTTCATAATAATTCTGTAAAGCTTCCGCATAATTTCCTTCGGATTGGGCTGACATCCGTTACGGTCGTTATTCAATTCAAAGAATCTCCGTTACAGAACCGTACAGGAGATTTTCATCTCATACGGCTCCTCCCTTATGTGCATAATGATAAAATGATAAAATAAAGAAGATGAAAAACTTCTCATTATGAACTGAGTAGGGCTAGTGTTTTTACAAGAAATCTCTAGTCAACCTTCCTGCAAGAGATCTTTTCTTAACATCAAACGTATTGGTACTAGAGAGAAATGATAACTCCAACAATTTCTTTGTTCTCAACGCTTCCCAAATTCCAGAAATAAGTCACTTCAACAGCCTTCGATGGTTATACGGGTATCCAAAATACAAACGAGATGGATGTTTGTTGTCCCAACCATTCTTTTAGTCCCAAGCCTGCTAAAGAAAGGGATAATTTATAACAAAGTTTTAGTGTTGTTGATTCCTAGGTGTAGTGCTTCTTCCCCTCTGCTGCCTATTGGTATTAGTGGACTAGGATTGACCTGTAATACCGAACCATAGGTATAACCTTTCGCTCAATACTAGAATCGAGAATTGAAACATAGCATCTGAGGCGACTTGCTAGTGACTTATTTTGATTTAGTATTTGGATGTATGAACGTTTAATCAGTTGTACTTCTCTGTTCACTTTTGATTTAATGGTTAAATGCAAACATTGAATAATACAACTGTGTTCAATTTTAATACGTTTAATCCGTGAATATTATATTCTAAATTATCTGTAGTCGGTCAAACTCGTGGGAACGATTCTGAATTAAGACTATTCTGACTTTGGACTCAAGAAGTTGACTTCCAACTCACAGATCTCATTATGAATGACGTTGGATGTAACTCGCATCAAATCATCTTCATGGATCTTAATCATAAGATGTTTTGATAATAGTATGCTCATTTAGTATCCTAAGACCTGAGATACATATTAGAACTTTCGTTTACCGAGGAATATTCTTTGATCATGTCAACCGTTGTTGCGTAACTACCAGCCATAAAGGCATTAATTGGGAATGTTCTGGAGTTCAGTGGGAGTTGTATGTAGTTAAGATGGGATTCTGTACTCCTACATTAAAATGTAACAGTTAGACATAATGGCGCCCTCGTTGATTCAAACTGGTAAAGTGTGAGGCCTCACCCAAACTTACTATGTGTTTGAATGGACCACTTTGACTCTATATTGAGAACTACAATAATTGAACACTATATGAGATTGATTTGATCCATGTCTCATTGTTCAATTAATGTCTTATACAGAACGGATAGATGACAACGATTACTATAAATTCATTATCTTGCAGTAAGGTATTCCAAGATACTTTGGTTATGGATTTAAAATGTCATATTTGGTTGGGGACAGCTATGTGCAGCTAGAACGCCTCTAGCTGTTAGCGTTGTGATACTTGACCCAAATCTGTCCAAGTGGGAGACTGTTGGATTTAATGGTCGGTTCGGGTCAAGTCAACGTGGACCGACCCGAATGTGAACCGGACCGAGTTACACCGGGGGTAACGAGATATAAACCCACTTAATTGTTAACTGGGCCCGACACAATCAATTAGTTGGACCGGATGGTGGTTAAAAGCTTTATTTTGTTAATTGGGCTTAAGCCCAATTGGTTTAATTTGATTAAACCCTAATAATATCACTATATATAGTATAAGATGATATTATTATATAGATAACCTTAAAACAACAAACCCAAATATCCTCTACTATTCCGGCGCCGAATTCCGGCCAAATCGGTTTTCCGGCGAGTCCATTCCGACCGCCGCATACCCATTACAGCCACCAACAGTTCTTTCTTCAGCCATCACAAGCACCACCGCAGCTCAATACAAGCTCCGGTGTTGTTGAATCCTTAACCCACGGTTTCCGGCGAACTGTTTCTTCTCCGGCGAGCTCGGTTTTCCGGCGAATCCATTTCCGGTCGATTCCATCATTGTTTGAAGTGCTGCTGTTGCTGTCCGTTGCTGTCCGCTACTGTCTGCCGCCTTCTGCCATCACCATTAGCTGCCGCCGCCGTCGCCGGAGACCTCCGCCAACTGCCGTCAGCCACCGTGTTCTGCAGATCTCGCCGGACTCGTTATTGGTTCTTGGATTGTGTCATGTCTAGCTTGTTTCCGTTAGCCTTCGGTGTCTTCCCGGTTTCGATAACCGAGGTATATCGACAAACTAGATCTATGGTTGTTTATTATTGTTTAATCGTACTCGTTTAACGTTGTAATCGGATCCGGGGTTTTGGGTTTTTGGTTTATGGTTCGCTTAATCGTTTATTTATCCGTTGCGTTTTATAGTTCGTTTATATCTTTGATTATTAATATTGATTAATAACTATTAAACGAAATCATTAACTAAAACGGGTTTAAAATACTTGACCGTTTTCGTTCCGAACCACCGTTGAAACCCAACAGGTGGTTGTGGCAGACGGTGGTGGTCGCCACCACCACCACCATCCACCACCTGCCCACCGTCCTCCACCACCACCCAACGTCCACCCTCGCCACCCACCCATCGTCCGCCGCCACCATCATCCACCACCCACCACTATCCGCCACCACGTACCCACCGTCCACCACCATCACTGTCCACCACCTTCTACCACTACCACCGTCCACCACCACCCACCACTGTCACCATCCAGCAGCATCACCAGTTTATTTTAGCAATCTACATACGTTAAAAAACAAACAATCTTCTTTTACAGACTGCAGATGTTTGGTCCACCTCTTCTTCTACATATGTTTGCAGATATGGTCCGTAAACTTCAAACATTTTACTTCGTAAAAAACAAACCGCACTTGTGATTGGTACAAACTTGTATATGAGACCTGTAGTTTTATTCTAGGGTTTGTTATTAGCAACAACTTCTTATTAGGTTCAGTTGATTCTTGTAGTCGACAACAGCTCCGCATTTTGTATGAACGACAAAGTTCCGTTAGTGATCCCAAAGGCGATGTCGCATATTTTAAATTAGGCACCTGAAATGGGGCTTTGATTGCAAACCCTAAATGTTCCACTATTATCTGCTTAATGGTTTCCACTCCTCTTAAATGTCTGATGACGTTAAGCTATATTATTACCTTTTATTTTTAATTAATAATAGTTTTTCTTTTGTTTGGTGATCATTTTGACCGGTGTAACTTTATTAAGCTGAGGATGAAAATTTCAATTGTGCTACAAATGTGTACTTCAACACGGATTGAACCAAATGGCATATGCACTAGCTAGCATTTTGCTATTGCATGGTCATCTCCAAAAATCAAATTAAGAAAGGGAAAAGGTAAGATGCACAAGCAAATGAGCAATTACGAGTGACATATTCATCAATCGTTCATTTTATGTCAAATTTGATTATTAATTTTTTTTTTCGGTTGACAACAGATAGTGATGCCACATCTGTTTTTGATTTCTTCTTAAAGAACACAGGATAATTTCATAGCTAGTTTTATGTTATGTTTAAAAAATCTTTTATTTGTGCATATAAATGGAAACACGTTATTTGCTTCTATTGGATGCAAAGGAAACACGCATGTGTCAATCAGACAAAGTGACAAAGTGACAGGGTCCCCCTCTTGTAGGCTTGAATAATAGTGTTTTTATGGTGGGTAAGACTGTATTAAAACTTAGTTAAAAATATACAAACACATTCATAAATGTATATAAACTAGTATTGTGACCCCGCGTTGCGGGGAGGGGGTCAATTTGAATGTTTTTAAATTCGATAAAGAAGTATGTTCGGGTGACCCGGTTGACAACAGATTTTAACCATTAATACTTAAATACCTTCACAACAACATTAACATCACCTTTAATCAAATCTTCAAATCAAAATATTTCTAATCATTCTTTACACCTACATCATACACAGAACCACAAACTAACTCTTGTAAGACAAATTCGATCATTCAACTTGGAAAATCAATTAGTATATGCCTAATAGCAACAAATCACCTTTAATCAAATCTTCAAATCAAAATATTTCTAATCATTCTTTACACCTACATCATACACAGAACCACAAACTAACTCTTGTAAGACAAATTCGATCATTCAACTTGGAAAATCAATTAGTATAAGCCTAATAGCAACAAATCAAGCATGGGTCATTTTACATAAACGAATCAAATATAAACATGTGCAAGAAAAAGAGGCTTAGATCTGGTAAACGACTGCTATATACGTTGCCACGCTAGAATCCGGAGCATCATCACAACCATAAACTATAGAGAACAATGACATTCAATTCATCAATGAACATCGCCATTCGCCAACCACCATAGACTCGCTTCTTCGACAGCCAAGACCACCATCGTAAGCCGGAGAGACAAACATACACACTTAGTCATGTGTCGTCACACCTCAATGGATTTATGACAACCGGTTGAGCCTAAAGTTACTAAAAAGAAACCGATAACATCAAATACCCAAACGGACTACCCCACGACAGTGGTGAGAAATAATTGGTGGTGGTGAAGTGTCACACCCCCGGCTTACGGCCTAGGCGTGTGACCAACAGTTGGTACATGTTTTGTAAATATATCAGCGGAAGTCTTTAAAAAGTATTAATATTTTGAGATATTAATTTATTTATAAAGCTTTATTTATAATAAAATATTAATATATCTTTTGAAACATTTTATTAATAAATCTTTATGTTGTAATAATATATAATTTATTCAAAAAGCTTTTCGGATAATAAATATCCGAGTGTTTTATTTATAAACTTCGTTTGATTTTACAAATCATATATATAGTTTATAAACTTTTTAATAATTAAAACAATGAGCCATCTCTATCTTGCGAACATCCACTTCATGAATGGCTCCAATTCTTGATACTTTACTTTTCCTGAAATGTTAGAAAATACGTCAGCGATATGCTGGTGAATACGCTGACGCTAAAAATATTTTCTTTTACTTTATTACCCCTCGAGGGTTACGCAAACCTTGGCCCATCTTGGCTTAGGAATAATAAAGTTATAATACAATTTACAAACTCAAGTATCTACCTAAGTACCCCAGCAAACACCGCAACGTTCGATTTAGTTAAGTACCGTTCGTATACACATTGTCGTGCTCCCCGCAGGAAAGCGTACTACGACCAGGTTTGGTGCGATGCACACACCGCGTACTACCACATATGTAAGGATCCAGACAAACGTACACGACAGCCTGAGGGATAGGCTTTTACTCTTGTTTATAAATGTTTTGGAGACACTTAGTCTCATGTAAACCCTTTTCACATAACATGTTTGACTCATTTGAAAACAAGTTTAAAAGTTTGGGGCGTATTCACCTTTTCGATTTGGATCGGCTTCCATACACCGTCCGAGGGTCTTTCTCGTTACTATCTCGCACCGATATTACGAGTATAGCCTTTTCTTTTGGATCAGCTTCAATACACTGTCCGAGGGCCTTTTCTTTGTTATCTCAGACCTATAGTACAGTATAACTTTTTGTTAGTCGGATATACAATCCGGCTTAAGACCTCTAGTCTCTTTTGTAAAATCTTTACCTCGATTTTAATTTCTTTATGAATCTTTAGTTCAAAATATATTTTCTTTATTTTAAACATTTAGTTTTAAATATCATTTCTTTCTTTTCTATTTCAAGTTAAAAATTCTTTCTTCTTAACTTATTTCTTTCACAAGATAAACCTTTAGTTTAACTTGTTTTCTACGTTTCTTATTTATTAATAAACGTATATTTTTCTTTTACTTATTATTTAAGAATAATAAACTTATACTATAATTATCTTTTACTTTTCTTTTCCTTTTTCTTTTATAATATGTTTGAACCTATGGTTCAAATCATATATCTCTTATTCTCATATTCGGACCTTTAGTCCGTCATGTTTTCGTTGCTAAAATCTACGTTTTCCAACAACGTATATCATTTAATTTGATATTAATAATTATAAACAATAAACAATATATAATATTCTTATCTTTATTTATTAATAAAGATTCTTTTGTTATTTCTTTATTCTTTCTCTTCATATTATTATTTAAAATTTATTTAAATAATAATCATACTTTATTTATAATAAAGATTTATAGTTTTATCTTTATCTTTATATTTTATTTTCTTTATTTTCTTTTGTTTATTTTCGAGGTATTGACTATACCCTTGACTATGGTCGAAGCCTTTATTATTTAATTAATATTTTATTCAGGCATAATGCCTACCTTGTTTCGATTATTATTTTCTAGACTCTCGGGCAGCACTTCGACTCCGGCACGTATATTGAGAATCTTGATCAACGCCTCCTTGGCACGCAAATTGAGGCACACCGGTCTTCAAGTCTCGTTGGTACGCACTTCTAGGAGGATCGTTGGGTCGTCTCGGCTCGGCATGTACTTCGAGGCGGAACGTCGGGTCGTCTCGGGTCGACACGTATTTCGAGGCGATGTCGTCGGTATGTCGAGGCATCTTTGGTTTATTAGTACGGATTACGAGGTAAAATGTCGGAGTTTTATGGTCACGGAAAACGAGGTGCTTGGTACACAATTAACGAGGTGGTGGGAGTTTATTTTCTAGAGAGAGAAAGTATTTTAGAGAGAGAGTGAAATGTGTGAATGGTGTGTGTGAAATGAATGTGTGGAGGTCGCTATTTATAGACATTTTCCCAGGACCCATCGCGATACGCCCAAATCTAATTCACCTTCACCTCACAATAGCCCAAATACTACTTCCTCAAATAACTCACCCATGTCTCACAATAGCCCAAATTCAAACTCTCAAACTCCGAATCTAATAAACTCACCTCCAGCCTCTGACCCATCACCAATTGAACCTACTATCCCTGAATCACGGCAGGATAACGCCTACACTCCAACTTTTCCTCCTAAAATAAAAGGGTTGAATGAAGTCTACGAGAATGCTATGGAAATCAATGTTGACAGAGACTTCTATAGTTGTCAATTTTCTTTAAATGTTGTTGATCTAATGCACTTTGAAGAGGCTGTCCGTAAAAAGGAATGGCAACATGCCATGGTAGAAGAAATAGAAGCCATCAAGAAAAACATGACTTGGTATATGGTAAAAATACCACTTGGGAAGAACTTAGTAGGATTGAAGTGGTTGTACAATACTAAACTTGGTGTTGATGGGTCTGTCTTAAGGCATAAGGCAAGACTTGTTGCAAAGGGTTACTCTCAACAAGAAGGTATAGACCATCAAGAAACATTTGCTCCAGTTGCTCGATTTGAAACCATCAGAATTGTTTTAAGTGTTGCAGCTCAGATGGGTTGGCACATATGTAAGGCCCCGAACCCGGTGACCCTACTTTAGCGTCGGATTTACTCATAAACACAGTTCTTCAAATCAGAGTTTATTAAAACTTTTCGCGGAATATAAAACATCAATCATTTGTTACAAAACATTAAATCTTTTTTTTGATACCATAACACAAAACTTTATATTTAAAACATCTTTACTTCTTTCTTCAGATGCCAGCCGTTCAATCCATGCCGTGTGTCATCCTCATGCTAACTCTATAATCAGCTCACCTGCGTGCATACTAAAAGTCAGCTACGCTGAGTGAGTTCTAGTTAATCGAACGCCATACAATACATACACATACATACATATCCGTAGATACATACTCATACTTCACTAGTTACCCTTCTGTTCTACATACATACTTGCTACCATACATACATACATATCTACAATCACTAACCTCAGTCTACCGAGAGTACGTTCATAGTTCACCGTCTATACCTGTACTCAAGGTCGTGAACACGTACAAGGTTCGCAGTCCTTACCTATGTTCACCATTTATGGTACGTACAAGGATCGCGGTCCTTCCCTATACCATAGTACATCCACAACACGTACAAGGTTCGCAGTCCTTCCCTATGTTGCAACCTAATTCATAGCACGTACGAGGTTCGCAGTCCTCCCCTATGCTACAAAATCAGCACGTATAAGGTTCACAGTCCTTTCCTATGCTGAAATACATCCACAACACGTACAAGGTTCGCAGTCCTTCCCTATGTTGCAACCTAATTCATAGCACGTACGAGGTTCGCAGTCCTCCCCTATGCTACAAAATCAGCACGTATAAGGTTCACAGTCCTTTCCTATGCTGAAATACATCCACAACACGTACAAGGTTCGCAGTCCTTCCCTATGTTGCAACCTAATTCATAGCACGTACGAGGTTCGCAGTCCTCCCCTATGCTACAAATACAGCACGTATAAGGTTCACAGTCCTTTCCTATGTTGACTCCTATCTACATTACGTATAAGGTTTGCAGTCCTTATCTACGTTTACATATATCATCTACCTCACGTATAAGGCTCGCAGTCCTTAGCTACGCCATTACCAGCCGAGTCTATGTCCGACAGAAGATAGAGGGATTTGCCATCCTAACTTACTATGTCGAACGTAGAACTCACATGCCATTCGTGTACCTATATACACATACTTACATTATAACATAAGAACACTCTAGGCATTCTTTACCTCATTCATTTAACAACCATACCCCTTGTCGTTACGTGCAATATCCGAAGATCGTTCACGCCCCTACAAGTATTCATTTGAAATATTCATACATCTTCGATATATAATATTCGTACCTTTATTTTTAACCTGACAGTACGCGCAATATCCGAAGATCGTTCGCGTACCGACAAACAATCATTCATATCTATCACACATATCACATATGACATACACTTATCACTTAGGATAAATGTATTAACAACACATCGAGTATGCACACAGCCCCGAAAACATAACAAGGAATGGGGCTAGAAACTCACCTGAACTCTGCTTCTTTCTTCTGATAGCTGTAAATCCCTTCTTTAACTGAGCTCGGCTGACTGTACAAGTTACACGTATCAATACTCGCCTGATCTAATTTGGTGGCCTAGTATTAGCTTACTTTTACTTATCGCTTTTAATTTATTTTCTAAACGAACTTGACTTTAGGCGAAGTTAACCCTCGGGCGAACTTAGCTCTAGGCGAAGTTAACCTTAGGCGAACTTAGCTTTAGGCGAAGTTACCAGCTAGGCGAACTTAGCTTTACAGCGAAGTTGCCATCAGGCGAACTTGGCTTCAGGCGAAATTGTCATCAGGCGAACTTGGCCTCAGGCGAAGTTACCAGTTAGGCGAACTTAACTTTACAGCGAAGTTGCCATCAGGCGAACTTAGCTTGCAGGCGAAGTTCATCAGGCGAACTTAGCTTGCAGGCGAAGTTCATCGCTTTGAAGGCGAAGTTGCCCAGTTGCAGGCGAAGTTGTCCAGATCAGCCGCTGTTCGGTTTCTGTCCAGCATTTTGAGCGATTTTAACACCCTTGCTATGGTTCAATATCACCCATTACGCTTCCCGACCATTTTCGGTCGCTTATACACTAAAAGCTTGGATCTTTAAACTTCAAAGATCAATAATCATACCTTTTTAAGCTTGTTTGGATCTCGTTTAACTTGTTAACACACTAATCGCTCTCCCTCTCTCTCGAATCTGCCCGTTCCTCTCCTCGGCCCGGCGGCGGTGTAGATGGTGTGTGTGTTTTTGGAGTGTGTGTGTAGAAAGTAAGGAAATGAAGATATTTTTGGGTTTAGGGGATATTTATATCCTTGAAATCCCATGGACCTAAGGCCCATTCTCATTTAACCCGTCTCCATTAATCCAACACTAGCCCGACTCGTACCAACTCCTACTCTATTATTTATTTCCTGACAACCCGAGTAAACTTTCCCTCTATTAGTAAGTAATATAATTAATATCACTTTGAAATTTCGGGATGTTACAACATACATCAACTAGATGTCAAGTCAGCCTTCTTAAATGGTGACTTGACTGAAGAAATCTATGTTGAGCAACCTCAAGGTTTTGTTGTAGCAGGCAAAGAAGATCATGTCTACAGGCTAAAGAAGGCTCTTTATGGTCTTAAACAAGCACCAAGGGCTTGGTATGGCAAAATAGACGGGTACTTTGTGAAAAATGGATACCTTAGAAGTAACAATGAGCCTACATTATATGTGAAGAAAAGTGATACTCACAAAGTCATTTATGTGTGCCTGTATGTAGATGATATAACTTGTACAAGTCCATGCCCTAATCTAATTTCAGACATCAAGAATGGAATGAAAGATGTGTTTGAAATGACTGATTTGGGCTACTAAAGTTCTTCTTGGGTCTAGAAGTTCATCAAACTAAAGATGGTATATTCTTGGGGCAAGAGAAATATGCAAGAAATCTTCTTGAAAGGTTTGGAATGAGTACTTGTATCACAGAAGAAACTCCCATGAACACCTATGAAAAACTTGCTGTGGATGATCATGCTGATAAAGTAAATGAAACAACTTATAGAAGTCTTGTGGGAGGTCTGATCTATCTAACTCACACCAGGCCTGATCTTGCCTACTCTGTGAGTGTGGTTGCAGTCCCTCTAAAGTTCATCTTGGAGCAGCTCGGAGAATTCTAAGGTATGTTGCTGGAACCCTATCTTATGGCTTGTGGTATGAAAAAGGAGTCAAGATTGAGTTGATTGGGTATACAGACAGTGATTGGGCAGCTTGTGCAGATGATAGAAAAAGTGTATCTGCTAATGTTTTTATGATTGGTAGTGGTGCTATATCTTGGAGCTCTAATAAGCAATCAACAGTTGCATTGCCCAGTACAGAGGCCGAATACATTGCTTCTAACACTGCTACATGTCAAGCTATATGGTTGAGAAGAGTTCTCAATGATCTTGGTTTTCCTCAGAATCAAGCAACTCAGATGTTTTGTGACAATAAATTTGTTATCAACCTCAGCAAAAACATTGCTTCTAACACTGCTACATGTCAAGCTATATGGTTGAGAAGAGTTCTCAATGATCTTGGTTTTCCTCAGAATCAAGCAACTCAGATGTTTTGTGACAATAAATTTGTTATCAACCTCAGCGAAAATCCTATCATGTATAGCCGCTCTAAGCATATTGAGCTAAAGCATCACTTTATAAGAGAAATGGTTAAAGAAGAAGAAGTGAGACTTGAGCATTGTAATACTAATGAACAATTGGCAGATGTGCTAACCAAGGTTGTGACTAGAGAAAAGTTTGTATACTTCAGGCATTGGCTTGGAGTGATGGGGCATGGATCATGGGAGGGTGTTAAAAAAATGATCCAAGCACGTGTGTTTAAAGCAAGACTTCTTAACTTTCAAGTTTTAAAGTTTGTTTCTTATTTGAATAGTTCTCCTGTATAATAGGTCTACCTGCTTAGTCCGATTCAAATGGGATGAACCGTTGTTATCCTCTCTATTTAAGAGAGTTTAGTTTCTTTGTTTTGTATGCAATCTTGCAATATTCAATATTAATCAAGAGTCTTGTTTCAATTATCTTTAATTATTCCAATATTGATTCTATCACGGGCTGTTGGTGGTGGTGGCAGTAGTAAATGAACATATGTAAGAGTTTCTCGTATTAAAAGGTCCCAAGTGAAATGCTTTTTTTATATAAATAATGGTATTTACATATGAAGGAGTTTTGTAGATGGTTACAGAGAAGCCGGAGAAATAAGGGTTTTATATTTTTATGAGAGAAGAATATGATTTATGAAGATAAGTTGTGGTGCAAGCTGTCAAACTATGGGTAAAGAGAAGAGACACACATAGCAAAGGCAATGACACCTGTTAAACCAAAATCAGAGAAATTATAGTACAAACAAAACTGCTCAGGGTATAAGACTTGCTGCACAAAGTTAGACATAATTGTTATATTATAAATTAGTTAGTATGTATAATCTAGTTACTATATATAATAACTAGTCTAAACTACTACGTAACATTTGTTTTTACCTATAAATATGTTGTTAATTGATTGCAAATAAATCAAGGGTACTGAATGCTTGAACAAATGGCTATAGCAAATGTCCAACTTATTATTGTTTCTTGTTTTTTGATGATTACATGCTGCTTGAGTTCTGAGGGGCAATTCAGCAAACACTCGGCGCTCTTTGTGTTTGGTGATTCCCTTCTAGATTCGGGAAACAACAACTACATAAACACTACAGCCGAGTTCCAAGCCAACTTTTGGCCATATGGCATCTCATATTTTAATCCTCCAACCGGAAGATTCTCTAATGGCCGTCTCATTCATGATTTCATCGCTGAGCAAGCGAGACTGCCTTTCATTCCTACGTACCTCAAACCCGGAAATAATGAATTTGTGTATGGAGCAAACTTTGCATCCGCAGGAGCCGGTGCATTAGTTGAATCACATGCTGGATTTGTATGTACACTTCCACACTATATATATATTTATCTATATTAAACATATAATGCTTAGATTAATTTCACTAATGGATTGATGTAGGTGGTTGACCTCAAAACACAACTACGCTACTTCGGAGATCTAGAGAAGCACTTTAGGCGGAAGTTAGGCGATGCCAAAACCGACCAAATTCTGTCCAATGCCGTCTACATTATTAGCTGCGGTGTCAATGACTATCCGGTTGGTAACAAAGACAGTATTCTTTATCACTATACGCATGAACAATATGTGGGAATGGTGATCGGAAACATGACTGATGTGTTTAAGGTAACCATTATTTGGATTTTACTTCAAGACCAAAATGGATTTTTTTTTTTAAACTACACACTCATTTCCTCATGAACTTCAAAAATCTCAACTTTGAGTTGTTCAAAATTACTTGTCATTCTCACATTTACATTAAATTTCTAGTTAAAACCACGAGTTATTTCTCATGCATTAATCAATAATGTAATGTCACCTCATTTCTACCATTAACTACCCAAAACCACAAACTTAGAGGCAGCACCTACCCACAAGTACCCTAAAACTTCATAAATTCATTTTAATTTTTAATGGCCAATAATAAATCAATGTTGTGTGGCAAACCTTTGCCATTAAATGAAGCCATGCATCTTACCCACATGGGATGGGGTGGTATTGCCATGTGGTTTGTAAGCCATACACCCTACCCATATGGGTGCCCCTTCCCCTCTTAAAAAGTAAAAGTTGAAAGTTGTAGATATATTTATGTAATTTTCTCTAGTTGAGGTTGTTTATTTACTTATAAGGGAATCCACAAAAAAGGAGGAAGGAAATTTGGTGTCTTTAATATCCCACCAATGGCCTGTAATTTGCCAAGCATTCGAGCAGGGCCACCCGGAAACACTTGCAACCA
Source organism: Bidens hawaiensis (assembly GCF_021521415.1). Classification (NCBI taxonomy): domain Eukaryota; kingdom Viridiplantae; phylum Streptophyta; class Magnoliopsida; order Asterales; family Asteraceae; genus Bidens; species Bidens hawaiensis. Next base: position 356,969 of record NW_027491931.1, read on the forward strand.
ACACAATCAACAACTTTCCAAGAGACTTGAAGAATTGGAAAAACAACTAGACGGATTCATGTATGCAAAATTCGATCTCAATGCAGAGCTTAACAAACGCATCAAAAACCCATCAAGATATGGTATATCATGATATGAATTAATAAACTATTAACAACTATAATTATTATTCAAGATTTGGATTTGAATTTGGATTTGGATTTGAAGGTTTCAAGAAAGGAGCATGTTGCGGTAGTGGTCCTTTGAGAAGAATAAATAGTTGTGGCGGAAAGAGGGGAGTGCCAAAGTTCGAAGTATGTGATAATGTTAATGATTATCTTTTCTTCGACTCTGTTCATCCTAGTGAAGTTGCCAACCGCCAATTCGCAGAGCTGTTTTGGAATGGGGACTCTAATGTCACAACACCTTACAATTTGAAGACTTTGTTTCATCTTAAGAAAAAATAGTGCAATACTGTTTATATGAATTCAAAGAGTCAAGTTAGCCATTGGAATAAAGGTGTAATAATCCATTCAGTTAAAAATAGAAATTGAGTCCTATGGGTTGTTTTGAGTTTCCTGTTTTAGTATTTGACTTGACCCTTATTAGTCCGTAGTAATCCACTGCTACATAGGCAGCATTATGTTTTCAATAAAGATATTCTAGTCCTTTGTTATCATTTAACCGGGGTGTCAAGGTGTTTGAGTTTACACATTGAAGAAACACCAGTCGAACCCCGACAGATTACGAGTAACCTGAGGGTTAGATAGACGTTTCCCACGAGGGGTTAATTCCGGCAAGATGGTTCTTCCGATAACCTGCAAAACAGACACCGTGAGCTCGTCACTAAGAAAGGGGGGGGGGGGTTCCTCCTTGTGACCACCCTCCGGCGTGAGAATCAGTCTATATTACTCTTTGAATATAAAGTATGTTATTAATACTAGAGCAGTTATCAGGTAAATTATACAAGATATTAGATGATGAAATGATATTAATATTTGATGTCTTTTATAGCCTAAGGTGGGTTTCCAAGGAGGTTTAGCCGGCCTACTATTCTGCCAACTGTGGCCTACGCACGTGCTCTGCTGGTAATTGGTGGATAGGTAGCGGCTGACAGTGACCAGGCGTGCTGTTCACTTTTCCTTTTACACCAACTACAGGCTAGGCACGTGGTATGGCAGGAGTTGGTGAGCAGGCGACGGCTATTGGTCGCAGTGCTGTGGCGTGTTGTCTGCCATGCTGCTGTCAGTGAGCTGTCGTATCGTTGGTCAGATCTTTTGTCCATACCTCGTCAGGTATCACACAAAAGATCCTCCATTATTATACGGACTGGCTCATTTAGGCGGGAGTTTTCCCCCTCACGCCTTTATGCGGGAATGTTCCCGGCTTTGCTCATTCCTTCTTCAGGTGACTACTGAATTATTATTGAGTCTGAGCCTTATGCGTGTAGGCATGCTGCGCTGGTGGCCAGTCCCTAATGGCGGGTATCCACTCCTGCGGGAACAGGCGGATACTTGGAAACCATAGGGAGGCATTTCCTGCGGGACCAGCTTGCGTACCGCATGTGAGGTCGTCACAACTCTGAGCGTGGTGGGTCCTGCGGGTTTTGGTAGGTCGCGGCGCAGACGTCCCTATGGTGAAGTCTGCGGGTTCAACTGCGCAGACGTCCGTTTAAGGAGTCTTGCGTGTTCAACTGCGCAGACGTCTCCTTTTAAGGAAGTCTTGCGGGTCCTAACCACCTCTGCTGGGACCTACCTCTTCAAGTCCCCCCAGTCCAATGTTCTGCTCATGAATGTTTAATAAAGTGAGGTGAACTTTTGGACTTTAAGCAAGAGGTTTTTGAAAAGGGTTTAGTTTTATGGGTTTCCCGCGGGAAGTCTTACCCACGGGTTTCCCAATGTCACGCAGAATTTCCCAATGTTCTGCTTGATCTCTGGGATGATGCGGATAGGTCTGTAATCTCCCCGCAAGTCAGGAGCGTTTAGAACCTTTTGTGTAGATTCTCCATGAGGTCTTGGTGGTTTTGAACAAAGTGATCAATCATGTTATAACCACCAATTCCATCCTGAAGTTTCAAACAACCTAGTTCTTGACGTTCCCGCTATGCGGGGATGTTAATCCCGTTTCTGCAAGCATGGCCCAGAAGATCCTTCTTGGTTTCAATTCCCATGGAGTGCTCGGTATGCGAAGGGTTTTGCCTTGACGCTGTACCCGCACTTCGTCTTATTAGTTACTTTACTCCCAAGGTATCCCTGGCGTTAAATCCCTGCAGGGCTAGGTGCGTGAAGGGTTTTGCCTTAACACTGTACCCGCACCTGACTTATGGTTGCCGAGGTGTTCCTGGCGTTTAATCCCCTGCGAGTGCTAGGTATGTGAAGGGTTTTGCCTTAACACTGTACCCGCGCCCGACTTACAATTAGGTGCCGAGGTATGACTTTTTACGGGTGTTAGGTATGTGGAGGGTTTTGCCTTAACACTGTACCTGTGCCCGTTTTGTAGTTGGGTGGAATGCCAAGATTTTCTCGGCTTCACTTCCCTGCGGGTGCTAGGTATGTGAAGGGTTTTGCCTTAACACTGTACCCGCACCCGGCTTTATAGTCGGGTTTTTTCCGGTTTCCGTTCTCTGCGGGTGCTAGGTATGTGAAGGGTTTTGCCTTAACACTGTACCCGCACCCGGCTTCATAATTGGGTTTTTCCGGTTTCAGTTCCCTGCGGGTGCTAGGTATGTGAAGGGTTTTGCCTTTACACTGTACCTGTGCCCGTTTTGTAGTTGGGTGGAATGCCAAGATTTTCTCGGCTTCACTTCCCTGCGGGTGCTAGGTATGTGAAGGGTTTTGCCTTAACACTGTACCCGCACTCGGCTTTATAGTCGGGTTTTTTCCGGTTTCCGTTCTCTGCGGGTGCTAGGTATGTGAAGGGTTTTGCCTTAACACTGTACCCGCACCCGGCTTCATAATTGGGTATTCTTGGCCTCTGTTCCCCGCGGGTGCTAGGTATGTGAAGGGTTTTGCCTTAACACTGTACCCGCGGCCGTCTTACGGTCAACTGGATAGCCAGGGTAAGGGGTTTTTCCCGCTTACTTTTCGAATCTTTGGGATTTGCGCATGCATATTTAAATTTATTTTAGCGCTTTTCCTCATATTCTAGATAGGTTAACCGTTCATCGCGTGGTTGTCAATAGATCTAGGTACCTTTCATGATTTATGCGATTAAAACCTGCATTTTCATTCAGTAGGGTGACCGACATATAACTATGACTGACCTGCGTGAATGTTTTCTATTCTTTGGGTTAATGCGGGTTTTGCCGCTTTCCCCATGCAGCGAGTCTGCGTGAAGGTTTACCAATTGTTGGGTTTATGCGGGTTTTACCGCTTTCCCCATGCAACGACTTTTGCACTTATGTACGCGGTGAAGACCGACATATCCGTGTGAACAGTTTATATATGAATGCAAAACCATTAACGTCGATGTTTTAAGGAGAATCATTTCCATTAAAAGCGGCTCTTGGCCGGTACAAACTTGGAATTGATCTACATGTAACATTTGCGTAATTGAGCTCCGTTCCATGTTCGTGGGACGGCAGTGCCATCGAGCCTTTCAAGCCGGTATGCGCCCTTTCCCAGAACTTCTTTGATAATGTACGGCCCTTCCCAGACCGGTGCCAGTTTTCCTGGGCGTTCTTGGTTTGAAGCCTCGTTGTTACGCAATATGTAGTCTCCTACATTGAAGTTGCATAGCTTCACCCGCGTGTTGTAGTACTTTTGCATTTGTCGTTTGTAGTTCTCTTCACGCGCTGCAGCTAAGTTTCTGCGCTCCTCGGTCAGCATAAGGTCTAACCGTCTCTCCGCGTCGTTGTCCTCTGGTTTCATCATGACCCTCGGTGAAGGCAGACCAATTTCGACCGGGACCATGGCTTCGGTGCCATAAGTGAGGCTGAACGGTGTTTCTCCTGTACTTGTCTTTTTCATTGTTCTATGAGCCCACAGTACATGTGGAACTTCGTCCACCCAGCCAGATCTGTGTTCCAGCAACCTTCTCTTTATGCCATCAACGATGCTCCTATTTGCTCTTTCCACCTCACCATTACCCTGTGGGTGTGCCACTGAGGTAAAGGTATGGGTGATTTGAAGTTCTTTAAGCCACCGTTGTAGGTTCTTGTCAGCAAAGTTGGTGCCGTTATCGCTCACCAAGTTTTGTGGAAGCCCGAAACGACAGATGATAAACTCCCAAATAAATTTTTTGATATGTTTCGCCGTCGTTTGGGCTAAGGGTTTTGCCTCTATCCACTTGGTGAAGTAATCGATGGCCACCACTAGGAATCGAACGTTTCCTGCTGCTGTAGGGAATGGGCCTGTCACATCGATGGCCCACTTCTGAAATGGCCATGAAGAGGTGACTGGAACAAGATCATTCTTCGGGCGATGCGTGTTAGGTGCGTAGAGCTGACAAGATCTGCACCTTCTAATGTATGCCAGCGCATCCGTATGCATCCCCGGCCAAAAGTATCCCGCGTTGTTCAGTTTGGCTACAACTGCGCGTGGACCTGCATGTATCCCGCAGATGCCTTCGTGTACCTCCCTTAGGAGGTAGTTAGCATCTTGGTCGTCAACGCATCTTAGGAGGGGGCCGAGAAAGTTACGTCTGTAAAGTATGTCATTGATTAGTTGATAATTCAGTGCTTTACAGCGTAGTTTTCTCGCCTGTGCTTTTGACTCTGGCAGTATACCCGCCGCAAGGTAATTTATTATTGGTGTCATCCATGTTTCCATGCCGGTTTGGATGACACATACCTCTTTGTGCGGGACTGATGGTGCGCCTAGGAGTTCGATGCGGATATCTTTTCCCAGATGGGTGAAAGCCAGTGACGCGAGCTTACTTAACGCGTCCGCAGACTTATTTTCGCTACGCTTGACGTGTATGACTTTACAACTGTTAAAATCGCGCATGAGGGTTTTTGCTTGAGCGAGGTACAGGGCCATTGTGTCGTTCACTGCCGTGTACGTCCCGTTAATTTGATTGGCGACTAGCATGGAATCTACATGGGCTTCCAAGTTTTTCACTCCCATCTTACGCGCAATCCTTAACCCGGCCAAAAATGCTTCATATTCAGCTTCGTTATTCGTGCTTGGGAAGTCTAGCCGAATAGCATAAGTGTACTCTTGGCCTGTTGAGTTGGTCAGCTTTAACCCTGCGCCTGAGCCCTCGCTGCTGGACGCTCCATCAGTGTAAAGTCACCAGATCTCGTCGATGTCTTGTGCTGGAGAGGGCTGAGCCTCGTCCTGGCACTCCTTCTCTTGCGATGCGGGGACCTCAGCAATAAAGTCTGCCAAGACCTGGCCTTTTATGGCTGGTCGTGGCTTGTATTTTATTGCATATTCCCCCAATTCTATTGCCCACTTGGCTAGGCGTCCCGACAGTTCGGGTTTGCCCAAAACGTTTGCAAGTTTATAGTTGGTGAGAATAGTAATTGGGTGACCTTGGAAATATCGTCTTAGCCTGCGTGAAGCCTGCACCAGCGCTAAGACTAATTTCTCCAGGGTAGAATACCGAGTTTCAGCGTCCGTTAGGAGGCGGCTAACATAGTAGATTGGCATCTGGATGCCTTTTCGCTCGACTAACAGGACGGCCCCGGTCGCTCTGTCTGTTGCGGAGAGGTATATGATTAACTCCTCTCCCGCTTCCGGTGCTGTGAGCGTTGGAAGTTCGATCAAGCGTGACCGAATTTCCTGAAAAGCTGCTTCCGCTTCTGGTGTCCAGCGGAAGTGCGTTTTCTTTAAACAGTTTCTCAGGGTCGACACGAACGGGAACGCCCTTTCCGCATGATTTGCCAAGAAGCGGTTAAGCGCAACTAGGCGTCCGTTCAGTGTCTGAGCTTGCTTGATGGTAGTAGGTGATTCCATTTTGACAATGGCCTCGACCTTTTCAGGGTTCGCTCTGAAGCCATCTTTTGTAACGATGACTCCTAAGAACTTCCCTTCTTCCATCCCGAAAGAACATTTGCTCGGGTTAAGCTTCATGTTTATCCTCCTAAGAGTGTTGAATGTTTCTTTGATGTCTTTCAACATCGCTTCCGGGTCAAGACTTTTGATGACCAGATCATCCATGTATACTTCCAGGTTCCTTCCGATTTGGGCGTGAAACTCTTTGTCCATTAGGCGTTGATATGTGGACCCGGCATTCTTAAGTCCGAATGGCATCATTTGATAACAGAATGTGCCATCGGGCGTCCGAAATGCGGTCTTATCTTGATCGTCAACGGCCATGTGGATTTGATGGTATCCTTTATACGCATCAAGGAAGCATTTAAGGCGAAACGGTGCTAACGAATCTACCTTGAGATCAATTTCGGGTAACGGGTAACAATCTTTGGGGCATGCTTTATTCAGATCTTTGAAATCTATACACATGCGCCATTGTTTGTTAGCCTTCGGTACCATAACGGGATTTGCAACCCAAGTTTGATATCTGCTAACGCGTACGATGCCTGCGTCAAGGAGTTCCTTGACTTGGGTTCTACACGCGTTAGCTTGCTCTGCCCCCATTACTCTACGCTTTTGTATGACCGGCGTAAAAGCCGGGTCACATTTGAGCTTATGCTCCGCTTTATCTCGAGGTACACCAGTCATATCTGCTGGTTTCCATGCGAAGATATCAGCGTTCTTCTGTAGTAAGCGCTTGAGTAAGGTGCGTGCGGGGTCAGTGATTGTTGGGCCAATGGTGACCGCCTGATCGGGGTATTTGCCATTGAAAGCCCATTCTTCTGGTTCGGTGAATGTGCGTTTGGCCATTTTTGGTTTGGGGTTGGAAAAAACAGATGCGATACATACCTGGGGAACGCCGGTGATCATTGCTACACCTGTCGCTGTTGGCCATCCCATCATGCCATGGACCGAAGATACAACAGCATTGAACCTTGCCATCCCATCTCTTCCGAAGAGGGTGTCATATGTGTGATGTGGCTTTCTCAGGACAACGAAATCCACATCTTCTGTGCGTGAGCGGTTCCCATCCGTAAGAGTGACGGGGAAAGATAAGATACCCAGGGGGGTGTTTGTGCTGCCATCGAATCCTTCCATCGAGGCGTAGACCGTTTCTAACCGCCCCTTGTCTTCCTCATCTAGCTTGTCAAAGAACTGTCTGTACATAACCGTTGATGAAGCGCCGTTGTCAACGAGAGTGCGGGAAGTGATGTAATGCCCCAGCTGGGTTTTGATGATGATAGGGCCCTCTTTGCTGGGTCCTCCTGGCACTCGTGGGAAACGTACCTCGGCCTCTTTCCATGCACACGGTTCTGTCGCTCGTCTCTTCCTACCCATGATGTTACCCTGGACCATGTGGATACTGATGTCAACTGGCTTTCGCCCGTTGTTTCTGTATCGGTTGTCATTCTTCCCTCCGTTCTTGATTGATGCCACCAGGTGTCGGAGTCTGCCATCCTTGACAAATGTTTCGATAACATCTTTCAAGGAGGAACACGTTTCAGTATCGTGGCCTTTTATGCCGTGGAAGTCACAATACTTGTTTTGATCTGCATCCGGATGTTGTCGGATCTTCGGAGCTCTTGGCCATGGGAGCTTCTCCGTGGTGAATATCTCCGTGACACTTTTAGTGAGCGGCGTCCACCTGGGGTGCTGATCCAACATCTGTGTACTACCTCTTTCGCCTGCGAATGAGCGAGAGCTGGATGAGGTGTCAAAGTTTACCCTTGACTGCCACATGTGTAGCTTCCTCCTTTTGTTCCGCTGGGCGGTTTGGACATTCTCTCTAGTTCTCTGCGTATAGAAGTCTGTAGTCTTGGGCAGATCTCTACCCAGTTGCTTCTCTGTTTCGGCAAAGCGCTTGGCTGCCGTCATGATGGCATCCCATGTGGATGGCATGCCATCCTTACCCGTCAACGTGCGGATAAGCTCTGGGTAATCCGCGCCTTGAATGAAGGCTGCGCGAACAAGGTCTTCGCTTATAACACCCAGACTCAGCTTCTTTGAGTTAAAGCGAGTAATAAAATCTAGCAAAGGCTCGTTTTTATCTCTAACGCAGTTGAGTATTGTCCATTGTTCTTCAGTATATTTCCTCTGTTGACTGAAGTGTTGGCTGAACTTGTGTTGAAAGTCCGCCCAATCAAAGATGTGGTGGACCGGTAGACGGTCAAACCACGCTCTTGCTGCTCCAACCAGTGTCATCTGGAACATGTAACACCACGTGGGCTCCGTCCAGTTACTGACGGTTGCCCCCGCTATGAATCTGTTCAGATGATCATCCGGGTCGGATATGCCGTCGTAGGTGCCAATGTTGGGCATCTGTTTGGCGCCTTTTGGGGCGATTGCTTCCGCAATGTCCCTTGCAAACTTGGAAGTTCCTGCGTTTGCAACCGTAGGTCTAAAGGTTTTGGAAAAGTCACGAGACTTTGCCTCTGCGTTCCTTTGTTCGAAAGGCTCTCCGAAATTTCTTGTTTGGAAGTCTGTTCCCTTACGCTTCCCTTTCACCCTAAGGCGAGGGTTTGCGTCGGAATCAGATTCCTCCCAATCTTCATCCGAGGATTCGCATTCACTGCTCATGTTGAGCTGGTGTGTGCCTCTGAATTCGTAAGCCTGTTGGACGGAACGCAGGCGTTCGTCCAGCTCGGCTTGGAACTTTTTCTGACGTGCCTCCGCCCACGCCTTAACTTCATCAAGAGTTTGGTAGGGGAGCCTCGTTCGTTGTTTCTCTATCTGGGTATCAGTGAATCCCAGTGAACGATTATTTACTCCACTTGCCCCAGCTTGGGTAGCTGGGGTAGTGTTCGTAAAGTTTGTGTACTCGGTATCTCCCCCAGTAGCTGGGGTTGTGATAACCGGAGTCTCTTGGTTACTCGGTTTCGGGACCGGAGTATCCTTAACTATCTTCCCAGAAGTTTTGAAAAAACTGGAGAAAAATAAAGTTCTAGCTTTATGCACGGATGGCGCCAATGAAGAAACACCAGTCGAACCCCGACAGATTACGAGTAACCTGAGGGTTAGATAGACGTTTCCCACGAGGGGTTAATTCCGGCAAGATGGTTCTTCCGATAACCTGCAAAACAGACACCGTGAGCTCGTCACTAAGAAAGGGGGGGTTCCTCCTTGTGACCACCCTCCGGCGTGAGAATCAGTCTATATTACTCTTTGAATATAAAGTATGTTATTAATACTAGAGCAGTTATCAGGTAAATTATACAAGATATTAGATGATGAAATGATATTACCATTTGATGTCTTTTATAGCCGAAGGTGGGTTTCCAAGGAGGTTTAGCCGGCCTACTATTCTGCCAACTGTGGCCTACGCACGTGCTCTGCTGGTAATTGGTGGATAGGTAGCGGCTGACAGTGACCAGGCGTGCTGTTCACTTTTCCTTTTACACCAACTACAGGCTAGGCACGTGGTATGGCAGGAGTTGGTGAGCAGGCAGCGGCTATTGGTCGCAGTGCTGTGCCGTGTTGTCTGCCATGCTGCTGTCAGTGAGCTGTCGTATCGTTGGTCAGATCTTTTGTCCATACCTCGTCAGGTATCACACAAAAGATCCTCCATTATTATACAGACTGGCTCATTTAGGCGGGAGTTTTCCCCCTCCCGCCTTTATGCGGGAATGTTCCCGGCTTTGCTCATTCCTTCTTCAGTTGACTACTGAATTATTATTGAGTCTGAGCCTTATGCGTGTAGCCATGCTGCGCGGGTGGCCAGTCCCTAATGGCGGGTATCCACTCCTGCGGGAACAGGCGGATACTTGGAAACCATAGGGAGGCATTTCCTGCGGGACCAGCTTGCGTACCGCATGTGAGGTCGTCACAACTCTGAGCGTGGTGGGTCCTGCGGGTTTTGGTAGGTCGCGGCGCAGACGTCCCTATGGTGAAGTCTGCGGGTTCAACTGCGCAGACGTCCGTTTAAGGAGTCTTGCGTGTTCAACTGCGCAGACGTCTCCTTTTAAGGAAGTCTTGCGGGTCCTAACCACCTCTGCTGGGACCTACCTCTTCACACATGCAACATGGTTTTTAAATTCGAAATGAGACATTACATAGGAGCGGAAATAAATGGCTTTACTTATCCAAAGATGGATCAGAGATCCTTAAATGAAGACATAAATTGTCTTAAAACAATAACATAGATGGTTGTCAGCCTCAATTAAGTAGGTACCCGCTCCAGCACCGCCTAGCCCAAAACATCCTCTCGAAGGACCTACACTTTACTTTGATATGTATACTAAAAGTCAGCGACATTGAGTGATTCTAGCTTTACATTATTATAAATAAAAAGGAATTTAAACTATATAACATTTTGTATCACTATCGTATACTTTAAAAAAAAGCTGTACGTGACATATAACGTGGACATACTATTATCAAGTACGGCACTCAAACTTTAACACGTCTTTTTTATACATAAGTGAAACCATCGTTCTAACAAGGTTGCACTATAACAATTTCATGAAAGATCATTTGTTCAACTATTAAACCCCAGCTGTCCAACTATGGCAAACCAAAAGACATTGCTCTATTTACAACCCTTTAGGTAACCCACCTATACTTGGACTCTTCTCGTCACATGCTATTGCGGGCCCACTATAATAATTCCCACTATAATAATTCGTCCAAAAAGGGATACAGAAAACTTGGCAGTATACTATCTTTTTCTTTAACAACTGTTACTATATAACACATTTAATTTCCACTATCAATTTATGTTACGTTTAAAATACATTTCACTATCACATTTATGTCAAGTACGTATACCGTCCCTGAAAACATGTAAAAGAGGAGATCTGGAACTCACCTAATGCTATAACTAGAGTGTACCATGCTATAACCATACTGCATGACAAATTTGTACAAAATTCTCTTAGTCATGTTTTATAGTGTTTTCTCACTAAGTACACGTGTGGTTGTAGTTCTCGCATGATCCAAAGTTATTGCATGCCTAAGTATTCGCTCAAGATGTGAGTAGTTACTCTATGCGAGAACGAAATATGAACTATAAAATCAAAAATTAGCTCCGACTTCTTATCATTAAGATTTTGAGTTTTTCTTTTAAATTTTACATTATTAGTTGATTATTTATTAGATTATTTGATTTATGTTATTTGAATGTTACCACGTGTGTTAGCTTGCAATTTGAATTTGAATTGATTTTTACTTTGAGTTGGTGTACACACAAAAATGCAAGATCCACACATTCTAAGGGGCCGGTACAAACAATATTAGACTATCCATAACTCTATAACCCATTCTTTTTACATGTAGGATTAATCAGGCATGTCATGTCGCTTTTTTACCGTTTTTCACAAAAACATTTTTATCTAAAACACTACCATACCCATCTTCTCGCATGCAACACACTTTTTAATATTTATGCATTTGGAATGTGGGACAATAAGTAAACAAATAAAACAACGAATTTATCTTATAGCCAAGGACGGAACCAAGTGCAGCTGTATCTAATGCATCTCAAATATGATTCGAAACCTTAACTCTTCCTCGTTCAATTTTGCAGGCCAATTTTCCGTCTCCTAAACCTTAAATTATATATGTTTCCTTATAAAATTATCTTTTTTTCAAAACAGAAAATTTAACAAAAATGTTAGGTTAAGTGAAAGAAGAGTGTGAGTTGAAATGTGAATTTATTAAATGTGACACGGGAGTAAATTCAAAAGTTTTCTCTGTCGGTTGGCATGAGTAAAAGAAAAGTGAAAAACCAAAGGTCCAAAACAGAATACCAAGTGATTCCACATTTCCACATTCCAGAAATGATACTTTAATACATCATTATTATTTACATTAACAATACTTTTATCATAAAAATTTATCTTATAAACAACTTCATTATAAATGAATCTCTTGTAGCGAAGTTTTTTACTCGAAAGCCCAGTTCAATAAACAATGCCTAAAAGGAAAACTAGAAGCTCAGAGTCTTCCAAAACACAAGAAGCCACACATGATGAGGACTCGTCAAAAATGAGTTTAAAGCTTCTTTGCCGAAGCACCGAAAGAATTTGTGGATTTCCTTTTTCACATATTCTCTTTGCCTTTGGGCACCCTCATCGAGTTCCTTGGATCCAAACAAATGGTTGGATGCTTAGGAAAACTCAATGATAGCATAGAAAGCTTCAATGTGAACTACCTTCAACCTGACATAAAAATGGATGACATCTTTAATCCCAAAACAGTATTTAGTGGTGACACATTATTATTGTCCTATGATGCTTCTACTAAAGATCAGTCTGGTGCAGGCGAAGCGGTCTATAGGTGTGCCAATGTAGGCATTGTAAAAAAATATGCTCTTAAAAAAGGTTGCAAGTCATATATGACACTAGCTTGCAACTCATATGTGGCACTGGACCAGAATGCCATATGTCCACGTTGCAATGGTTCCATGAATGTTAAGATGACCATGGTAATACCTGAGGACGTGCCCGCGGAAACTAAGGAAGTGGATAATAAAAAGAAAATAGGGTATGTAAAGGAAGTAGTGATGGTTATGGATGATCTTGTGGTGAAACCTATGTCTACCATTTCTAGTATTACACTCATCAATAAGTTTGGTGTCAAGGATCTGAGTCAACTAGAGGAGAGGACTGTTTATTTTGGAAAAGACCAGGTACTGTTATCATATTCATAGTTTCATACACATCACACATTTCATATTATTAAATTTTAATTTGCATTTTACTGATTGATAATGGTAATAATAGGGTTTGAAGCTGTTGATGGCATCTCTGAAGACGGATAAAGTGCTGACAAAAGTTTTTATGCATTAGAATATTCTTATGGATAAATCTTTTGATATTTAGTTTTATTTTGGCTTGTAAAAGTAAAACCATTTGGTTGCTGGTTACATTATCTTCTTTTGCCTACCCATGTGATGACTTTCTGTTTATACTGCTTTCGGTTTTGCTAGATGCGTGTGATATCATCTTTTGCTACTTGCTATAAGGAAATGAATTTTTTTTTGTTTTGATATCATTATTTTCCTCTTGCTATAAGATAATTTAGCAAAGATAGTGACAAGTCAACAACATATAATCGTATAGAAAAAACACTATCATAGTTATAGTGGGTCGAGTAACTCCAAAGTTTGTTATATGTGGGAACTAATTTTTTTGACTAACTTTTTTTACTAATCCGTCCTTAGCGCATATGAAGGCACATTAGGTTACGCCTTTCTCATATTTTGCACGTTATTCTTGGGCTTTCGTCTCAATTCACAACTCCATCTCCTACAAACTGCCTGGTTTGTCGAGTGCAAAACACTAAATTTGGCTTAATGTACTCAAAAACAATATATTTGCAACTGATATTATCACATTAGTAGTTTAAAAGAAGTTTTAGCTCGATATGTCAATTCCTTATGCTATTACCTCATATCTCAACATGGTAGCTATAATTTTGTCCTTTGAATGGGCTTTATCGCTTTAAGGTCTTTGCGTTTCCATCTTGCATTTGAAATCTTTTCTTTTTAGCTAGATTATATGAATTTAGTCAAATATTATTAAATGTGGAGTTAGGACACCTTAAGACAATATTGTATTATTCCATTAGGTCATGTTTTACAATATTAATTTTGCTTTATCTCACAGTATTATTGCCAAAACTCTTTCAATTTGAAGGCCAAATCCTCCATATAGCTTTAACAATATTGAAGGATTAGGCACATCAACAAAAAATCTCATAACAGATCTTGCAAGATTCATTATTCGCAATACATATATTGTTTAATTAATATGTTCAAATTCTTTATTGTGAGTCTACATTAGGTTGACAATGAAAAATCTTGTCAAAAAAATTGCATGTCAATCGTATCTCCACATTCAATCATAATAAAGTTAAGTTATACATTTTATGTCTCTTTATGTCTCATCTCATGTGGTTAGACATTTAGTACCTAAGCATTTAGTTATTTCAACAACTGTCAAGTTGTCTTCTACAATCAATTCTTATGCTCTATTTCGTTTATTAAGTTGTTATTATGTTTTTCTCATAGGTAAAATGTCTGCAGACCACATCTGCAAGCGTCTGTAGAGGAAAACGTGGACCAAACCTTTGCAGTCTGCAAGAAGATTGTTTGTTTCTCAGCGTTTGTAAACTGCTAAAATAAACTAAAATTTTAAAGAAAACTAAATTTTAATAATCCAAACTATTGAGCATTGGTCAATATCAATCCCAACTATATATCAATGTGATTGGTGGTAGTCCAAACTTTCAGTTTTTTTACCAATAACGGTCCCAACCTAACAAAATGTTAACTTCATTAGTTAATGATGACGTAGCATGTGATTTGGCAAACCTTTTATTTTTATTTTTTTAAATTATACATGTTTATTTATCAGTTTTAAAACCTAATATGTATACGGATTAGGTTTGAAATATGTTTATTGACTTTTTCAAAAAACCATTTTGAAAAGCCAGGATTTAAGGCTTTTGTAACATTTTTAAGAGTCTAAAATAAAAAGATTTTTGTGATTGCCATACACATTTTAACTTATTGGTTTTTTTAAATCATCAATAAGCTACTAAGATTTTTTTTTAACTCATACCCAAACATGCTCTAATTTATAGGTAATATATATACTTATTTATAATAGATCCCAACCTAAATTTTTTGTCACATATTTTCTTTAAACTAATTTCTAGGTAATATTTATTTTTTAAACATAAAGCATATAGAAAAAACAGCCATCTTCAAACATCATCTTCATCATCACCGTCACGAACCGCCAGCCACCATCAACATAGTCTGGTCTCCAGCTATATTACCTAACCTCGACATCCACACCCAAAAACCTCCGGCAAGCGTGGAAGATTACAACCATCTCTCTCTCTCTCTCTCTTTTCATCTGCCACCTCCACCAAACTGACCACCATAATTGCAGATTTTCTAGCGAGAATAATGACCACAACAGTTGTCGATTCCCACACATGATAACGTTGTCCTTCGCTTTTTACACTTGATTCCGACACCTAAAAAAGGATTATACATAGGTGGTGGTTTAGTGGTGTAACATCCGAAATATTCTAATAATAAATAAAGAAAGTTGCGTTAAATTGTCGTGTGTTAAATAATGTTAACTAGCATCTAATAAGGAAAAGATCATGGACTTTGACTAATTAAGATGGATTAAGGGGAATGGGCCTTAGGTCCATGGGCTTTAAGGGATATAAATATCCCCTAAACCATCATAAAACCCTAAATCCTCATTTCTTTCCATCCTAATCCCTACACACTCAAAAACACACACATACACAACACACCACATACGGCTGCCGAGAGAGAGAGCGAGATCCAAGTCCAGAAGAACGCTAGTTGGGATTAGATCGTAATTACTCGAGCTATATACAAGATTGAGAGTTCATAACCAAGTTAAACGAGATCCAAACGAGCACTAAAGGTATGTCTTTAACCTTAAAGTTTACGTTTTTATTAACGTTTAACCTTGAAACTTAGAACGAGATTAGATCGGGTGTAAATGGAACGTAAAGTTGTAAACTTGATGTTAGAGACGAACTTAACGAACTTACGGCTGCTATGGCTCGTTTAAAAATAAACCCTTAAACCTAGTATTGAACGTTTTAATCTAAAGGTCCAACCTTTACGCATTTTCGGGCCGAATCTTATTCAAAAACGACCATAAGGATGATCGCGGGTTAGTTAAATACCATATCTATGGATTACGCGTTAAACGGAGATGATTATTGGGGGAATTAGAGTGAACAGTGGATGCGACTGGGCAACTTCGCCTGCAGCTAAGCCCGCTGTACAAGTTCGCCAAGCCATGTTCGCCGAGCAAGTTTGCCAAGCTATAACTTCGCCGAATGTTAAGTTCGCTTAGCATATAAGTTCGCCAAGGTTAAGTTCGCCCATACAAGTTCGCTAAACGCTAAGTTCGCATAATGTCAAGTTCGCGTACAGCTAAGTTCGCTTAACTTAAGTTCTCTTAAGTTAAGTTTGCTTGAGTTAGGTTCACGTAAATGAAGTTCGCTCATAAATACAAGGTAACGAATCGGATGGTGAATCAGACTTAATTCGTTATGAAGAATAAGTTAAAGAATTAGAAAATAAATTAAAATCCTAATGGAAAATGTGTTAAGACAGTTAATGGAAATAAAATATTTCCAAGCTGACCTGGCAGCTCGACCCCAGCCAGGGGCTCTGCCCCTTGGACCCTGCTAGGGGCTGCCGCACCTAGAACCCCGCTGCTAGGGGCGCTGCCCCCGGACCCCCGTTCGTTGTGGGTTACATAAAGATAGAAAATACCAGGGTGGTGGTAGTTGTAGTAGCAGTAGCAGTAGCAGTAGCAGTAGCAGTAGGAGTAGCAGTAGGAGTAGTAGTAGTAGTAGTAGTAGTAGCAGTAGTAGCAGCAGCAGCAGGAGCAGCAGCAGGAGCAGCAGCAGTAGCAGTAGCAGTAGCAGTAGCAGTAGCAGTAGCAGTAGTAGTAGTAGCAGCAGCAGCAGTAGCAGCAGCAGCAGTAGTAGAGTAGCAGTAGCAGTAGCAGTAGCAGTAGCAGTAGCAGTAGTAGTTAATTGATACCTGTAAATATTATACAGTCAGCCGTGCACAGCTCAAGAAGGGAATAACGATTAATGGAGAGCGTAACCGCATTCAGGTGAGTTTCTAGCCCCATTTCCTTGTTATGTTTTCGGGGCTGTGTGCATACTCGACGTGATAGTTAATACACTTACCTTAACTGGTAAGTGTATGCCTTATATGGTTTATATGTTATGTATGTATATCTTAAATGTGAACAAAAGCTTGTCGGCATGTGAACGATCTTCGGATTTTGCACGTGCTAACAAGGGAGGTATGATTATGATAGATGAATGTGTATGATAGCTATATGTACAATATATGAATATGTATGAATGATTAAAGAAAGTATGTATGTTATGGGTATGTAAATACAGTATGTACGAAGATGAAGAAAGAGGAACCAGACCCTAATAATATCTGAGATAGAAGGGACCAGACCCTAATAATATCTGAGATAGACAAGAAAGGGACCAGACCCTAATAATATCTGAGTTAGACAAAGGAAAGAGGGACCAGACCCTAATAATATCTGAGATAGAATGGACGGTAATTATATAGTATGAAAGTAATAAAGTATGAATATATGTATGAAATTATGAAATGAAAGTAAGTCAGTAAGTAACTATTATGTATCTTCGGATGCATGATGAAGGTAAGTGTATGTAATATATGATATGTGATTAACTAGAACTCACTCAGCGTAGCTGACTTTTAGTATGCATGCAGGTGAGTAGGATGACGCAGTTCGCTTGATGGGGACACATGGCATCGAATTGAAGACACTGGCGTCTCAAGAAAGTGTTATGATGTTTTAAAGACTATGTTTTGTTTTAAATGACTATGAATGTTTGATAAGACAAGCTTTGAAAGTTATGTAATGTTTTATGGTTGAAGTTTTATATTCCGCGTAAAGTTTTAATTAACTATGATATTTAGAACTGCCTTTATGAGTAAATCC
Source organism: Bidens hawaiensis (assembly GCF_021521415.1). NCBI lineage: Eukaryota > Viridiplantae > Streptophyta > Magnoliopsida > Asterales > Asteraceae > Bidens > Bidens hawaiensis. The sequence continues at coordinate 374,436 of NW_027491931.1, forward strand.
AACACCAAATGTAGGGCACCGGTAACGGGGCCTTACAAGTGGTGGGGGCGCGGTTGTGGAGTGGACACCACCGCACCAGACAGCACCACCTCCGGTGACTTTGAATTACCAGCTACCGAACACCACCACACCAGACGGTGACTCCTCCTACTGCTCCATCACACCCAAACGTAAATGGCACGTCAGCACATATATTCAATTCTTGTCAACGTAGGCATGTGGTGGACGTGGAGATGTATGGTGGCCGACGAAAACAGGGGAGGAGGGGTAAGGGCTGACGGGAGGTGAGGGTTGAAGAAGAGGATGCATGTTTCTAGGGTTTGAACATGTGAAAAAAAAAATGAATGAAATAAAAGATGAGAAAAGGATAGAAGATGTGAGAAGTCGTTGCTTCAGGTCTGCGCGAAGAAGAGGACGCGTAAACCTTTTTTAATGAAATCTCTTCTAAAAAACAAATAATCTGCATAACTAAACGTATATGCGTGGTCCGTTCGGCGCGGACAAAAAAGGTTAAGAAAACTTTTTCTGAAATAACAAACACCCCCTAAGGCTGTTCTCTATGGTGAGGGGCATCGAAGCCCCTCCACAGTGTCACGTCAGCGCCACATGAACACTGGGGGCATCGAAGCCCCAACCTATAATAACCATCTAAAGTGAAAGGATTTAAACCTTTTATTTATTTATTTTTGTAACAGACACAATTTATTAAAAAATTAAATAATAATATAGTAAACATACAAATAAAAAACATAAAGATAAAAAAAATAAAAATAAAAAACATAACCAGCATATAAATAATATTTTAGAATTTACCTTGAATTAAGTTCTCAAATGAGTTTATCCATGCACGCGCCGACGCCAATTCCTCATTCGCTTCCCACCTTTGTCTTTCGACATTTTCAGTAGTTTTTTGACCGTCGGCCTTCTTTTTATGACTTCGTTTACGACGAACTTGCGTTTCAGACACTTTAGATTCGGGTACTTGCGAAGGCATAAACGACATTGGCGGTCAAAAGAACATGTCGCTGGTAAATGGTTGCATGGGTGGAGGCATTACGGGTCGAAGTTGGTTGGCAAAGAAAGGGTTATTAGGGTCATTGTTATTTGAGAGCAAAGTAGCCCACAGCATTTGATTCGGATCCCAAGGAGTGGCAGATCCGGGGAATTTTTTCAGGTGGTGCACTACTTTTAGATGCTTTAATTGCATAGAGTCGGGTATAAAAAAATTCCGGGTCGGTTCAATATTCGGGTCGATTCGATGGTTCGGGCAAAGTTCATTAAAAACTAACAAATTAAAACTAAAACTTAACAATTAACAACATCAACAGCAACTAACATGAACAATTAAACATTTAACAAATGAATCTGAACTTACCTTTACAGTGGGAGGATTCTAGGAAAAGTAGCAAAGCATGAGGAAGGAGCAACGGACCAACGATGGTGTGTGGTCGGCCGGAATAGAAAAGCAGCAGCGGTGGTCTGCGAACGACAGTGGTCCGGTAGTGGTGTGTCGTGACTCTATGAGTGCGTGAGTATTAGGAAGGGAGAGAGATACAACCACTAAGTAGGTGTGTGTTTTATAGAACCATAAATTGATTTACAACTGAATTAAAAATAAAAATAAAAATCTATATGCTGCACAGAATCGAAACCGTGACCTTCCATTTACAAACCAACTAGTCCAACGCTTGTAGTGTAAATAGGGTGGTTCCTTCCTAATTTATAAGGTGGTTCCTATAATATTTTCTATATATCGATACACTATTATTGAGAAACTCATGTGGTTCCTAGGAACCACCCATTTGCAATATAGATCCGCCCTGATCCCACGGGTTCGGGTTTAGGATCGGGTTTGAGCTCGAGCTTGTGTTCGGGTGTGGGTTTGACTGGATTCATGGTTGTGGAAATTTGAGAGTTTTAGAATCAAATGATGGTGTAAAAATTTGAGATCTGTTTGAGTAAAAAAGGAAAAATTGTTTGAATTTATATAGAAAATGTTTACATTAATTTTGTTTTTTTTACAAAACGGTCATATAGCCTTTGGATATGGGGAGGACCTCACCTTTTTTCTCAAAGTCGCCCGTCGTTCAAAGCCCTCCCCCCCCCCCCAATCGCCGGCCTTGCCATTAGCGCCCCTCGGTAATGTTTTGCGCCATCGATGCCCCTTCGTCGCCCCCAAACATGCCCATAGCGAAGGGTCTAAAAGTCATAACCACACCTTAACTCGTTGGATATTTGAGGTTTCAAATTTCTTACATAAAAATACTTAATCTATCTATGCTACAGTTATTATTGGTTTATTTCATTTTTTTATAGTTTTAATAACTTTGTTATCCCTTAAATTTCTAGTAAAACAATACTACAACTTCCAAGTTGAAAAACACTAATATGCAAGACTTTATTAGTGTTGGCTCTTTTTTAGAACGGACTTTTCTTGTATGTTAGACCACCGCACTCTCCAAATTTGAAGAGTCTTGTTGCCTTATTCTGGCCAGACTATGCTGTCTTAACTGGGCCCACATTAGCTTCAGAGTTTGGCTTGGACGTTCCCCCAGGAAACCATACCGTTGGCTGCCACTTGACAGTCGTTGTGCCACCACAAGAGCAAAATCTCTAGTATAATACACGATGGACTAAAACTAGGGTAGGCTCGGGATTCGAACTGACAACCTCGCAATGCCTAGCTCAACTCTTTCATTTCTTAATCCACCAAAAGTGGCATAGGTGAAGATGGAACTTGTGCCTTCACTGGAAAACTTAAGCCTCCAACCACTAGGCCACAAGTGAAGATTTGTTGTACAAACTAAATTCATTATTAATTTATCTATGTCAAATCTCATATCGTTTCTAGCTTAGACACTTTGGTTTCGTACATCTTCGAAATTGTTTTCATGATGTAAACCTTATGACCCATAGAAAATTTTCATCCTTAGTGGAACTAATTAATGCACTCACAACATCCATGTTCTCCCTTGGTGGACTCCCACCTTGAATAATTCTCTAAATTTGAAGAGTCTTGTTGTCCAGACTATGGTGTCTTAACTTGGTCCATGCTGGCTTCAGAGTTTGTCTTGGACGTTCCCCCAGGAAACCATACAGCCGGCTGCCACTTGACAATTGTTGTGCCACCGCAAGAGCAAAATCTTTAGCTTAACACACGATGGACTAAAACCCGGGTAGGCTCGGGATTCAAACTGACAAACTCGCAATGCCTAGCTTAAATCTTTCATTTATATAATAAACCAAAAGTGGCATAGGTGAAGATGGAACTTGTGTCTTCACTGGAGAACTTAATCCTCCAACCACTAGGCCACAAGTGGAGATATGTTGTACAAACTAAATTCATTATTAATTTATCTATGTCAAATCTCATATCGTTTCTAGCTTAGACACTTTGGTTTCGTACATCTTCGAAATTGTTTTCATGATGTAAACCTTATGACCAATAGTAAATTTTCACCCTTAGTGGAACTAATTAATGCACTCACAACATCCATGTTCTCCCTTGGTGGACTCCCATCTTGAATAATTGTGCGTAATTATGAATATAACTTTTTATTTACTTGGATTGTAGTTTATTAAGTGAGCGCTTCATAACGAACCCAACCATGTTCAGGATAAACTTAGATGAATAAGATATCGGTGCTCAGAGTTATGTGTTAAAAACGTTCAAACCTGCACCAATAGGAAACATTTTGGTGGAACTTGTCCCATATATAAGATGGACATATGGAACCTAGCTAAGTGGGATCCTAGAGAGTTTGAAGCACCCTCACACACTCGCACACACGCATGTGTGGCATGGGAGATGAACGCAATATAGTGTTTAGATGGTGTATTTTGTACTTTACACGCTTTCATCATTGCGACCCAACCTGAGAGCCACATTTATATTTTTGAAGGTGTTGAAGGTTTGGTCCAGAGACTTATGTTAGGAGGTTGGATCATAAGCCATTTCCAAAAGTTGATACAGAGGTTGGAAAATGTCACACTCTCACTTAGGGCCTAGGCGTGTGACCAACAGTTGGTACCTGTTTTGAAAATAAATAAGAGTTTTAGCGGAAGTCTTTATTTTATAATAAAATATTAATTTATGTTTTGAAACATTAGTTTATTTGTAAAATATAATAAAATATTTGATTTAATAGAAAGCTTCTCGAATAATAAATATCCGAGAGTTTGATTTTTAAACCTTTGTTTTATTTATAAAACTTGTTTGAATATTGTTTGCAATATTTTAATAATTTAAAAATATTGAGCCATCTCTACCTTGCGAGCATCTATCTCCACGAGTTGGCTATAATTCCATGCTACCTGTGCTAACTTTATTTCCTGTAATATTTGGGGGGGGGGGGGGGTGGAATACGTCAGCGATATGCTGGTGAATCGTTGACTCCAAAAACATTTTATAAATCTTTCTTTAACTGACAAGATAGTTTTCATGAAACAATCTCAGCAGAAACGTCTATTATTTCTGGGATTTGTACCAATTGTCATACACACACAATTACGGTCCTCCAGGAACTGGCGCCTATTGGGAACTGGCGCCCATTGGGAACTGACGCCCATTGGAGAACTTATATTATGATCTCTAGTTTGCGGCCACGTAGCCTTGACTGATAGACTAGATTGATTATGTTTGGATCCAGACACATGTGTACTTGGTCTGAGTTGTTTTTATTTTCTATCTTGTATAAAATAGGGATCACGTAATCCCATAAATCTTTATTTGACTGTGTTTGTTTTAAGATAAACAACCCGTTTATCTTGACTGAAAAAGGTTTAACGTATTCACCCGTGACTGTCTGTTCTGAATGATGTGGTGATCTCGTTTGAAAACCTTTTGTGAATGAATGAATGATTGAATGATTGACCTATAATAAAATAGGTTTATATAAATACCCGGATCGTCTCTTAATCCGGCTACAGACCTTTAGTCTGGTTTTGATAACTTAAACCTTGATTGATCATTTGTTTGAATTGAATAAAATATTTTGATATGACTTTCTTTCTCTTTATTTGCTAATCATGTGCTATGTTTCTTCTTCAAGAAGAAATGTCTATGATATGTTTCTTCTTCATGAAGAAACGTCATTTGTCTATAACCTTTATATATAAAATCTCATGTTTCTTAATCATAAAGAAACACTATTTTTAACTATACCTCTTGTAGGTAAAACTTATATTTCTTACACTTAAAGAAATATTATTTAACTATATCCACATGCATATATGAATATTTATATTTCTTAACCACAAAGAAGTTATGTTTTAGTTATAACATTTGTTTACATAAAATTTTGTATTTCTTTAATTATAAAGAAATCATATTTTATTATTATATTTTGATTTAATGAAGGTCTAGGATATACCCCTGACTATGGTTTAAGCCTTGAGATAATAATATTTTATTTGGACAGAACCTCCTTGCTTAGCTTACTATTTTCTAGATTCTCGGGCAGCACTTCGGCGCTTGCACGTATACTGAGAATCTTGAACAACAACTCATCGACACGCAAATCTAGGCAACGTTCGGGGGTCGTCGGGTCACGCACGTACTTTGAGGCGGGACGTCGGGATTGTCGATGCGAACTTCGAGGTGTCGTCGGTATATGGTACGGATTACAAGGTGATGATGGTCGGGTTGGTGGCACAAAAATCAAGGTAGAGAGAGAAAGTTTCTAGAGAGAGAGTGGGTTTTGGTGTGTGGAAATGAGAGGCCAAATGCCTCTATTTATAAACTTGATCAGGGGTCCCATCGCGATACGCGATGGTTGATAATAACCCCGTCGCGTATCGCGAGGTAGCATTGATGACTCGCCAGTAGCTTCGCCACGTGGCGGACGCGGTGCCACGTGGTGCCACGTGGCGGGTCACGTGTCACCTCGTCATGCCTTTATGCCACGTGGTGACACGTGTCCTACCACGTGTCACCCTCCTCAGACCTCGTCATTGCGATACGCGATGACATAGGGTCTTCAGCCGTCGCGTATCACGATCGGACGTGAAGGCAAAAATTTTTAGTTTGGTCCCTTATTTTTGAAATTCGTCATCTTTGGGGTCGAACTTTTGGGGATGTTACAGAAAAGTTGTTACATTCATTTGAAACCATGTTGATCTCTTAAAAGTGTAGCAAGTCACTAAGACAACCTTCACTAATTAAATTGCTATTAAAGAAACTTAAGACGCGTTCGTTTCACAAAATGCGCACAAGTATTCAACAGAATGAGCATTTAAATCCCGCGACATGGTGTGCTCGGTTCTACAAGAGATGTAATTGGAATTTTAAGTGAATTCCAGTGAAATATCATGTTGTGTAAGGCCCCTGGCCCAGTGCCCTACATTAGGTGTTAGATTTAGTAATTTACTCATAAACACAATTCTAAATATTATAGTGAATTAAAAATTTCAAGGAATATAAAAATATCAACCATTCATTAATAATTCTTAAATTCAAACAAATATTAAAACATTTCTTTAAGTCCAAACATCACTACATATTATAGCTTCAAATCTTCATATGCTAGCTTCTTTATTCTTCTGTCATGTGTGCTTATCAAGCCATCTGCTTCATTCTATTTGTATGCGTGCATACTAAAGGTCAGTTACGCTGAGTGTTCTAGTTAAACATGCAACATACATTGCATTCACATACTTATGCATGCGTATCCGAGGACACGTATTACTTACTTAACCTACTTATCTTTCTTTCGTTCTTACATATATGCATACGTTCATACTTTCATATTTTCATACCTCATACTTTTATCTTCATATTTCATACATACTATCACTACGTTTTAAATAGCATTTCGCCTTACTTCCTCGAATATTATTAGGGTCAGGTCCTTCTTCCTCAGATATTATTAGGGTCCAGTCTCTTCTTCATCGGAAATTATTAGGGTCCGGTCTCTTCTTTTTGGAAACCATACAACCATACATCTACCTCGGATATTATTAGGGTCCGGTATCTTCTGCATCGGATAACCATACATACTTTACCATGCAATCATACATACGTTGGATATATACTCTAACCTTTTCTACATTCATACATCATTCATTTATCATTCACAAGACATTCTTGATAGTATTCCTGCTAGGCGCTAGTGCGTTCCCTTGCGATGCACATTGCTTCAAGTATTGTGTCATGGAAGATATACGAGTTTTCTATAAAGTGAGCAATCTACTTTAACTAAGTCATATTTTAATGAAAGGCAACGCAAAATCAAACTAAAACAAACAGTTAACCTCCAGCTAGAAGCTAGACGACAACCAATGGGTACAAACAAGGGGAAAAAACAACCTAAACTACAAATACACTCAGGCCATACAAGAAACATGAAACTCTAACCAAGTTAGCCAATATAACTCGTTGAGCAATGATCTAGACTTTATATATCCAACCAAACAAATTAGTCTTGATCTCTTCCAAAGCCAGCATCATGGTGGAATCCCTATGGTTGAAAATCTTCGCATTCCTTTGCTTCCAAATGCACCAAATTGAGGAATAAATTATAGCCAAAAGAACCCTCTTCTTGGAACAAGATGATGTTTGTGAAGCAACTTCAAGCAACTGATCTAAGGAGTTGAAGCCGGTAAACTCCCAGACGACAAAGAAACAACCCAACTATGCCTTTTTAGCCCAAACACGTTCAAAGAAAACATGAATCAAAGTTAAACAAAATTCCAGCCACAAATTTTCCTTCAAATGTGTTCTCGTTCTTTTTTCATTTCTTAACAAAACTACAATCTTTTCTATACTATGTTGTAACTTCCTTCCTATGTTGTAATTTGTTTTAAGGTAATTTACATTATTTTGCGATTGATGTTCTTATAAAACTTTTTTCTTGTAGCTTGTAACCAACCTCTTTGGCTCTTGCTCAAGGATCAATGAAATGCTTCTGTTTCGATCAATTGACTTTCTTTTTATCCATTGGTTTTACCAAGTAAACTGTTGTTATATGAAATGAAGTTAAACTTTTGTTAGCTAACAATATCCACAATAATAAACTTCTATAAACGGTCACATCAACTCCATCTTAGATTCCATTTTTTTCTTTATAAAACCCTCATTTCTTTCAAAATAACAAACATCCACAAATCCCATTAAAAATTTTTTAAAACCACATATAATGTGTGTGTGTGTGTATATGGTGTGTGTGTGTATGTGAGAACGATGGGCCACTTGGTCGCCCGCAATCTCGTCTACATGCACAGACTTTACCCACCGGACTTCACTCCACAACGATGGAGTCCGTTGCCTTGCTCGTTTGCCTGCGTCTTCGAAACCTAGGGCTTTCAAGCGTGTTGCACATGCTCTAAGTACATTCTCATGTTAAGAAACAATAAAAATGACCTTATTATCTATGAATCCTCTTGAAATTTTAACTTGTAGGTTACCGCTTTTGTATATTTGATAACCAATAAAAGCGTATAAATCCTCAATAATCTAAATATGAGCCTTCATAACTAGATAACATGGAACCAAATATTGGTAAGTATCTTTTAAAAATAACACAAAACGGCTACACATCCTAATCATGGACTACGTACGTATAGATTGCCCTAAAATTTAATCAACAAAAATAAAGAAATGAATATATATAACCATATTAAAAAGGGATGCACACTAAGATTCATGTTTAAAACATGGCATTAGAGGTGCAAAACCTGGTTCCAAGGTAAAAACCGATTGAGGTTGTTTACAAAAAGTCAAACCCGGGTTGAGTATAAACCGGTTTGGTTTGGAACTGGTTTCCAAATCAATCAGCTTTGATATTTTCTTTGGCTGGTTTCTGATCAATTCAAATATGTTCGATCTAACCGGTTTGAAAGGATTTCAATGGTGAGAATTGTAACTTGTCCCAAACCTACAGTTCCACCCCGGTTCTTACATAGGGCATGTTTGGGGTGCTTAATTTTTTTTGTTTTTTGCTTGTAGGAGAGACAAAATGTCCAAAATGTCCCTCCAAAAACTTAGGTGCTTTTGGAGGGGCATTTTGGACATTTAGCCTCTCCAAAAGCAAAAATCAAAAAAAAAAAAAATAAGCAATCCCAAACACCCACATAATCGGTTCGGTTTCTCTAGTGGAATCCTAGCCATCCCTATTGTGCATATATCCAGGACAGGCCCATTTATAATTAAAACATTTCATGTTCGGTCCAGAGGCCCGATTAATATTATTACTGATCCATCTCAATTATTAAATATCATAATTTAAAAACCCTAAGTCGTTACTGAACTCATCTTCGTTTCCATCTTGCAGGTACGCCTTCGTCTAAATTAAATTAGGGTTGTTCCAAATCTATTTACACAATTTACATCATGTTAAGGTTTAATTGCTTTTACCATGTTTAATTTTGATGATTTTTAGTTACTCTATTGCTGCAGATTTAATCAACAATGTCGCCAGCTAAAGGTACTCATTTCTTTCAATTAAAATCATATAATAAATACATTGATTGTTGTAGAACTCGCTAGGCGCCAGTCGGGTGGTGGGGTACGGCTAGTGATTAATCGGATTGGAATTTTTATGTATATTTAGTTAAAGTTAGTTATATTATTATGAAAAATTACTTATATAGATACTTTAATGTTCACATAGTATACTTCAAGCATAAACAATTAAACGTGAAGATAAACAAATCAATGAGAAAAATTAATAACTGGGGTTAACTAGTTAAAACCAAGGTCCGATTGCGTTTTTAAAAAGAAAAAAAAATATATTTTGTGTTTTTTTAGAGAAAAAAACAAGGTTTGATTTGGGCCGGCTAGGACCGATTACCAATTTATGCCACTGATTAGCTGAAATTTAAATCGGTAAAAAAGAAAAAAAATAATAAATTTTGTCTTTGTTTTTAGAAAAACACAAGGTTTGGTTTGGGTTGGGCCAACTAGGATCAGTTACCGGTTAATGCCACTGATTAGCTGAAACTATAAAAAAGAAAAAAATGTATTTGTTTTTTTAGAAAAAATAAGGTTTGTTTTGCGCCGACTAGGGTCGATTACCGATTAATGCGACTGATTAGCTGAAATCAGTTAATAAAAAAGAAAACAAATTGTAACTTTTATTTAGAAAAAAACAAGGTTTGATTTGGGCCGACTAGGGCCGATTCATGCTAATTATTAGCTGAATTAATCAGTAACTCACGACTAGCGTTTAATCTCGATATTTGCAGTCCTTCATTGATTATTAGCTTTGTGCTCATGATTGTGATTTACAGCTGATGTAACCAAGAAAGCCGATGCGAAGGCTCAGGCGTTGAAGACAGCAAAGGCTGTGAAGACTGGTTCGACCTTCAAAAAGAAGGCTAAGAAGATCAGGACGAAGGTGACGTTTCATCGTCCGAAAACATTGAAGACTGATAGAAACCCCAAGTACCCTCGTATCAGTGCTCCACCGAGAAACAAGCTTGACCATTATCAGATTCTTAAGTATCCGTTGACTACTGAGTCTGCAATGAAGAAGATTGAAGATAATAATACTTTGGTGTTTATTGTTGATATCCGTGCAGATAAGAAGAAGATTAAAGCTGCAGTGAAGAAGATGTATGATATCCAGACTAAGAAAGTCAATACATTGATCAGGTATTTTTTTTTCAGTTTGATCTTATTAAGTTTTATATCACTGTTTATTAAGGTTGCTATATTAAACACTTTGACTAGTTATTTATTTATTTATTATAAATAGTTAATGTGTTGAATACGTTCTAAAAAATGAATTCTTGCTGATAATTTTTTGTTGTTATAGTGCTTTAAAAGTGACATCTTGGGCAAATTTCTGTTCGGTTGGATGTGTATACTCCTAAGCTATCTTTTTAAATTTTTATTACATATGTTAGTGAGTTAGTGTTAAAGTTAAACCTGTATTGGCCCGGGATTTATTTAATTCGTGTAGTTTGCGTTATTTTGAGTTGTTTTTAACTTGTTATCCGTAAAACTTAATCTGATACGTTTGATATGTTTTATTTTTAAGACGGTTTTTTTAACTTTTATTACAATTGTTAGTTGTAAAACCAAACCCATGTTGATTTGTGCTTTTCTGAGCTAATTTTAAATTTTTGTTACACATGCTAGTGGTAAAACTCAACCTGTGTGTGACCTGTATGTATTTTTTAAAACAATTTCTAACTTCTCGTTACACTGGTTGTAAAGCTAAACCTGTATTCACATGTTCTTTACGTGACTCGTTTGATCTGTATTTTGTTTGTTTATTTGATGTGCAGACCTGATGGAACCAAGAAGGCTTATGTTAGATTAACTCCAGATTATGATGCTTTGGATGTTGCAAACAAGATTGGACTAATCTAAGTTAAGGTAAAATGTCATTTCAGTTTAACAGGGAAATAAATGTATGCTCGTTGTGGCAGTTTTGTTAGTTTTATGTTTTCGAATACTACTTCAAGTTTAATGTGATTATTTTCATTTGGATTCAATTTTCTGTTGGAGTTATTGCTGACCAACATTTATCTATGTTTTGGGTTTCTCGCTTTCTGTACACTTAATATAGAGGAAAATGAAGCATTTTTAGCTGTTTTTTTTAACATGATCACATGTAATTATATACACAACTTGACTAATGTTGCCACAATTTCATCAAATGAAGACAATAAACAAACCACCATCTTTTATTTTAAAATCTAGTAGCCCGAAATTTGGCATTGCCACTTATGAAATATTGAAATCGACCCAAAGAAAAATAAATAAACCTATTTCAAAGTAACAACTATAAAACAACAAATTTGAATAATTCATGCTTGATGAAGTTACTAGTTGGAACGGATTTATCTCAAGAAAAGTGAATATTTTGGGTTGAATTAGACTTAATTCCTACTCGATTTAATTTGAGTATGAAATGTATGGATAACCCCCGTGTTTTTGTCACGCGGTAAGAGACCAGAAACTACTGGATGGGAGGTGTTTGACTATAGAAAGAAGTTGAGGGCGATTGGTAGATGGTTGTATTTGGGGTTTACTGGATTCTAGGAATCCGGTTCTTATTGGTTCATGGGTGGATTCGTTAAAGATGAAGCTTGCTAATAAATATGTTGGTTGTGGCTATTGTGATGTTTACTTGGTGAGTTGGTGTGTGTCTTTCAAAAGATAAGATTTAAAAGAAAACAATTTTTATACCACTTTTAATTATTCTCATTTGTGATTTGTCATTATGAATAAGAAAATAAACATTAGTTTAGTTGGGTAGAAAGTTAGAAAAACCCCTACGATTATTTTTTTGTTTCCGGTTACCTTTTGCTATTTTTAATATTATTCAGTTGTGCAAGACAAGTTAGATAATTCAAGCCCATTTTACATAAGTAGAAAATTCACCATCAAGCTCTTTTTTTTTAATTTAAACGACTCAGATCATTTAGTGGTTAAACAATTCAAGTTTATTCAATAACTAGAATAGAGTCCGTGTGATACACAGATGGTTAAAAAATATAATAAAAAGGTTAAATTGAATAATATACATAATAACATACCTAATGATTCATAAGATATAAATAATTTTCTAAAATACATAGATTAGGCTATGTGTAGTAGAGGGGCTACAAATTGGACAAATTGCGACACGTGGCGCCCTGTCAGTAAAGAGTAAGAATTTGTTTTTGGGGTGTAATGGTGTTGTAAGCACTCCAATGCCACGTCACCATTTTTTATTATTTTATTTTGTAATTAAACTAAACAAACAAAACCAATTAAGTTATTAAAATTTATTAAATTAACTAAATAAAAGAAATATAAATTATAATCAAAATAAAAAAACACACCAAAATATAAAATAATAAATACATATAAAAAATACTAATGTATTCATTATCCTCGTCCTCGTCTTCATCTCCGTCTTCGTTCTCCTCCTCGTCTTCGTATTCGTCCTCGTCTTCTACTTCAACGGGACGATTATCCCACACGTGTTGAACCAAATCCGCCTTAAGTTGGTTATTTATCTCACTTGATGTGAGCTCGTGAATGTTTTGCGTTCGTTGCTCTACGGTTGGTTGAGGGAACTTATCTGGAACGCTTCCTGGTATATAGTGTTGACATATTGCTTTGCCAGTGTCTTCTAAAATCATATTATGCAATATGATACACGTATACATGGCATCACTCATTTTTGCCATCGTCCATACACGATATGGGTTTTTCACATAATGTCAACATTTTTTTAGAACACCGAAACACCTCTTGATATCCTTTCGCGCGGACTCTTGCTTCTTCTTAAAGTATTCTCTTTTTTCTTCGATCGGGTCTTGAAACGTTTTGACGATGATCGAGTACTCTGTATATATCTCAACTCCCAAATAGTATCCGTGACAATAGAAGGTATCGTTGGCATAAAACGGTAAGACCGGTATGCTACGGCTGATGTAATACTCTAGCAAGGGGGACGCGTTGAGAACATTTATGTTGTTGTAGGCCGAACAAATCCAGAGGTTGTGTGAACAAATGGCTTGAAGACTAACCGTTGGTACTCCATGGTCACCACGAGTGTATTGACCTGGCCATGCAGTTGGACAGTTTCCCCACTCCCAATGCATGCAATCTATACTCCCGATCATGCCGGGAAAAGAATGTTTGCTTTCGTGTACGTCGTATATGCGAGTCATGTCGTTTGAAGTTGGAATCCTCAGATAACGACCATCGTATAATTGTATTATTCCTATATAAATAAATTGTTAAAAAATATTATATTAAAAACAGCAATTAATGTAAACAACTTAAATTTTACCGATGAAAAAAAATTCTCCAACGAGTCTCGCGTCGTTTTTTCAGCCATCTTTGAATACTCATCGTTGATGTCGGTCGTGTTGCCGTATGCGAGGATGCGTAGCGCCGAAGTACACTTTTGGATAGCGGTGAATCCTAAATATCCTCTTGCGTCGAGTTTTTGTTTAAACTACGTATACTCTCGCTCCAATTCTCCCACGATGCGCAAAATAAACGCTTAGACATCCGAAAACGACGTTGAAACATAGCGTCGTTAAATGTAAGTGTGTCGTTGAAGTAGTCCTTCACTAAACGATCGTTCGCTTCGATACGATCCCGATGGATATACGATCGCCTACGTGGCAACGGAGAGCTAGTGGAGCCGGGCACTATCTTATTGGCGACGGCCCGCATTGCGCTTAGACCTCTTTTGTCTCCTCCAACGCTCGTTGTTGCACTTGACCAATTCTTTGACTCTCCTTAATTACTTGATCCCAAATTTCGGAAGAGTTCGGGAATCCGGGGAATCCATTTTGAGATATAAAGAAATGAAAATGTGAAGAAGTATGAAATGGTGAAAATGGTTGTATTAGTTTGGTATTTATATTTGAGTTTGTGTATGATATGGTGAAAAATGGGTTGATTTGATATTTATATTAAGTTTTTATTTAATTTTTTTTAATCTGACCGTTCAACGGTGTCACTTTTATTATTTAATTATTATTTTCACCATTTCGCCAGCAACAAATAGCTGCCCCCCCCCTATCGCCTCACATTTCTTCGGGGGGGGGGGGGGGTGCTCGCCCATCTCGCCCAAAAATCACCCGTGGACCTCGCCCACTACGGGTGGCCTTAGTAAGAATATTTTGTATTTGTATTTAAAAAAAATCAAAATACAAGGTTGTGAATATATACTAATTACGAAAAAAAGAAGGTTCACATCAATTCATCCAAATTGAGTTGGTAAGCCATAACATTTTAAAAAGCAATGCAATGAGTTTTATTCCCACCAACAACATATTTTTCATTTTATCATTCATTAAATGAAAATTGTAAAAATGAAAGCTTATACACTTGACACATTTGTGGAGGGTCTAGTTAAATGACATGTAGAAAGATTGTGTTGTTTTAATAATATAAGTAGATTAAACAAAGTAACCTAACCTAATAAAATAGTGGAGCAACAAAATAACAATTTGCGGCAATTGGAACAAGTATGAAGCGAGGGTCTAGGGAAAGCCAAACAATTGACTCAAATCGACTCTAAGCAATAAACATTCAAGTGTTATATTATTCGATTTATTAGTTGATGATTCGCTTTAAAGCTTGAGCATTTAAAGGTGACTATGTGTGAGCCAACAATTTGAATTTGATTATGTATTTTTATTATATGACCTGACCTAAACGGGAACCGAACAAAAAACGTATGATATTTAGGGCATGTTTGGGATTGAGTTTGAAAAATGCTTATTTGCTTATTGGCTTTTTCAAAAAGCCATTTTAAAAAGCCAGGATTTTGGGCTTTTGAAAAACTGCTTTTTAACCCTGTCAAGAAGTTAAACTAAGAAAGATTTTTTTGATTGCCAAACACATTTTAACTTATTTGCTTTTTGAAAACACTAATAAGCCAATAAGCATTTTTCAAACTCTATCCCAAACATGCTTTTAGCAACAAACATCCGCTCCAAGAAAATTTTTAAGGTCCCTCATGCGTATGTAATTACAGATAATAATTAACTTACTCATTTAACCCTTACTATGTTATAAATTATCTCAACTTTTAAGTGTCCATAGCTCGGTATAGTTTAGAAATGGACATGCTACATGTATCAATTTAAATTTTGATTATTTCGTGCATTTTCACTTTTTTCTTTTAACTTTATGTGACCAAGACATCTTGGGATGGACTGTACTCAATTATTATCATCAACATCCATCAATACATGCTCTTTTCAACTTTAACTTTGCATGATCCAGACCCATCGTGATGAAGTCATATTCGGTGTTTATTATCAACATACATTCATGCTTTTACAATTAATTTTCTTAATTCTTAAACCAACACAACTTTTTCAAATAGCCCGTAGCTTATAGCTTTCATAAAATAGAAGTATGGTTTGTCAGTGGTGGGTCCAGGAATTTTTATTCAAATAGTGCACTACGTTTAGATGCTTCAAATTCATAGAGTCGGGTATAAGAAATTCCGGGTCGGTTCGATGGTGCGGGCAAAGTTCATTACATAATAAAAATGCGATAAAATAATAAAATAGACAACACCATTAGATTTTTTTAAAAAATAATATAAATACAATAGTCTTTACGAATTAAAAAACTAACTAACAAATTAAAACTAAAATTTAACAAATAACTTAACAATTAACAGCATCAAGAACAATTAACATAACAAATGAATGTGAACTTACCTTCAAAGTGGGAGGTTTCGAGCTTCGAGGAAGAGTACAACGCAGGAGGTGGGTGGTCGGCCGGAAAAGCAACGGTGGTATCGTAGCCGTGTGTATGAGATTGAAAAGGGGAGAGAGTCAGAGAGGCATCATATTGTGTATTGTGTGTTCTATAAAACCCTAAATTGATATAAGGGCATAAGGCTGAATTAGGAAAAAAAAAGTCCAATAAAAGAGCTGGAACCGAAATCAAACACGTGACCTTAAGTTAAAAAAACCAACTGCTTACCAGCTACACCAGCACTTGTAATGTACACAGAGTGGTTCCTTCTTAATTTATAAGGTGGTTCCTATAATATTTTTTATATAAAAATACACTATTATTTCGAAAATCGGGTGGTTCCGGGAAACCACTCATTTCTTATATGGATCCGCTCCTGTTTGTAAATGAGTCGAGTGAGGTAATCTAGCTCCAATTATTTTGATTTTAATTTTATTAATTTTTTAAATATTAAACTGAGTCTCTCTCTCTCTCAACATTTAGTTCAATTTAGGCTCGAACATAGACTCGTTTAAGCAAGCTTGATTCTAAACTTTTAATGAACCGATCTTGAATAACTCATAAGAGACTCGACTCATGTACAATTTACACACATGCCACTACCCGGTAAAATCTTACTATGGGAGGGTTTAAATGGAAACACATCCTACCCCTATCCAATGGGAAAGAGAGACTGCTCCTAAACAGACCCCCCCCCAACCCGGGGGGGGGGGGGAGACTCCAATACCATAAATAACAAACATGAGGTAAATAAAAAAAACATGCAAACAAATACTCATAAGACATGGCACTTAACGCGTAAAACAATTGTTAATGGCAAGCAGTAGCAAAAAATAAATACACAGGCAAACTGACATAACACATGTATACCAAAAAATCTATAGAAATTTCATACCCTAAACCGCCGACCTAGATCTACTCACTCCCCTACACCTAGAGGCACGCATAATCCCTAAGACTATGTTATGGTTTGGCTAGTTAAAGCATCACCTGGGCAATAAGAGTGGACCCCACAAAATGAACCCTCTTATGCATTAATGCATTGGCTTGAGTGTGTGTGGGCGTGTGTGTGTAAAAAGAAGGGGGGGGAGTGTTGCAATATATGCCGCCTAGGAGGGTTAAAGGGTGAGGTGGCAAGGAGTGGTGCTCCTACCTCACCATAACACTTGGTCTAATGTCTACACTTTCTTTTGTAAATCCCTAGCTTTTATCCTACGTCTCCACAAGCTCATATCACTGATCATGTTCTCATATAGTTGTAAGTCTAACCAATACTTCCTAATCTAAGTTAGCAAATTAACATAATGCTACAAAAATTTCAGTGGCCATTTTTGCGTTTAGAGTTTAGACTAAAGGCATCTACAAAAAAACACACACGTGAAAATGTGGAATATTATGGAGGTACGGGGAGGACATGGGCTTGGCCCAATGGAAAAAAGACTCTTGCTCAAATAGGACCCATCAGCTAAAAGTTTATACAAAAGGTTCTCAGTAGCACTTTGCTAGTAGGGATAGGTAGACATTACACGAGCCTAATAGATTAACAAATTGATTTATTTTTTCATACTTTATTCTTTTACTTGTGATTATCATTTTTTTGAACAGCTTGCGATTATCAATTTATTTCGGGTAGTGTAACAACTAGATATTCGATTTTCCGTGTCAATTTGATTCGATAGTACCTTTGGATGTTCATATTGATTAAGTATGTATAGGTTTAAGAAAGAAAATTCTTTTTAAAATAAACTTTTTCCTTAATAATGCCTAAAAATCTAAATATAGGCGTATATTATAAATCTGTTTGTTGTAATTAAGGAGTATATATATCAGTAAAATTAGTTTAAGTCTTGAGAAAATGCATAGCTATAATAGTTGATTATGATTAGGGTGTAAGCTACTTAAATTTTCTTTAGACTGTACGTTCATGGGAAGACAATATGATGTGTGTGGAGGTGTATTCAAATTACTCCATGAGCGGATGATTTTTATTCAAATGATTTGAACCGAAAGACTCAAGTATCAAACTAAAACCTTACAAATTTTCTTAGCAATTTAACCAACACAACTAAAAAAAACATAGAAACCCTAACTAGTAACTTATATTAAACTAGAGTTTTACCCGGCGCATTGCGTTGGGCAGTTTCCGTCACGTTCGTTACAGTACCGAAACTTAAAAAAACAAAATCGACATTCAGTCAGTTTCGTTGCCTTCGTTACGGTACCAGAACTAAAAAGAAACGCGACGAGTCTACGCGAATTCGGGTAGTTTCAACCTGTTTATTAAGGTACAGGAACTAAAACAAAAAAAATATATACAAAACAATAACAAAATTGGCATTCGATCAATTTACTTTATGTTCATTATAGACTGAAACTAAAGCACAAACAAAACAAAACAAAAATCTTACCCCAATAAAGTGTCGTCAAGTGATCCAATGGCGTATTTACGATACCAAAAACTCTTTTGTTATATTGACATATTTAAAAAAACACACACACAAATAACATAACTTTAAAAACAAAGAAGAAACAAAAAAAATGTTCAAGAAAGGAGGTCAATATGTGGGGCTTGAACTTGCATAGTTACTTTAAATTTCCAAAGAGTTAGCAAGATAGCCAACACACCAAGATATGATAATTGGTTAACTATCAAAACGACTTGCATAAAAACATAACAAAGTGAATAAAATAATTAAAAAATCTTTTGTGGCACCAAACTTGTTAATTATACTATAGTAATAATGAAGAGATAAACTAAGAAACTAAATCACCACAAATAGATGTGAAATAAGTTAACAAAATAGACAAACACGGTAATATTTTTCTTTACTTCATCTTCTCACCATTACACAACTGCTTTACGTATGCAAAATTCCCTTAATAATTTAACTTACAAGATTTTCATTTGATAGCAATTTAGATGTTTCTCTAACTACGCGTTACCGCAATGCTTTGTTATTATATACATTTCTTGGAAACGATAGAACGGCTTTACTTGAGACTTCATTTTCGATTTTATTGTCTTATAATTTCAAAATAGTATATGATACGCGATTTACCTACTTCGTCATTACTCAGAGTCTCACCGCTTCCCTCACACCCAATTATGCTAATGGCTTAACTCCTTTGATCAGAAACCCACTAAACGCACCACATGTATTCATTTATATTTTAATTAAATGCATACCTTACGTTAAAAATTGATTTTGTGTGTAAAGCATGAACATCCTAATTTTGGACTATCTATATCTATCTATACTATATATAATATACCAAACAAGGGTAAATTAAGACGAATTAATTTTAAGGGATTCATAAATTAATTAACATATGGTACAACCTTTAATGTATCTAGGATAAGCGCAAACTTGTCAACAACTAAAAGAGGTTATTAAATAGTTACATAATTGATCCCTTCACTTTGCTTAACTTTTGTAAATTTTAAAAGTTGTTACAACTTTGATCCTTGATCTTTCACTCTTATATGATTTTTATTTTCATTTTTAACTCAACCCTCCCTCATTATTTTTAAATATTAATAACTTTTTCATGTGCTTATACTTTTTTAAGAAAATTATACCATAAAAACAAGCATATTTTTATCTTTAATTTGAGTATCATATTGTTATAGTTTTTTCATTTAAAAAAAAATCATTTTACGTAGGGGCCTTTGCTGTCTGGTTTTAATGGATTTTAAATTAACCGTGGGTCAAACCATTAGTAACCGGTTTTGTCGTCGAAAACTGAATCGAACCTTTGAAAATTAAAAACGACCGGCCAAAAGTTAATGAAAAAATCAATGGTGAAATCAAACCAATGACCGATTTGAACGTTTTCCGGTTTCAAATCGAACAACGAACATCCATAAACTTGTTACATGATTACAAATGTAAGTGTTTCCCGCTGCATCGCGCGGGCACTTATCTAGTACTATATATAATACACCAAAAAAGGGCAAACTAAGACACTTGATTTTAAGAGTTTTACAAGTATTAATACATAAAGTACATATGTAATTAGAGGTATACTTGTTTTTTAAACACAAATCACCCAACTTACAAGTTTTCCCCCTCATCTTTAACCATATTTTTTTTAGTTTCAATTTTAAACCAACTTCTCACCCACGATTTTTAAACGACAATAAGTTTTTCATACGTTATATTTTTGTAAAAATATTGCACTATAAAAACGAGTATTTTTTTCTCTTTAATATGAGTATAGTATTGTTATAAATTTTTCCATTTAAAAAGTTAATATGTTACGTAGGGATGTTCAATGCCGGTTTTGATTGTTTTTATGTTATAAGCTTGTGAGTCCAACTGTTAGTACCCATCTTTTGTCATCCAAAACCAAAACTAAACCATTGAAAATTGAAACCAAACTATTATTAACGGTCCGGTTCTGGTTTGGTTTGGTTTGGTTTAACAGTTTAAGCTTTGATAATAAAATTTGTTTAAAATGATTATTAATTTAACCGTATCATCAATTCCAACTAAGTCAAAATATGATACTTGAAATGATAAAGTAAGTAAAAAACAACCGACTGAAAGTAAAAAACTCAGCGGTGAAACCAAACCGATGACCGGTTCAAGGTTTTAAACCAAACCATGAACACTCATAATTGTTACGTGATTAATAGGGTTCGCGTTTAAACACCCGCTGCATCGCGCGAGCACTTGTCTAGTATTTGTAAAACAACCATTTTAATACTACAATTTGACATGGATAATTAAAATTTGAATCTTAATATTCTTTTTAAATCTACGACTGAATTTATTTTCTTGAAAGCAAAAGCATGCAATAATTATAAAAGTTCACCATTCAAACTTTCTAGGATAAAGTTATACGTAGGATGTTATCCGAAAAGATTTCCAAACTAAAATCATTTTGTTCGGGTTGACAAGACCAATCAAATCAAAATAAGATGTTTTTGCTGTCTGAGTAACTAATACCATTTCTAATGTTTTTGATAAGTTTACAAGTTCAATAAATAATAGTTTATCTATAATATATATAAACGAAACCATAAAAATCCTACGTGTCGCGATGTGGTCGCTCCCTCTTTTTTTATAGTCACCAGATTTGCTTGATTTTTAAATTGAGGCTTCTCATGCATTTGACCCGAATTCACGGGTATAGGTCGCATCAAACCCATATATTTCTTAAACGGGTTATAAGTTATAACATCTCATCAAATTAAAAACTAATATCACCAAATAATAAAATTCCTATAAATTAGGGATATACTAAAAAGTAATATTTGATTTATTTAAACATCTATATATATATATATATATTATTTATAATTAAAAAACTAATTTTATAGTAAAAAAAATAACCGAGTCTTGGGTCTCATCAAACTCATATAGATTTTAACTGGGTTATAGTATCTCATTTATTTGTGAAACAATTTATCATCAAACCATAATTATATTATTAACTTTCATACAATAAAAAAAATAAAAATTCAAAAATAAATAAATATTAGAAACAAATAATATAAAACAACCCCGTAATACGGGGGATAAAAACTAGTGTGTGTGTGTGTTTATATATATGTATGGGTGCGTTAACGTACAATAATTGCTTAATGTATAATAATTGATTAACGTACATTAGGTACGTGAAATACGGTCAATGTTAAAAAACTTTAAACGTTCAAGCCAAATCCCAACTCTAAAACATTCAAGTTTAAAGCTTAAGACGTTCAGGCTTAAAATCTAAAACGTCCAAGCAAAAAACCTAAAACGTTCAGGCTAAAATCCCGATACATTCAAGGTTAAAAACCATCACTTAAAACTCAAAATTGATCAATTGAAGCTTCAAATTGATGATTAATTGGATCAATTTCAAAGTTTAATTGATCAATTGCTAAAACAAACATGTGAATAAAAGGGGAGCAGCGTTATACGTTTTTCCGGCGAGTTGCAAAGGCTCGTTGATGCCAGTGATGGCGACGGAGGAGTGTTGATGTCGACGACTGTTGGATCGATAGCGGTTGAGGGAGATTGCTAGGCAAAAGTGTTGGATTGATGGCGATTAAGGGAGATTGCAGGGTAGAAGTGTTTTGTAACTTAAGGTTATTGAAAAATTAACGATGTAAATACTCGTGTACGTATGTAGGACAAGAGATTATTGTATTGGATCATTTAATTATCTCTATCTATCTTTCTATCTCATTGTCTACCTTTAAAGTCATCACATCGTCCCCTCCCCCTCTCTCGTGCCACCATATTGCTCCATTCACGAATACTGGCTTCTCATTCATTCACCCTTTAAAAATTCGCGGGTCATGGGCACTATCCATGGGTCTCGGTACCCAGATCAGGAAAACGAATTAAAAACCGGGTTAGAACCTCTCATCCACGGCCCTCCTCCACCCCTCTCTCCATGTAGCCTCTATCTCTCAACCTCATCTCATCTCACAACTCCATCGTCCCTCCCATTTCCTAAACATACTCATTCTCAAACCCTAAAATAAGAAGATCAAATTGAATTAAAGGAACCACTGTCTGTCTTCACAATCATCGTTGTGTGGTTGATTGTGGCGGAACCCTAGCCGCCGCCACCACCATCTATATCCAGCTCCTTGCAACTACTATTGTCGCCATCGTTGGTTAACTGACACGATGAAGAAAGGGTTCAAAGGTATGGATGAAGGAGGTTTTGAATCATGTGTGATGATCCTACTATATATTAAAACAAATGAGTTTGCTGCCACATGCCCTTTGCCTATTGGATGATTTCCTATCCTTCCAAAAATATCATTTACTTCTCTATTTTCTTATAATTTAAATAAATCAAAAAGAAATTATATTCCTAATACTTAAAATAGTTAATGTATTCATTTAATTCAATATTCAATATATTACCGGTTTTTAGGTTTCAATCCTTTCCACCTTATTACACCCTTTCTTCATACTCCCCCTTACCTAATCAACAAAATCAACCATCACTATTATTTCTCAGTTCAATCTGACAATGATAATTCTGCATCTCAATCGGACAATGATAATTCTTCATCTCAATCGGACAATGATAGTTCTGCATCCGACATATTCAATTTACACAGTCTTCCGTCTAAATAAGGTCGATTGTGGTTAAACGGAATCCTCAATTATATGAAACAATCATTGATCTTATTACATCTCGTAAACGATTTCAGTAGATCCATGTCGATTGTTAATCAGATCTTCCGACACGGTTGCCCTGCCGTCAATCGATGATTTTTTCCGGTTAGTATAATATATTGTTAGGATAGTATGTTTAATTAACCTAGGTTAGTATTTTATATTATTCGTTAAGGTATGTGTAATTTACCTAGGTTAGTATTTTATATTGTTAATCTTAATTGTTAATGTTACTTGAGATTTATAATTTATAATTCCTATGTTTCCTATGGTTATTATATGTGTCATTGCAGATTTTAATTTCAATTACATAATATTTCATTGTTAAATTTTTAATGTATCATTGTTTCCAATTTTTTATTTTGGTATTTATTAAACTTTTAATGTGTAATTGATTCCAAATTACAATGATATTATTTTGATTTGTATTGATTCATATCATTAATAATACCTAACAACTTTTCAAATTCGAATTTTGAATTCGTAGTCAACTTAATTTCTAATTTTGTAAACATGAATTATATCAGCTAGGAATTATGAGTTATTATGATTTGCCCATAAATAAATCCCTAATTACATTCTGCAAATTTACTATATTTATTAATCGGTTATTATTCAAATACAAATCCCTAATATATTCTTTACTTTTACTAAATTTAGTAGTAGAAAAATAGTAGTACCAAAATAAGTTGATATCAATACTAATTATGAAATCCCTGATTGTATTCCCTAAATTAACTGTATATAGACATTTCCTATTTTTTTTGAACAATTCAAACTTTGTAACAAATATTGTTTATCTATATATACTATAATCAGAATAAACATATTCACACACTTCTCACTTTCTTAGTCTTCGTTTCATATTTTATCATTGTCAAGGTTTTTCATTTTCTTTCATACGCATAAGTTTACAACTTTTTACGGATTTAAATTTGAAATCAAATTCAACTTACTTTGTTTAATTTTGTAAACATGAATCGGCCATTTTATTTAATTTATTCATATTGATCATATTGATATGTTTCCTATGTTTATTTCGGGCAATTATGGTATTTGTTAAATATTCAATTTTTAATGTGTAACTGATTCTAAAATCAACTTAATATGTCTAATTACATTCGGTTATTACTACCAAATTAAGTAAATATGAATTATGAGTTACATTTTTTAAATCCCTAATTTTATTCCATAAATTTATTATATTTACACCTTTCCTTTTAATGTAATATTTCAAATTTTGTAGCACAATATGTTCATCTATAAATACTACCAAACCGAATAAAGAAAATCTCACATTTCTCACTTCCTTACTAAAGATTCATATTTTTGTCATTCTTAAGGTTTTTTTTATTTTCTTCAAATTATAAATATCAGTTATTGAATCTTTAATCTTTGCTTTAATCTTATTTTTTCTGACACAGCAACATGGAAGCATCAAACATTACCATGTTCAAGGATTTGGATGTTTCCAACAACGACTGTGTACTGAAGGTTTGTATTCTCAGACTATGGCGTTTGAAGGACAACAATAAAACCAGAGAGGATTGATCCATTAAAATGATTTTACAAGATGAGATGGTATTATTAAACTTTTATTCAGTTAGTTTTAATACGAATTAAAACTGGATTCAATTCGGGAAATTCTCATATTTTTGGTAGTTTTGGATTTGGTTTTAATAATTTAAAATGGGTTCCCTTAAAAATAACATTAGAGCAGCACGGATATTGTTTCACAAATTTTGTCTATAAACATTGTTGGTGATATGGTTCAAGCATCAGCATATGCTCTTGAGTTACCTCAATATGGTCTTAAAGTTGGGCTCTCAAATTATTTTTGCAAATGTATATATTTTGCAAATGTATATACATGTTTATTAAACTATATTAATAATAGTATTTGCAATTTTAAGTTTAGTTAAATAATTGTGGTCAACTGTTTAGCTTACTGTACCGGACTTATCTTGGCTCGCCATGTATTGAAAATGCTTGAGATGGACGAAGAGCACCAAGGAAGTGTTGAGGTATGTAACTTACTTATGGATAATTTGATTATTATAATAATGTGGATTTATGTTAATTGAGAGGTTAATGTTTGTAGGCTACTAGGCAAAACATGATGAAAGCGAGAGGCCTTTCATGGCTCTTTTCGATGTTGGCCTTCTCATAACCACCACTGACAATTGTGTTTTTGGTGCTCTCAAGGTTTGATTTTTTACCAGCTTTGGGTATTTTATGTTAATGGTCGTTGGTTAAGAAAATTAAAATGTACGTGTTCGCTTATTTTCGTTCTTTAACAGTTTAAACGAATGGTTCACAAACATAGATGAATGAACATAGTTGTGTTAAAACCATTTAAAATTAATGTGAAGAACAATGTGTTTGGCCCGAAATGTTATTGAATTTAGATTTTGTCGTGCATAGAGGATCGTTATGTTATATTGAATTTTGTTAAGGTTTAAAATTTTCAAAAGTTTAGATTGAATAATTATGTAATTAATTATATTAGTCAAGGGAAATTCTATGATTTTGTTATTGAAATTTCCTCATTAAGTTATATATATGTATTATATGTATTTATGCTTGAGTTTAAACATACATCAAATGTCACACTCCGGTCTAGGGCCTAGGAGCGTGACCCAACAGTTGGTATCGTAGTTGTAAATAAATCATAGTTGCATTAATTTGCGGAAGACTTGTAAAACTTTAAGGATCGAAAGTATAATTTATATATACATTCAAAAGACGGGAATATAAAATATCCGCTTAAGTTGTTAACAAAAGATGTTATTTGTTTATGTTTTACAAACCACCATATATATTAAGTTTACAAAATAAACCCAAGTCATCGGATATCATAATACTTCGTTATTCCAAGCTCTAACTTTGTTCACCTGCAAAATGTAAGAAAATACGTCAGCAACGAATGCTAGTGAACACGCTGACGCAAAATAACTTCTTTTACTTTATTACCCCTCGAGACTACGCCTGCCTCGGGCCAACGTGGCTTAGGAATAACAAAGTCAAATAACACATTATAAACTAGAGCCTCTACACTAGGTCACCTCAGCAAACACCGCAACGTTCAACTTAATTAAGTACCCGTAAATATACACATACGGTCGTACTCTCTCCAGGAGAGCGTCCTACGACCAAGGGTGGTGCGATCATGCCCATGCATCGCATAGTACCACCTATGTAAGGATCCAGACATACGTATACCACAGCTTGAGGGCTAGGTTTATACCCATAGTTATAACGGTTTTAGGAACACATAGTTCCTTGTAAACAATTTCACATAATAAGTTTGACTCATTTTGAAAACAAGTTTAAAAGTTTGGGGGCGTATTCACCTTTTCTCTTTAGGATCGGCTTCACTCACCGTCCAAGGGTCTTTCCCTTTCTTTATCTCGCACCTATAGTACGAGTATAAATATTTGTTAGTCGGATACACGATCCGGCTTAAGACCTTTAGTCTTATATCTCAATCCTCGATTGAACCTTTAGTTCAATTCTTTATTTAATTAAAAACTTCCAGTTTAAAAGTAAATTATAAACCTTTAGTTTATATTGAAAACCCGACGTTTCTTCTTCTCCAAGAAACGTAATCTTTTCTTTTATTATTTAAGAATACTCTTTATTCATTAAATAATATTCTCATAACAAAGAATATATACATATATACTTACACACATATATATGTTATCACAATATTCAACAATCATACTTTCATTTGTTTCTTTGTTATGTTTTCTTTTCTTTTCTTTTATCGAGGCATCGAGTATAACCTCGACTTAAGGCTTAAGCCTTGAATATCATATTAAATTATATTGAATTCGATATTACGCCTAACCTTAGTGGCGTACCGAAATCCTAGGGACTCGAGCAGCACTCCAACGCCGCTTGATCTCTTTTGGTCGTCAACTGATAACGCCAAACTTCAATTCTCGACAACACGCTTATCGAGATTCATTGCCATTATAACAACACCTTCATGGTGAATGAGGGTGGTCAAGAAAACGATGATACACAATTAAGATTCGAGGCACGCTTATCGAGGAAACGAGGCACGAACTTCGAGGTAACCTAGTGAGAGAGTAGAGAGGTGTAGGAGTTGTTTTGGTGTGCAGAAATGGAATGCCCTTGGCCGCTATTTATAGGCAATATTTTGGACCCCATCGCGGTACGCGATGGGTCACTGGACAGACCTATCGCGTACCGCGATATAGGTCTGTCGAGTCACACATATAGGCCTGCCATGTGTTGACACGTGGCAGTCGCCGCTCCACGTGGCGACCCGTGGCGGCAGTGTGCCACGTGGTGACACGTGGCAACACATGGTGCTACCGTGTGCCACGTGGCACACGTGTCACAACTTGTCAGAAGCCCCATCGCGGTACGCGATGGGCTTATTCTTTTGTCCATCGCGTAGCGCGATGGGCTTATTTTGTCAACCCTCAAGTTTGGAATTTGGCAATTTTAGTCCCTAGACTTTGGAAAGTTGATACTTTAAACTCGAAATTTTCACGTTGTTACATCCTCCCCACCTTGAAACAAATCTCGTCCTCGAGATTGCTTTACTCGAACAAGTGTGGGTATTTTCTTTTCATTTCTGATTCGAGTTCCCAAGTATATTCAGGCCCTCTACGCGAGTCCCATTTAACTTTCACAATCTTCAAAGTTTTTCTTTTCAATTTCTTTGTTTTCGAATTTTCAATTTTAATCGGACGTTCTACGAATTTTAAATTTTCGTTTATTTCTACGTCTTTCAATGGCATAGCCAAAGATTCATCAGTTAAACACTTACGCAGATTCGAAACATGGAATACGTCATGTATCCCTTGCATTTCCTCGGGCAGTCGCAAACGATATGCAACATATCATATTCGTTCGAGTTCCTCAAAAGGTCCAACGAATCGAGGACTTAACTTTCCTTTCTTACCGAAACGAACGACGCCTTTCCAAGGCGAGACTTTCAACAGAACTTTGTCACCGACATTAAATTCTAACGGCTTGCGCCGGACATCGGCATAACTCTTTTGACGATCACGTGCCATCTTAAGTCGTTCTCGGATTTGTAGAATCTTGTCGGTGGTTTCTTGGACAATCTCAGGTCCAGATAATTGGTTGTCTCCGGTTTCAGACCGACACACGGGCGTTCTACACTTTCGACCATATAATGCCTCGAATGGTGCGGGTTGAATACTTGTGTGATAGCTAGTATTGTATGAGAATTCCATTAGGGGTAAGTGGTCATCCCAACTTCCACCTAAATCGATCACACAAGCTCGGAGCATATCTTCCAATGTTTGAATTGTCCTTTCACTTTGCCCATCGGTTTGTGAATGATAGGCAGTGCTCAGGTTCAACCTCGTACCAAGAGCTTGTTGGAAGCTTTTCCAGAAATGAGACGTAAAACGACTGTCTCGATCAGATATTATAGACAGCGGTACTCCATGCAAAGCAACGATGTTGTTTACATAAATACACGCTTATCTATCCATTGAGTACGACTCGTTGATGGGTATGAAGTGTGCAGACTTCGTTAAACGATCCACAATTACCCATATTGCATTGTGTTGTCGAGTCGTCTTCGGGAGTTTAGTAATGAAATCCATAGTAATTAACTCCCACTTTCATACAGAAAGTTCGGGTTGCTAAAGCAATCCCGAAGGCTTTTGGTGTTCAGCCTTGACTTGCAAACAAGTTAAACATTTCGCAACATGCGATAGCGACATCCTTTTTCATTCCGTTCCACCAATAATTCGCCCTAAGATTGTGGTACATCTTATCACTTCCGGGATGCATCATGTATTTTGACTTATGAGCTTCGTTCAAAATTTTCTTACGCAATCCTCCAACGACTGGTACCCAAATCCGGTTTCCCATTCTAAGGATACCATCATTACCTTTGACTAACGAGTCAATGGTGCCATTACGTTTTTCGTCGGAGATTTGGTTTTCATTGATTGCTTGAGTTTGAGCGCATTTGATTTGCTCAATGAGATATATTTGGAGTTCTAGGCGCAACGCTCGGACTCTTTTGGGTTTCTCGTGTTCTTTACAACTTAAGGCATCAGCCACGACGTTGGCTTTGCCTTCATGGTAAACAATCTCACAATCGTAGTCGTTGAGCGTTTCCATCCATCGTCGTTGGCGCATATTGAGCTCTTTTTGATCAAAGATGTGCTTTAAGCTCTTATTACACGGTAAACTAACTCCATAGAGATAGTGCCTCCATATCTTAAGCGCAAAGATTATGGCGCCTAATTATAGATCGTGAGTTGTGTAGTTCTTCTCGTGTATTTTGTGTTGACGAGAGGCGTAAGCGATTACTTTCTTGCGTTGCATTAGTACACATCGCAAACCCGAGAGACGCGTCACTAAATACCACAAAATCCTCAGTACCTTCTGGCAAAGCCAAAATAGATGCTTGAGTGAGTTTTTGTTTGAGTATATCGAACGCCTCTTGTTGCTTAGTTCCCCATTCATACTTGATGTTCTTACGAGTTAAGGAAGTTAGAGGAACGGCGATTCGAGAAAAGTTCTCGATGAACCTACGGTAGTAGCCGGCCAATCCTAAGAAACTTCGGATCTCGGTTGGCGACTTCGGGACCTCCCACTTAGAGATAGCTTTAATCTTAATAGGGTCCACTTGAATATCGTAAACG
The DNA here is from genome assembly GCF_021521415.1 of Bidens hawaiensis. Classification (NCBI taxonomy): domain Eukaryota; kingdom Viridiplantae; phylum Streptophyta; class Magnoliopsida; order Asterales; family Asteraceae; genus Bidens; species Bidens hawaiensis. The sequence goes on from NW_027491931.1 coordinate 404,411, forward strand.
TTAATGACGTGACCAAGAAATTGCACCTCGTGCAACCAGAACTCGCATTTTGAGAACTTGGTGTACAATTTCTCGGTTCTAAGAATTTCAAGCAAAGTTCGAAGATGAATTTCATGATCGGCCTTGGACTTAGAATAAATAAGTATATCGTCAATGAATACGATAACATATTTTTCCAAGTACGGCTTGCAAATACGGTTCATCATATCCATGAACGCAGCTGGGGAATTAGTAAGTCCGAACGGCATGACAGTGAACTCATATTGTCCATACCTTGTTCGAAATGCGGTTTTCGGAATATCTTCGGTTTGGACTTTGAGTTGGTGATAGCCGGAACGAAGATCGATTTTTGAAAAATAGCTAGCACCTTGAAGTTGATCGAAAAGGTCATCGATACGAGGGAGTGGATATCGGTTTTTGATTGTGACTTTGTTCAACGCACGATAGTCGATACACATCCTTATGGAACCATCTTTCTTCTTGACGAATAGAATTGGCGCTCCCCAAGGCGACGAACTCGGTCGAATGAAACCTTTTTCCAAAAGCTCGTCGAGCTGTTTCTTTAACTCTTTCATCTCGGTTGGCGCTAAACGATACGGAGCGTTGGCGATCGGAGCATTACCGGGAACAATATCGATCCTAAACTCTACTTCACGATCGGAAGGGATTCCAGGAAGTTCATCAGGAAATACATCAGAAAAATCAGAAACAATAGGAACGTCTTTGATTTCTTTTGGCTTTGATTCTTCAGTGACATAGGCCATGAATGCGAGGCATCCTTGATTTAAACATTTGTTAGTCCTAATCATGGAGATTATGCTAACTTGGCCAGCGTCTTTGTCCCATTCAATTCGAATTGTTCGTTTATCGGGGGTTTGAAGTTCAATAGTTTTGCTATTGCAAATGATACGAGCATGGTTATCGGATAACCAATCCATACCAAGTACAATATCAAAACCAGCCAGGCTCATGGGTAACAAAAAAATAGGCAGAATAAATCGGCTAGAAGGATTTTTCCGTTTTCAAGGGCTTCGGAGATCTTAACGATTTCGCCACTAGCAGTCTCGACGCATAGAGTTTTATCTAATTTTATTAATGGTTCGTTTAATAGACTACAGAAACTATAATCTATAAAACTTATATTGGCACCCGAATCAAACAAAACTCTAGCATAGGTGTTGTTGACTAGAAACGTACCGGTTATGGTTTCCGGCATGTCAGCGGCCTTCTTTGTGTCGAGTACGAAGACTCGGGCGTTTCCTTTCTTATTTTGACCACTTCCACCTGCACCACCAACAGCGGGTATGTTCTTTGGGCATTCAAAACTTAAATGACCCATTTCCTTGCAGTTGAAGCAAGTCAATTTCTTCTTCCAACAATTAGCAGCATCATGTCCCGTACGATTACAGGACTCAAAGACTTTAGGAAACGGGTCGAAATTGCATCGCCCCTTATGATACCTCCTACAAGTCTTGCATGGCCTAGAGTTGTTTCAGTTTGCGCCCTTGCCTTTAAAGTTGGAACTTCCTCCAGTCTTTCCTTGAGCAGCTGTTGGTGTCACCTTCTTGTCCTCTTCCTTATTACGGACCATGCCGCCCATCAAATAACCGGCCAACTCCATAGCCGAGTCAGCGGTTTGAGGTAGGTGAGACCTCACCATGTCACGGATTTCCCGTGGCAGTCCCCAAATATATCGAGTTACTTTGCTGGACTCAGGGTTAACCAGCTGGGGAACAAGGCGACAATACTCAAGAAACTTTGTGTTGTACTCGCGAAGATTTGTCCCCACGACCTTATGATTAAGGAACTTGGTTTGGATCTGATCAGTTTCGTGCATTGGACAAAACTTCGCCATCACCATGGCTTTAAACTCATCCCAACTCAGACCATACATCTTGTCTCTTCCCTTACTCATCAACAGCGCATTCCACCACTCGTGCGCTTCACCTTTGAACATGAGAGCGGAGTACTAAATTTTCTCCTCCTCGGAACACTTGCTTGTGATAACAAGAGTTTCCATCTCCTCGAGCCACCTCACAGTTGTGATGGCTCCCTTGTCACCATGGAACTCTTTCGGTCCATAGTACTTAAAATCTTTAAACGTACAACCACTCATTTTTAACTTCTTAAACTTTTGCCTAACGCCTTCTTCGGCATTAGACCCATGATCGCTTTCTTCATCACGGAATGGTTTAGGACGAGATTTAACAGATTCCGATGGATGAACGGAAGGGTTAACAGTTCGGGAATGTCTAGATTGTCGAGATTGAGATCTAAATGCGGATTCTTCCCTAACCGCATCTTTAATCATCTTTTGGATTCTATTCATGTATTTCTCAGGAATTTCTTCCTCTCGCTCGTTCTCAGGGCCTTTACCCTTATCTCTCATTTCTTTTTCTTTTCGAGCGTTCTCGTTGTTGTTACTTTGTTCAGACATATTTTTCTTTTTCTTTTTAATTCGGTCTGAAATTTTAACAACATTTCTTATATTAAACACACGTTTTATTTCATATATACATATCACAAAAGGATATGTATATTTTATATTACACACATATATATATCGTTTCAACGATATATATATAATTCGTCCTATCATTACAAGAGAACGTTTAAGACGTTCTTTATTTATACACATAGCATATATGACTATTTTACACACAGTTTTCACATGGCCACCATCTTCAGTTCTTCAAAAACTTCTTCACAACCTTCGATATTTTGTTGCATTTTCAAAGGAGTGTTTCCCCAACTTTCTTCTTTTTCTTCTCTTCCTCGTCTACCTTCTTCCTCCAATCGTCGGTTTCGTGCAATGCACGATCAGATGTTCTTCATACGATTGTGGGATTATATTGGGATATCCATACTGCGGAGGTGGGTCACGGTAACCCAGAGTCACCATCTCGTAATGATTCCTCGGCTCTGGATACGGAACATAGTCCATGTCGGATGAAAGGTAGAGGTAAGTCTTGGCAGATTGATTCTGCTCTCGGATCTCGTCGGCTTGCTCTTGAATTGATGGAATTTCTCCTTGGAATGGTGGGAAGCTTGATGAAGCTTGATTCCTCAATTTTTCAAGATGCTGGACATATGGATCCACAAAACCATAGCTTGGATTTTGGGAAGTGAGTGATCCATCCATTGGGCTTGGCATCCCATTTGGATTCTCAGGATGCTCTTCTTCCGGTTCCTCTTCAGTCTCTTCCTCGGGATCCTCCTCTTCTTCAGGATCCTCCTCTTCATCGGGGTCCTTTTCTTCTTTTGGTTCTTCTTCTTCCGGTTCATCTTCCTCCATGGGTTGTGTGGTCTCAATGTTTATTGGGATTATCTGGAAAGTCTCAGAAGGCATCATTACCCTCATATTGGGTCTACGGGACGGTCTTTCATCGTTGTCTGGTTGGGAACTAACTTCTTTGAAGGTGGAACTTCCAGTATGCCACTCTTGTTGTTCTGAGAGATATTTCATCCACTCGGAGGATGGTTGAGAGTTTGGTAGGTATCCGGCAGGATAGTATTGTGGTATTTCCGAGGGTTGGTAAGTGGGGATCTCTGATGGTTGGTATGTCGGTATTTCGGAAGGATTATACATCGGTATTATCGGTGGATGGTAGCTTGAGTGTCTTGGTGGCTCAATTCCTTGGTTTGGTGGACTATCGGGAACATCTATTGGGTAGTGTAGACTTCCGGGATAGTACACGGGTTTGGACAAGTCATGTTCCACATCTTGGTTGAAGTATGCTTCATAATAACCCTCGCTCATGTTGTCTTCGGGGTAGGGTTTGGCAATTCAGCCTCCTTTGCCTTGCGCATAAAGTCTTCGATATGAGCTTTGAATGACATCTAATATTATGGGTGGTTTAGAATGTAGAGTGGGAAAGAAAGGTTACCAGCCTATCTTATCCGTAAAACACATAAACAATTATTTCCTAAACTTGGATCGAAGCTTGGGTATTGTTTTATGATACCCAATTCGCTAAGAACCTGGCTCTGATACCAACCTGTCACACCCCCGTCTAGGGCCTAGGAGCGTGACCCAACAGTTGGTATCGTAGTTGTAAATAAATCAGAGTTGCATTAATTTGCGGAAGACTTATAAAACTTTAAGGATCGAAAGTATAATTTATATACATTCAAAAGACCGGAATATAAAATACCCGCTTAAGTTGTTAACAAAAGATGTTATTTGTTTATGTTTTACAAACCACCATATATATTAAGTTTACAAAATAATTCCGAGCCATCGGATATCATAGTACTTCGTCATTCCAAGCTCTAACTTTGTTCACCTGCAAAATGTAAGAAAATACGTCAGCAACGAATGCTGGTGAACACGCTGACGCAAAATAACTTCTTTTACTTTATTACCCCTCGAGACTACGCCTGCCTCGGCCCAACGTGGCTTAGGAATAACAAAGTCAAATAACACATTATAAACTAGAGCCTCTACGCTAGGTCACCTCAGCAAACACCGCAGCGTTCGACTTAATTAATTACCCGTAAATATACACATACGGTCGTACTCTTTCCAGGAGAGCGTCCTACGACCAAGGGTGGTGCGATCATGCCCATGCATCGCATAGTACCACCTATGTAAGGACCCATACATATGTATACCACAGCCTGAGGGCTAGGTTTATACCTATAGTTATAACGGTTTTAGGAACACATAGTTCCTTGTAAACAATTTCACATAATAAGTTTGACTCATTTTGAAAACAAGTTTAAAAGTTTGGGGGCGTATTCACCTTTTCTCTTTATGATAGGCTTCACTCACCGTCCAAGGGTCTTTCCCTTTCTTTATCTCGCACCTATAGTACGAGTATAAATATTTGTTAGTCGGATACACGATCCGGCTTAAGACCTTTAGTCTTATATCTCAATCCTCGATTAAACCTTTAGTTCAATTCTTTATTTACTTAAAAACTTCCAGTTTAAAAGTAAATTATAAACCTTTAGTTTATATTGAAAACCCGACGTTTCTTCTTCTCCAAGAAACGTAATCTTTTCTTTTATTATTTAAGAATACTCTTTATTCATTAAATAATATTCTCATAACAAAGAATATATACATATATACTTACACACATATATATGTTATCACAATATTCAACAATCATACTTTCATTTGTTTCTTTGTTATGTTTTCTTTTCTTTTCTTTTATCGAGGCATCGAGTATAACCTCGACTTAAGGCTTAAGCCTTGAATATAATATTAAATTATATTGAAATCGATATTACGCCTAACCTTAGTGGCGTACCGAAATCCTAGGGACTCGAGCAACACTCCAACGCCGCTTGATCTCTTTGGTCGTCAACTGATAACGGCAAACTTCAATTCTCGACAACACGCTTATCGAGATTAATTGCCATTATAACAACACCTTCTTGGTGAATGAGGGTGGAGGGTGGTCAAGAAAACGATGATACACATTTAAGATTCGAGGCACGCTTATCGAGAAAACGAGGCACGAACTTCGAGGTAAGCTAGTGAGAGAGTAGAGATATGTAGGAGCTGTTTTGGTGTGCAGAAATGGAATGCCCTTGGCCGCTATTTATAGGCAATATTTTGGACCCCATCGCGGTACGCGATGGGTCACTGGACAGACCTATCGCGTACCGCGATATAGGTCTGTCTGTCGAGTCACAAATATAGGCCTGCCACGTGGTGACACGTGGCAGCACATGGTGCCACCGTGTGCCACGTGGCACACGTGTCACAACTTATCAGAAGCCCCATCGCGGTACGCGATGGGCTTATTCTTTTGTCCATCGCGTAGCGCGATAGGACAAAAATCAGATTTTTCGTTTTCAACCCTCAAATTTGGAATTTGGCAATTTTAGTCCCTAGACTTTGAAAAGTTAATACTTTGAACTCGAAATTTTCACGTTGTTACATCAAAAGATCTATTTTGCAACCACTCAAAGTCAAAAAATTATGACAATATATTTGTGGCTGGATATGTCGATAGTCATTCCACTTTGTCCAGTGCATACTTTTGATCCTACTTTGAAATACACTGGCAAGGATACCTTAAACTATAACAGCTCAACAACTTTAAGCATTTACCAAGTTTGTATAGTTGTTAAAACATTTAATAGTTTGGAGTTAAACATAAACCTGAATTGACCCATTTTTTTATTTTAAAATTATTTTATGTAAACGTTCTTTAAACCTCTGTTAATTTGGATTTTGTGAAAACTTGTGAAAAAATTGTTCTATTAGTCTTAAGCGATCAAAACAAGTGAAATTTCTAAATTTTTTTTTCTATTTAAACTTGATAATGTGTCGAAATAACTAATTATTGTGGAGGTTGTGTATGAAAATGTTATGAGTTTCAAATGTGACATAAGTATGTTTCTGGGTTGATAGAAAATCAAGATCGGGAACTATAAAAGGAAGTGAAAGACATTGTTTTCGTTCTTTCATCTTTAATTTATTGAGGAACTTTATATGTTATCCATTTGATTCCTTGAGAAATTTGGTATATTTTATATCTTTGCTTGATTATTTTGTACATTATTTTAATATAGTTATTGTTACAGTTACACTGCAGTTGCTTGACTTTTTACAGTCACTTCTTTTATAGGCACCAGATTTTCATAAGCTACGCTTGAGCGGTCAGCAAACCTTCGTTCTAAAGTGATCCCAAAGCCAACGGTTTCGTTTATGAATAGACTTGGTTTAAATAATATTGTCCCAATATTATCGTTTCGAAATTATAGTTACAATGTAATTACTAGAAGGCAACTTGTAACTTCTTTAATAAACACAGGTTTCATCTTTTAATATTTTAGGACCATAAAAATGACTTTGTCATCACAATTGATAAGCTTATGGCATGGTATATTAATATATATGGAGATACTCATTGGATATTGTTTTGTTTGTTCAACAACCGACACATGTTCAAACCTATTCATTTGAATTACTTGTTTACATGTTAAATTGATTTTTAAAATTTCATAGATCATATTTATTAATATGTTTAAAAATGATTTTTATTATTTTAGATAGACAAGGTACATTTACCAACAAAATAACAAATATGGTTTATAAGGAAATACTTGATAGCTTATGAAGATTATATTTTAAACTTTTAAATTTTCTTTGTAAACATTCTACTACATAACGTCGTGTTTTGTAACCTTGTCTTTTATTACTTACTTTCCATATAAATATTAATTGTAATTAGAAATCATGTTGTCATCTCAAAATATAAATTAAAAAAATTTATTGTTGTTGAAAAGTATATATTAGTTAAACTGATTTTTATATTTCCACTCGTGTGGAACACGGATCAATAACCTAGTATTAATTGAACTTTGGAACTGATCATAACTATAGAGTATGATGGTAATTTTTCAATCGGGTTTCTAAACCCTAAATCTCCAACCTTGAACCTCTGAATGCAGAAAACATGCATTTTTTTATTCGATAGTTTTTAGGGGCTATGGATTCTTTCAGATTTTTTCAATAATTACATATAGATTATGATATGAGTTAGATAATGGATATTGTAAGGCCCCGTTACCGGTAGCCCTACTTTCGTGTTGGATTTACTCATAAACGCAGTTCTAAATATCATAGTTAATTAAAACATTCGCGGAATATAAAAGCTTTCATAAAACATTTCATAACAAAACACCTCTTGTCTTAAAACAACATCTTGTCTTTCAAAATAAACAAAACATTAAACTTAAACGTCTTGAGTCTTCCGATGCCAGCCCCTTATTCAGTGCCATGTGTCTCCTCAAGCGAGCTGCCTCATCCTACTCACCTGCGTGCATACTAAAAGTCAGCTACGCTGAGTGAGTTCTAGTTAATCACATAATCATACAATACCTTCTTACATTTCATACTTAACCTATTAACTTTCTTACATACACACGTAAGTGCATATACTTTCATTCTTACCTTCATACTTCCTTTACATACATAATCATACGTTTTAAAGAGCCTTTCGCCCTATAACCTCACAGATTATAAGGGTCTGGTCCCTAACATCACAGATATTATTAGGGTCTGGTCCCTAACATCACAGATATTATTAGGGTCTGGTCCCTTTGTTTCGTGTAACTGTACCGTACCTGTTCATACATACTTTCCTTGACAATACGTGCAATCTCCGAAGAGCGTTCACGTACCATCATCATAACATACATACATTATGCATACATCATATATTCATACATACATCCTATCTTTCATCATACTTATCAATCATATCTTAACTACCACCTGACGGTACATGCAATATCCGAAGATCGTTCACGCACCGTCAAACAATCATCACACATAAATCATACAAGGCATAGACTTACCACTTAAGATAAGTGTATTAACTATCACATCGAGTATGCACACAGCCCCGAAAACATAACAAGGAAGTGGGGCTAGAAACTCACCTCAATGCGGTTGCGTTCACCGTTTACGGTTATTCCCTTCTTGAGCTGTGCACGACTAACTGTATAATAATTATACGTTTCAGTAAACTATCACTACACATATCGCCTTTCTAGTTTAATCATTACCCTCAACGAACGGGGGTCCGGGGGCAGCGCCCCTGGCAGCGGGGTTCTAGGGGCGGCAGCCCCTAGCGGGGTCCAAGGGGCAGAGCCCCTAGCTGGGGTTAAGCTGCGAGGTCATCTTGGAAAAATTTTAATTTCATTAACTGTCTTATCACATTTTCCATTAGCATTTTGAATCATTGAATAATATGCTACTTAAAAGTTCAAGGGTTTATTTGTAATTAAATCATTCTTTTCTAAGTTTAGGGACCATTATGTCATTTTGTTAAACTTCTAATTCGTTACTTATCCTTAACGAACTGACTTACAATGACGAACTGGTTCTTGTAACGAATTGGAACCTTTAACGAACTGGACTCTTAAAGAATCAGTCCATGTAGCGAACCAGTCCAAGTAGCGAATTGGACCTTCTAATTCGTTATCTACTTTAACGAACTGGTCATAACGAATCAAGGGTGATTCGTCACCCCTTTCCCTTAACGAATTGAACACGAACTGTAATCAGTTCGCTATGTTCCCATGGACGAACTAGCTAGCGAATCACCTTTAATTCGCTATATTCTTGTAGCGAACTAGGGTTAGGTCAGGAATGTCAGAACATTCCCTGACATTCCCCCTTAACCTCGTACCACTTTTCGGCGCCGCCTTTCCGGCGGCGTCATTGCCGGAAAGCCGCCGAAAAAACGCGATTTCGCCGGAAAAACGGGTTTTAGCTCGTTTTTCACCGTTTTTCGTCCCGTTCAATCCAGATCTGAGCTAGGGTGACTCCTAAGCTCCTCATAGGTTCGGTTTATACCCGAATCCACCTGGATCTCGTGACTTAAACGGTTTAACGGTGTCGGCTCGTCGTTGCATGATTATATCTAACGGATTTAAGCTCAAACAATAAAATACTATCATTACCTCGCGTCGGTTCTCGGTTTTCTTCTTGATATCGGTTTAGAGAGAGAGAGAACTAGAAAGAGAATCTTAAGTGTGTGTTTTGGATGGTGTAAGGGATATGTGTAAATGAATTAAATAGAGGATTAATGGTATATATATTTTTGATCATGGGCTTAAGCCCATGGTCTTTCCTTCATTCCTCCATAACCCAAGTCCATAACCCATATCCATTTACCCAACACAAGTCCATCTCGTATTCTATTCAACTAAACCGATAACGACCCGATATAAAATAAACGAACTTTATTTTATAAATATAACCGAAAGTAGGATGTTACAGATATATAATATTATTTCGTGTTTAGGGTTAATCATATCGTCTTGCTGTCAGTTTCCAGTTCGAGTTCCACGTGGTGTGATTTTGTGCCCGCATAATCTGATTTGTTTTTAACTGTGTGTTCTGATTCAGCATTCTGAATTGTGTTTCGTTATCCAGGTTCAAGTTCTGTACATGTGATTCGAGTTCGCGTTTAGTGTTTGATGTTGTTTACGGTTCAGATTTGAGTTTGATTCCGCATGCGCGCGATTATTTTAGCTCAAACGCTGGATTGTTTGTTCATTCGCTGCATATAACTCACAATTGCACATCATTTGCTACATTTAATCTGCTGCATATTTGGGAAATTTCAAGTGCAGGGGCAGTTTTACCCAAAAATTTATGGAGATTAATTTTGTTCACAGGGGTATTTTGGTCCACACATTTGTAGAAATTACTTGGAGGCCAAGGGTAGTTTTGCCATTTAAAAGAGACGAGTTTTAAAGTCAAAGTGAAAGTTAAAATTCGAGTTAAGTTTGGTTCAGATCTGTTTTGTTAGTTTGTTGCTAATAATTTGTTGAGACGAACCAAAACATGCTTAATTGCAGTAAAACTGGTCAAAAACACGCTGAAACGAGTTGAAACTTGCCAAAACCTGCTGATTCGTTGTTGATTTGCTGTTGAAACGGCTGCAATGCACTGGTTAAGCGATGAAGTGCTGATAAAAGAACTGTTTTCTTGCTGAAAGGAGCTGAAAACGTGCCGAAACAGATGTTTTTGATGATAAACATGCTGAACTGTGTGAAAACGTGCTGAAACGAGCAGTTTTAAGTGTTGAAACATGTTTAAAAGTGCTGAAATACACTATTTTTCTGCTAAAAGTCGCTGAAACAAGCTGATTAACGTGCTGAAACGTACCGAACTGTTGTAATGAACTGATAAATGTGTTGAAACATGCTATTTTTTGCACTGAGTTTGCTAAATTTGCTATTAACAAGCTGTGGTTTGTAATCGTTCAAATTCTGAAGTTGTTTAAAGTTTGTTGGTTGACTAAAAAACACAAATGAGCCGAAACGAAGAAAAACCTAACATTTTATGTAATACAAAACCATAGATGTATAATAACGGATTAATGGACACCACCAAAGGCACATTAGTATTATTTTAGGAGATGTAAGGACCAAATAAGAAATGAATGATTTTAGTTTTTTTTGCTTTGCATATCGTATGCAAGTTCGAACCATGTATTACATTTCGAGTTTTATGACACTTTATAATATTTGATGTTTTTCTTTTTTATTGTTGCTATACTGTAGTTTGCAGTTTTCGTGTGATTAGTATTGATTCTTCCCCAATACTATTTTCAAAAAAATGCTCTTAGTAGTTTACGCTTTATTACGATTTCAAAATTGATAAACTTAAAATAAGTGCATATTGGGTAATGGTTGTTATACTCAGTTTCCTTGCACATTTACAACCATATTTTGTTTGTTTCGTTTCTTTGTTTATGTTCATTTATTTATATGTCGTTTATGTTCGTTTAACACATAAGACAAATGTATATTCTGTTTAGGCCCATCCATGGGTTCTAATTTGCTATTGAATCTGATTTATAAGGTATAATTTGATGTGAACTGACAATTGCAATTCAGTTTATGAGCGATTGAAAATCGATTTTAAGTTCTCTATAAAGACCTAATTTGAAAAATGAATGTGAGATTTATATTATTTCAATAATAATTTTAATTTTTAGAATAAAGGTATTTTTTATACAATAAACTGTTAGGAAAATAAACGAACGCACATGAATAATTTTTTTTGTTCATTTAATAATCGAAAAAACATGTTTGTTCAACATTCTAAATGGCATCTCTTCTCCAGTAATCGATCTGAAGATCTGAACATAGGGTTATCGATTAATATTCACTTTGTTCTTCCTCGATCTAGATGGGTATGGTATTCGGTTTGTTAGCTGCTGATAAACAATCTGATTAAGTGCTGAAACGTGCTTAAACTTGGGGAAGACCTCAGGAACTGTCGTGAGCTGTCGTGCAGTGCATAAAGGGGGCTTTTCCAAGTTTTAACCCTGGGGAAGACCTCAGGAATGATCTCCACCTCTTCCAACTCATTATGTGACACCAAATCGTTTATGTTAATAAACGAATGATAAAACATGTGATTAAGGACAAAGACGATACATACATTTTATAACACAAATATTTGTGTTCATGTTTGTTCAATTATAAATGGACGTGTTCGTGTTCGTTTATGTTTGTTAAAAATCTAAAAAAACTATGCCTCACAATTGAAATAGCTCAAACATTAAAATATAATAAACATTACAAACTAATTGTACTAATTTAAAACGAAATAAAACAAGTCACAACAAAAAATAAAATAGCAAAATAATTAAAAACAAAGACATAAATAAACCCCCCGTAACATGGGGGCCAATAACTGGTATATATATATATATATATATATATATATATATATATATATATATATAATGGATCTTACGAGAAGTGATATTACAGCGAGAAATGCGAGAAATGAAGGTATAACTCCATTAATCCTTAATTTCACTCCATTTCATATGATGTTCCATACATATATGTTGGTTGGTTGTATTTATGTCTTAATTACACATTCAAACTTACCTACAAACATATAAATGTACCGAGCCACATTCAAATCTATGTATCTACACACATACAAATATACATACACATATACAAACACACGTACCTACACACATACATATGTACCTACACAACGCACCTACACATAAGAAAGAGAGTGAAATTAGGGATTAATGGAGTTACACCTTCACTTCTCACAGTAAAAAAACTTCTGAAATGATCCAATACCTATATATATGTATATATATATATATATATATATATGATTGGGATCGTGTGAGAACCTTTTAAAAATTGAAAACATTGAGAATCATTTTGGACCATAAAAATCACTTAAAAAATAAAAATTCATAAAGCCAAAAATTCCGGTTTCATAAAATAATTGGTTTAGCTAAATTATACATATATGTATTATATTTATTTTTCAATTTTATACATGTATTTCTTTATACACATAAGTACAATTAGATAAATAATAATGTACATATGTTTATATTATGCACCTAGAGATTAAATTATATGTTTTTTTTGTGAAACTGAGATGATAGATAAACATTTTGATTTTTTTTTTGACTTTTTCAAATTTTTCGTTGTTCTTTTAATATTTTTTTAAAATGGAGTTTTTAAGTGGTTCAAAATAATTCTCAATTTTAAAAAGTTCTCTTATGATATATATATATATCAAACCAACATTTTATCTTTTAACATCATAGTTAATAGTGTTTACGTAAAAAAAATGAAGGAAAAAACCTTAAGAAAACGAAATTGGTTGATACTAACGGGGTGTTCGGGATTGCTTATTTAACCAACTTATACTTATTTATTATTTGAAAAGTTAAAAGTTGTTTTAAATTGCTTATGTTGTGAGAGGTTAAATTAATAAGACACAATGTTGTGACTTATTAACTTTTTGAAAACTTATACATATTACGATAAAAAGTACATATACATATATATGTATATGTATAATAATATTTAGATTCATACACGTTAAAACGACATCGTTTTAATATTTTACCACTCCAAGAATAAAGCAAAGAAGGCGCGGGGACCTTAGAGCAAAAAAAAAAAAATAAAATTCAAACCTCCTGTTAATACTCAAAGATACCTTAGGACAATTCAAAGTTACATCAACTATAAGACTGGTAATTGGACTGAATTTTGAAGATTTGAATGATCAGGTGGAATCTAGGTCACAAAAATTTTGATGGAAAACTCACTTAAAAGAGGATAGTGAACAGGAAGTTCACAATAATGATGTTGGGGAACTCCTTAGTTTTAGGGTTACAGGTCATGAAGACCAACTCTGTGCCCTTATTTAGGAGGAAGAGGAGATAATCAACTTAAATTGAATTTACTTTCCTATAGTATAAAGAGAAGAGGAGAAGTTCAAAAAACGTGGGTAGGTTTAGAATAAGTGAAAATGTGTAGGATCAATTATGTTAATTTTCTATTGTAATTCGTTTACTCCGTTTTTTCGTATTTTATTTTTTCTTGTAAGACCATGAGTAGTCAAAACTAGGCACAACCGAGCATTTTGCGCCTAGTAAGCTTTTGAGCATTTTGTAAAAAGTGGGCGTAGTGAGAAAATGCCCCAAACGCCTCTCTCCTCCTCTCTTACAAAACTCTCAAAATGTAAGCCATTACAACGTTATGTACATAACGTTGCACACCAAAACGCCATCCATAATGCCTTGGGGGCGTTGTTAACGCCACCATAATGTTCCCACTATGAAAGGTCTAAGTTAGGGGTTGTTGCTTCTTGCTTGAATGTTCCCTTTTGGTTTTAATATATTTTGGCCTTTCAAAAAAAAAAACTATACAAGAAGATCCATGACAAATACTGCCACTAACCCAAATCTAAAGGACCTATTCTGCAGTCATATCATTCTCCAATAAACGGCAACCGGCCAAATTGCCTAGAATCCACGACGCTTACAACGACGTCGTTTAGCACCATATTCCGCAGACACCTTCAAAGGAATCAAACAAACTTCAGTTTCCGATACAGCCTTCTCTCTTCCTTCACACACTTAAATCTCACCAATTACAACAACAATAATAATAATAATAATAATAATAATAATAATAATAATAATAATAATAATAATAATAATCACTGGATCAATGAATTCAACTTCCCAATTTCACAACTCTTAGCCTCTTAATCCTTCCAATTTCCGTTACTAACAACTTACTGGTACCTTAGGGTTTTGCAAAGCTGTAAATAACTAAACATGATGGTATCTAGAGGCGGCTTATTCGGCTGGTCGCCGCCGCGGCAGCAGCCGTTGACGCCGGTGTCCGAGGTGTCTGAGCCGCCGGAGTCGCCGTCGCCGTACATGGACGCCACGGCGGACGCGGTGGCGCCGGATGTGGAGGATGACGTGGAGGAGATGGAGGAGATCGAGTCGCCGCCGGAAGCCGTGCCGTTTTCGAGGCTGTTTGCGTGTGCTGATAGGCTCGATTGGGCGCTTATGGTCGTTGGATCGGTTGCGGCTGCAGTGCATGGGACCGCGCTTGTGGTTTACCTGCATTATTTTGCGAAGATTATTCAGTTGCTTAGTCATCAAAATGAGGATCCGGATGTGCTGTTTGATAGGTTTAAAGAGGTAGCTTAAGTTTAATTTGATTTAGTTTGATTAATTGTTTATTTCTTATTAGAATTTTAGGTTTTTGATTCTGAATCATAAGTAATGTGACTTGAGCTGCTGCTGCTGTTGAGTAACTTCAGAAGCTTTAATAGATTTAGTTTTTCACCTCTGAAAATTATCAAGTTACTCTGCATTTAATTTGGTAATCAAAATGATTCTGATCAATTGGTGAAGATTTGTTTCTCAATTTCTGAGTAACATAATAGGCTTTTTAACTTAATTTTATGTAGGATTAAACTTCAAAATCATATAGTTTACGAACTCATGCACACACACACACACATATAAACATGTCTAATTTAATAGTTATACACTTATAGAGAGGATTAGATTTTACTTTTTGGCATTGACTATCTATTTGAATATACTAGTAAGCTTGAGTCTATACATTTGTTGAGAAGCTAGCATGGTGTTTAGTGTTAGATTTCACCTTTCTAGCACCCACTAGAAATTTGTTTCTCGGAGCTTTACGTTTTTGGATGTTAGTGAGCATATGGATATTTATGGAATATAGACAAGATCTTAACTAATATTATGAATCTATGATGTTTAAACGCGGTATAAGGAGTCAATATAAGACATGCAACTTTAGGTTTCTTGTATTCTTTAGCTTGTAGTAATGATTATTTTCTATTATTTGCAGTGACTGAAGTTGACAAATAAAGTTTCAACAGTATGTTAAATCATGTGACAAATTTATAGTATTTGGTATTGGTGGAGATTTAAGCAACTACTGTAGCTTTTTTTTTGGCCAACTAAGTAACTATTGTAGCTATCTTGTTCTTTTGTGCCTTTCCATGTGAAAAATGTGCCATGGTGGACACAAGTTCTTTCATCCTATAATTTGTCATTTAGTTGAATTATGGTTTACCTAAGTACTTACGCACAATGTGCTGTTTGATAGGTTCAAAGAGGTAGTTTGAGTTTAACTTAATTTAATTAAATTTATTGTTATTAGAAGTTAAGGGTTTTGATTGTGAATCATAAGTAATGTGAACTTCTGCTGCTTTTAATTGAAAGTTAACAGCGTTGTATATTCTTCAGATTACCAATAATTTGTATATTCTTCAGATTACCAATAATTTATGGTATACGCACATTTATGATTGGTTGAAAGTTAACAGCATTGAACTAGTAGATATACCATTCTTAGCAATAGTTTTAGTACATCGCGTGCAACACAATTTAGAAGGTGTATCTAATGTAGATATTCATATATCGCTTATAGTTATAGTGTTAATAAGTTGAAGCCATATGGATAGGGAGTCATAGTTACAATTCTGTCCACGTATGACACGACTGTTAATTATTTGTATGACTACAATGGAAAATGAAAATAAATGCATCCTCAATTTATTAGCAACATGCCAACACATGGTTGTCTAAAATTGCTGAATCAATTGAGAAAGTTAGATAGAGGGATACAAAGCTTTACTTGAATAAGCCAGAAGTATGACCTTAGCAATGAAAATATCTTGCTTCTTGTCATAGTTATTAAACGCGATAGGCGCACTTAAGGCGCATAGGCATCTTCTAGGCGCTAGGCGCAAAAAAAGCGTGGGCTTGAGAAAAAAAGGCGCACTTAAATAAAAATATCGCAAACAAAATTTGTAATAGAAAACAACAGTTTATTTAAATACAGAATCATTTCAAAAGCATAATCTTCAACCATAGTTACCAAAATCATATGAAAATTCAAAATAACCAAATTGTTCATACTCAAAAGCAAAAAATTCATAAAGTAATAAATATAACTTTAGCAAGCCTGACAAAGCATCTTCTTCATATAACAACATAATCGAAAACAAAATTAAAAACTAAATAGATATTACTAACCTCTTTTCTTCTAGTAGCCCCTGTAATCGTTTTATTGCTATGTGATAGCAATAAACAAAGGTCGTTCATTATAAAAGAGCTAATAGAGTTAATTTTGTTCATCCCATTAATTTAGGTAAATTGTTTTAAGAGATAGATCAAATAAAATCAAAGTAGGCGCCAAATGAATGCCCCGCCCTAAATTTGCGCCTAGGCGCCAAAGCGCTGCGCTTTTCATTACTATGCTTCTTGTTACTTGTCATGACAATTATTACTCAAGCATCTTGTGATATGACAATTATTATAACTAGAAGTGGCAATATTGACCCAATCATATATCAGCTCCATGTGAGTATTTTTGGTAGTTGTTTGGGCAGAAGTTATATCTTCAGGGGTCCAATTGGGTGCAATTATTCTCTTTAATTATGACCACTTAGCCACTTGGACCTGTGAAAACTTGATGGATTTGACCTATTACCCGATCCACTCTTTGTCCATCTGTTGCTTATTACAACTGGAGCAAATACCAGTCTGATCAATAAATTCTGACCTAAGCAATCTCAAGAAATCAAGTAAATAGGGTTAGAAATATCGGTAGACGGGTCAACTAGGTGATGCATCGGGATCTCGTAATGAGATTCATAATCATTTGCATCATGAGTTTAATTGTTAGTTAGATCAAAAGGAGATCACACGCTTTTGGAAACTATTCGCTAACTCTTGTTTTAGCAGATAAGAAAAAAACAGAACGTTTCCTGTTTCAATATGTAAACAAATATAGGGGGTGTAGAAAGAATAGAAATCGTAGGCAGAGATGATTTAGAGTAGAATTCATGTTATCATTATCAAGTAGCTAATGCGTAAACTCACATTTGTTCTTCCCACTCCTACGGTACATATCATAAAAAATGAAATATAATTTTAATAAAATATCCAATAATATTCTGCTCTGATATATCTTATCAAAAGAATTGATACATGTGTGATCTGATGCACAACATACTTTAAATAACACTTTTGGTTAACTATGAATACAGTTACACATCTAATGTATTGCTTGTTTACAAATTCATGATAAACTTCAAACAGCTTCTGTACTTCTATTAGAAAAATTGATGAATTATAATGACTTCCGCAGCTTGCTCTGACCCTTGTTTATATTGCTGGTGGCGTTTTTGCTGCTGGTTGGATAGGTAAATATTCTTGCTTATCTTTTATTATACAATGTTTATTTCAGTTATTATATCTAATCATTCTTGCTTTCAGAGGTTTCATGTTGGATTCTTACCGGAGAAAGGCAAACTGCTGTTATTAGGTCTAGTTATGTCCAAGTACTTCTAAATCAAGATATGAGTTTCTTTGATACCTATGGTAACAATGGAGACATTGTGAGTCAAGTATTGAGTGATGTATTGCTCATTCAGTCCGCTCTTAGTGAAAAAGTAAGTTTAGTTTCCACTAGCATATATATAAATTTTAACCCGTTTACATAAATGGGTCTATTTTGGTATCGTTTACCCAAACAAGTCAAATAGATCAAATAAAACTATTTAGCTTAAAGTGGAACAGGTCAAATGGGTATGGATCAAGTAGGTTGAAAGCCGCCAAAATATAGCCTTTTAGATCTTTTTAGGCTTGTAAACAAACTGAACGGGCACGAACAAAGCCTGATCGTGGTCGTTCGTTTAACTTTAACCTATCAAACACGAACTAATAAATATACATGGTTTTCTTGTTTGTGTTTGTTCGTTGAAATATGAACTTGTCTGTGTTCATTTATGTTCGTTTATTATAGTATAAATGAACATAACTGAGTTAAAAACCAATCGAAAGTAAATGTGAACAACAATGCATTAGGCCTAAGAAGCTATTAAAACTAGACTCAGTGGCGGATCCAGGAATTATTTTCAATGGGTTCACTGTTTTTAAATGCTTCAATTTCATAAGACCAGGCATAAAAATTTTCTGGTCGGGTCGGATAGGGCCGACTCAAACTTTTCGGAAACCTAAAACAGGTAATAGAACCACGGCCTTTTCCTTAAAAATAGAAACAATATTTTGTTCCGAAAACTAGGATTACGGTGAAGTTAACTTGGTTTAATCAACTATGTCCTTAGTATAAGAAACCAAATTTTGTATCATACCTAATGAATGAAATATACAACTACACAAGTATGTTTAAAGGAACTTTGATAAACTCAGCAAGGTGCTAAAACAAACTATACATGCACCAAACTAACAAGTAAATTATATGATTTATATCACATCTTATGGATAGAACATGTTCCACCTAAAAAAATATATACCAAAACATTCTTTCTTAAGGGTTGAGGATAAACAAATTAAATGTATTTCAACCTCTTGAGGCTGCATCCACTCACAAAGAAGGGCTAGTCGATGAGGCTCAAAACTGCTGTTAATTGTGAAAAAAGTGAAATCCTAAAAAAATTCAAAAAAACAAGCTGGAAGAGAGATTTGAACCTGGGCTCTCTTGGTTACAAAGCAGGTTCTTAACCATTCGGCTCTTATTCCTTCTTCGTATTAGTTCACTCTTTAATTTACTTATGGGTTCACTCATCATTTTTATATAGGCATTCCACTAAAAATCCGAAGCTTAGTGGGTTCCGTGAACCCGTAATCTATTACGTAGATCCGCCCCTGACTAGACTATGTTGTAATGGGCCTTACAGTTTAAACCTAAACTTGAAAAAATGTAAACCAAATGAACTAACATAAACGAGTTAAAACAAATGAATTTAAACAGACACTGACGAACATAAAAATATAACGGCTTCATTTTTTCAAAGATTACAATTGTTATTAGTCATACTATTCACATTAATTACTCATGTGAAAATAAATAGAACTGGCAAAAAACGTATTTGCACGTCAAACCAATCCGACCCACCCAGTTAGCCACCATTACCCGCAAAGTTTCGTCTGACCAGTTTTTGCTTATTGAAATATTTATGTAAAGTCGTGTTATATTTGTCATTATTATTGGTGCAGGTTGGTAATTATATTCATAACATGGCTACATTCTTCAGTGGGCTTGCAATTGGATTTATCAACTGTTGGCAGATTGCTCTCATAACTTTAGCCACTGGCCCGTTTATTGTAGCTGCAGGAGGAATATCAAATATATTTCTCCACCGACTTGCTGAGAATATTCAAGATGCTTATGCCGAAGCTGCTAGTATTGCTGAACAAGTCATTACATGCCCCCTCATAATTTTAATATATTTACCGCTTGCTTATATTAAAATAATATCTTTTTTTACCTTTACAGGCTATTTCATACATTAGGACGTTGTATGCATTCACAAATGAAACATTAGCAAAATATTCATATGCAGCCTCTCTACAAGCTACATTGAGATATGGTATACTGATAAGTCTTGTACAAGGACTCGGCCTTGGGTTCACATATGGGCTTGCAATATGCTCTTGTGCTTTGCAGCTTTATGTTGGAAGAGTTTTGGTTACACATGGACACGCTAAAGGTGGAGAAATTGTAACGGCTCTTTTTGCTGTTATTTTAAGTGGCCTGTAAGCATCTTCTGTTCACTTTTTCTTTTTTAATCTATTTACTTTAAGATTGGCTGGTCTGGCTATATATTATATTATATCTAATGGGTTATGGAAGTGGGTAGTAGTGTTTTTTTTAATGGCTAAAAAGGCAACGGGTCAGCTGAGTTGAATGGGTTTTGAACTTTGTCCTAAGTGTACTTATAATGCATAGTGATATAACCTTGTGAATCATTATTATTCAAAAATTTGGATTTTTTTAAATGATATGATTTTTGCAATTATATTTGGCATGCTAAGTCGAAACTAATGGCACTTTTTACTAGGTAAATGAGCCGAACTGTCACAACGGAGGATGTTCGCGTTCGTTCTTTGAGAAAATGAACTTGTTTGTGTTCGCTAACAATATAAATGAATGAACATAAGTCAACACAGACGAATGAACATAACTGAGTTAAAACCAACCAGAACTGAATATGAACAACAATGTGTTGGGCCTAAAAAGTTATTAAACTATACTAAATTGTAACGGGCCTTCAATTAATTTAATATATTAGCATAGGCAAGTAAATGAATAAACTTAAACTGTAAACTAACGAACATAAGTAGACGTAAATGAACGAACATAATAGAATAAAGTGAACAAATGTAAAGAACTTTCATGAACATAAATGATTGAATGAGACGTGTTCATGTTTGTTTTTGTGTTTAGCTATATGAACACAAGTTTTTGTTCATACTTTTTTGTTTATTAAATAAATGAACTTGCTGCTGAACGTTCGGTTCGTTTACAGGCCTAACCGTTCATTTTTGTCAGCTGTACATGATGCTTCTTTGCTGATATATTAATTTATCAAATTCTATTTGTGTTATATAGTGGGTTGAATCAAGCAGCCACCAACTTCTACTCATTTGAGCAAGGAAGGATTGCTGCATATAGACTTTTTGAGATGATTAGCCGTTCATCCGCAACCGTTAATCACGATGGAAACATTCTTGATTCCGTACAAGGAAACATCGAGTTCAGAAATGTGTACTTCAGTTACTTGTCTCGTCCTGAAATCCCAATCTTAAGCGGGTTTTACCTCACTGTCCCCGCAAAGAAAACCGTTGCACTTGTTGGAAGAAACGGATCTGGCAAAAGTAGCATTATACCACTTATGGAACGGTTTTATGATCCTACATTAGGTATTCAACATTTTAAAATTTCAATCACATTCTATCTTATTTTACTAAGCATTACTATTATATAACTATGATGTATTTTTTTTAATATTATATTTTTTTCAGGGGAAGTTCTTTTGGATGGAGAGAACATTAAGAGCCTGAAACTGGAATGGTTAAGGAGCCAAATAGGTTTAGTTACTCAAGAACCTGCTTTGTTAAGCTTGAGTATCAGAGACAATATTGCGTATGGAAGAGATGCCACTTTACTTCAAATTGAAGATGCTGCTAAAATTGCTCATGCACATACATTTATTAGCTCACTTGAGAAAGGATATGATACACAGGTACAAATAGGCCTGTAAATGAACCGAACGTTAAGGAAACCGTTCGGCGGAAGGTTCGTTTATTTAATAAACGAACGAACATGAACACATTTTTTTGTTAATTTCGTTAAATGAGAGAACATGAATGTTCGTTTATATCTACTTTATTTAAGCCCATTATAGTTGAGTCTACTTAATGAAATTAAGATATTTAGTATTACAATTCAGTGAAGTTTTATTAATTTTTTAGGTCATTATATTGATATTCAGTTCACTTCTAATAGGTGTTCGCTCAATTATGTTCGCTTATCTATGCTCAGTTCTGTTTGTTCGTGAACCGTTCTTTTTCTTAACAAATGAACAAGAGCAAGAAACCCGTTAGTTTAATTGTTCGTGTTTGATCATTTGTTCAGTTAAAGTTAAATAAACGAACATGATCATTTTCTTAACAAATGTACATGTACAAGAAAACTCTGTTCGTTTAATTGTTAGATTTTTTGTTTAGTTAAAGTTAAATTAAATAAACGAATACGAATATGCCCCATTTTTTTGTTGGGTTCGTTTACAAGCCCAGGTACAAATCATAGGAATATGTTCTTACTACATGTGGCAATTTTGACCTACTTACTTATAAATCGGTTGGCTCGTGTTATTTTATGGGTCAAAAGGAGTAATATTTTATGCCTAAAACCTTTTATAAATCTATTAATTCAAAACTAAGATTACTATTGGAATAATGCAATATAATTAATAAAAACTGTGTAATTTCAGGTAGGGAGGGCAGGTTTATCTTTAACAGAAGAACAGAAAATAAGACTTTCTGTTGCTAGGGCTGTGCTATCCAACCTGTCTATCCTTCTTCTTGATGAGGTCAACGGCGGACTTGACTTTGAAGCTGAAAAATCAGTTCAAGAGGCTTTAGATCTTTTAATGTTAGGTTGTTCAACCATCATAATTGCTAGGCGACTGTCATTAATTAGAAATGCTGATTTCATAGCTGTCATGGAAGAAGGTCAACTCATGGAGATCGGGGCCCATGATGAGTTAATAGCTTCTGATGGGTTGTATGCAGAGCTTCTTAGATGCGAAGAAGCAGCTAAACTCCCAAGAAGGTAAAATGAGTTTCACAATTGCTTTAATTTTTCATCCAAATGGACCAAATGAGTAATTATGATTATTTACGTTTGGTTATGTCTGTTTATATCCATTCATTCATGTTCGTTGGTTTAAATATTGGTTCTAAAATACTTATCACTAATATTAATTTGAATTCTGTATATGAAAAACCTTTATTATGATATATCTGTTTACTTTTAAACTTTTGGATATGTTGATCATGGTATTTTAGACTTTAACTTGAGAGCACTTTTTACTTTCTTTTGGTAGGTTTTCATTTGTTTATTTTCGTGAACCGTTTGTTTATAAAATTAACAAACGAACACAAACTTCTTCATTTTTTAACAAACAAGCATAAACCTGAAATTCCTTTCGTTTAAGTGTTCGTGTTCGTCCGTTTGATTAACTTAAACGAACGTACACCAACACGTACATTGTCATAACAAACGGACATGAACAAGTAATTCTGTTTGTTCGTTTGTTTGGTTAAAGTTAAACGAACACAAACACGAACACTTCTATTTTCTCAATGAACGAACGTGAACAAGAAATTCTGTTTGTTTTAAGTGTTTGTGTTCGTTCGTTTGCCTGATTATAGTTAGACGAAAGAACACGAACACACCCGGCTCATGTTTGTTTGGTTCGTTTACAGGCCTAAAGATGGCGACTAGAGCAGGCTGGGTCACTGGTGAAACCCTTTTTGTCAGTTAACTCATGAATAATTATTTGCATACTTATGGTTAAAAAAACATTGTTATAATAATAATAATCTAAATCTGAATAAAATGATATTTGGAGGATTTATACATCAAAAGTAGGCTTAGGGAATTTTCAACTATTTGACTGTTCCTCTTTTATCTAAATATCATAATTTGACTCGTTTGAGATAAAATACGACCCAAATCGACAAATCGACCTGTGATTTGATATCTGTTTCATATCATTTTAGGATGCCTGCGAGAACATACGAGACTGGAACTTTCCAAATTGAAAAAGATTCTTCTGCAAGTCACAGTTATCAAGAATCATCATCTCCAAAATTTGCCAAATCACCATCACTTCAAAGAGCTACCAACCTACACGCATCAGCCTGGTCCCCTGACTCCGCTTACAACTCACATGAGTCTCCAAGAAACCCGAGCCCACCACCCGAAAGAACTGAAAACGGGTCCCACTTAGATGCCCCCAACAATCAACCGTCCATAAAAAGACAAGACAGTTTTGAGATGCGACTTCCTGAGTTACCGAAAATCGATGTGGTTGCGATTCAAAGACAAACATCCCACGAGTCGGACCCGGAATCTCCCATTTCACCACTTTTAACATCTGACCCAAATAATGAGCGGTCACACTCACAAACGTTTAGTCGGCCTAATTCTCACTTCGGTGACGAACCGGTGAAAGTCAAACCGGTGAAAGAGAAACGGAAAGAGCCACCGATGTGGCGGCTTGTAGAGCTTAGCTTTGCTGAATGGCTTTATGCGGTTCTAGGAAGTACGGGTGCTGCAATCTTTGGTTCGTTTAACCCGCTTCTCGCGTATGTGATTGCGTTAATCGTGACAGAATATTATAAAAAAGATAGTAATCATCATATGAGAAATGAAGTGGAGAAATGGTGCTTAATAATCGCCTGCATGGGTATCGTTACCGTTATTGCAAATTTCTTGCAGCACTTTTACTTTGGTATTATGGGTGAGAAAATGACTGAGCGAGTTAGAAGAATGATGTTCTCCGGTTAGTAATTTCATCTTGTTTGACTGTTTTACCGATTGACCTGTTTCTTTTTAGTTAGTTTTATGTTTTTATTCTTGTTACAGCAATGCTTCGAAATGAAGTTGGTTGGTTTGATGAAGAAGAAAACAGTGCTGATACATTATCCATGCGGTTAGCAAATGATGCAACATTTGTGAGAGCTGCTTTTAGTAACCGACTTTCTATATTTATACAAGATAGTACAGCTGTACTTGTGGCGTTGCTTATAGGTATGCTTCTTCAGTGGCGGGTCGCACTCGTGGCTTTGGCTACACTTCCGGTTCTTACCATTTCTGCCATTGCTCAGGTAGGTTGACCAGAACACTGTCTATTGCTTCATAATATTCTCTTTATAAACATTTAGTATGTGAACAATAATAATTATTTCAATAATGATCTAGTTAACAAATGGATATGAACGCATAACTTGTTTGTTCATTTATGTTTGTTTATTTGTTTACGTTCGTGTATATATTCATTTAAAATATTCATGCTTCTTAAAATTTAGCTTAGTTTATGAAATTAAAGTATTACCTTTTCCTAGTTAATTTTTTTAGTCCCAACGTGGCAACATATTGATGTTCAAGTTTACTTTTATGTGGTTTTCGCTCATTTGTGTTCGTTCATTTATGTTGAATTATGTGTGTGCGTTTGTGTTCGTTTACGTTTGTGGATTGTTTGTTTATACTATACAAACAAACATAAACAAACACGGCCACATTCATTTTCTTAACGAACAAACACAAACTAGAAAACCCTGTTCGTTTAATTGTTCGTGTTTGACCGTTTGTTTGGTTAAAGACTTAAAGTTAAATAAATATATGTTTCCAACTTTTCATTTTGCAGAAGCTATGGCTAGCTGGATTTTCAAAGGGAATACAAGAAATGCACAGAAAAGCATCATTAGTCCTTGAAGATTCAGTTAGAAATATATACACCATTGTATCGTTTTGTGCTGGTAACAAAGTAACGGAGCTTTACAGATTACAGTTACACAAAATATTTACAAAAAGCTTCTTGCATGGGATGGCGATTGGGTTCGCGTTCGGGTCTTCACAGTTTCTTTTATTCGCCTGCAATGCTCTTCTATTATGGTACACAGCCCTCGCGATTAAGAAACGACACGTTGAACTCCATACAGCCATTACAGAATACATGGTTTTCTCTTTTGTCACTTTTGCCCTCGTTGAGCCTTTCGGTTTAGCTCCATACATTCTCAAAAGACGAAAATCTTTAATCTCGGTTTTTGAAATAATCAACCGTGTCCCGAAGATTGACCCGGATGACATAACAGCATTAAAACCACCAAATGTTTACGGAAGTATCGAGCTGAAACATGTCGACTTTTCTTACCCGACCCGTCCTGAGATTCTTGTACTAAGCAATTTCAGCCTTAAAGTCAACGGTGGTCAAACCGTTGCAGTAGTCGGCGTTTCGGGATCTGGAAAAAGCACAATAATATCACTGATTGAGCGGTTTTACGACCCGGTTGCCGGGCAGGTGAATTTAGACGGTAAGGATTTAAAACTTTTCAATTTGAGGTGGTTAAGGAATCACCTTGGTGTCGTTCAACAAGAACCGATAATATTTTCGACCACCATACGTGAAAACATAATATACGCGAGGCATAATGCGAGTGAAGCTGAAGTTAAAGAGGCTGCAAGAATAGCAAATGCTCATCACTTTATTAGTAACTTACCTCATGGGTATGAAACTCATGTGGGAATGAGGGGTGTTGACTTAACCCCGGGCCAAAAGCAACGGATAGCTATAGCTCGGGTGGTGTTAAAGAACGCACCAATCTTGTTACTGGATGAGGCGAGTTCATCGATTGAGTCGGAGTCTAGTCGGGTGGTTCAGGAGGCGCTTGATACGTTAATAATGGGGAACAAGACGACTATTCTTATAGCTCATAGGGCCGCCATGATGAGACATGTTGACAATATTGTTGTTCTTAACGGAGGTCGGATTGTTGAGGAAGGGTCGCATGACTCGTTAATGTCGAAAAACGGTTTGTATGTTCGGTTAATGCAACCGCATTTTGGAAAGGGTTTACGTCAACATAGGCTTTTATAGGCGGTGGCCGCTGTGGTTGTGGTGAGGTGAGAAATAGGTTTGTAGATTGCATATTCTTTTGGAGGCAAAGGATTGGATCTAAGCCTTCATAATATAATTGTTTTGTTGGTTGTAGAATCATAGTTGGTAATGTGGTTTTCTTTTTACTTTTTTTTCTTTTTCTTTCTGTTTGTTTTTCTCTTTACTATGTTGACAAGTTTGTAGATTTGTACATGCTTTTACTTTTGTATATTCTGATTAATTAAATTAAAAGATTTTCTAGTTATTGTAGGAGAAAAAAAATACATATTAGTTAAAATAAAATAACATATTATTAGTATTGCTTATTTCATCATGCTGTGTTTTGTTAAAAAACTAAAAAATAGGAAAAAATAAAAGAAGAAAAATATGAAGTGACTAAAAATTATATTTTAAATCAGTTTTACATTTTATTTATATCTAAATCCAAATCACCACTACCTCAACTAATATCAACCATACACGTGTCTTCACCTGACTCCATTGGGCTGCTTCTTAACCGGGCTTCCTAATCTACCGGCCACATGTAATACCGGTTCCTGGGCCATTACGTCTGTCATTTATAAACACAACACTCTTTCAACAAATATATACACCAACTCACTCAGCTAACAAAACTGATTAATTTCTGTGATATCCAAAACATGCCTCTTTACAGAATCACCATCGGAACTCCGGGGGAGGCCAGCCACCCGGACACGCTCAAAGCCGGCCTATCCGAGTTCATTTCCACCTTCATTTTCGTATTCGCCGGCCAAGGATCCGGGATGGCTTACAGTATGTTATATTGTTAATGTCACTAAATCTTTCACTATAAAATATAAAGTCATATACAATATCAACAGTTTTGTTATATTTTTGGATCAGATAAGCTGACCTATGATGCACCCGGCACTCCTTCAGGATTAATAGCGGCATCACTATCGCATGCATTCGCCTTGTTTGTGGCGGTGTCGATCGGTGCAAATATTTCTGGTGGTCATGTAAATCCGGCTGTCACATTTGCATCGTTCATAGGTGGCAATATCTCGTTCCTTAGTGCTATTGTGTATTGGATCGGACAATTAGTCGGGGCCGTTGTTGCATGTATGCTCCTACAATACGCCACTAGCATGGTAATATTTTCTTAACTAATTAAGGGCGCCAAACGTGTCGTGTTAGACACATATATCATGTTCGAAATAAGAACTGAACATGACATATGTGTTTGCGGGTTGACCGAAGGCGACTGGCTTTACCCGATTGTTATTATTTTGTATTTCTTTTGATTTATACTTAAAAAGAAACTTATAACAAAATCATAAAGTGCATAAAAAAATTTGTTTAAATATAAAACTTGTCAATTTAAATTGCATAATTACCTAACCATGACATAAGATGCAACTTATAAAAATAAATAAAGGGGTTAAATGGGTCAACCTACGAACCAAACCTAACTAAACCATAGATTTTGTATTAGATATTGTCGTGTTTGTGTTATGTAAGAAATTCACATCCCCTGATGGTATGAAAAATAATATCTTAAAGCTGTTGATTTATAACTTGTATAATTGCAGGAAACCGCAGCATTCGGGTTATCAACAGACGTTACCATCGGAAACGCACTTGTATTTGAGATTGTGATGACATTTGGTTTAGTGTACACGGTGTATGCCACCGCAGTGGACCCACAGAAGGGCAATATCGGGATTATTGCACCCTTGGCAATCGGTTTGATCGTGGGTGCCAACATTTTAGTAGGTGGTGCATTTGATGGTGCATCAATGAACCCGGCGGTCTGCTTCGGTCCAGCCGTGGTGAGTGGCATATGGACACACCATTGGGTGTACTGGGTTGGTCCGTTTATTGGTGCTGCCATTGCAACCCTTATATATGACAATATATTCATCGGTGAACACGATCAGCTTCCGGTAACGGATTATTAATTAATTGTTTGGTTCATGATTATGCAATTTTTGGAAGTTAGGTTTAAGGATTTTCAATTGATTTTAGAGGATTAAATAAGGTGTTACTTGGTTTTTGTTCTTTAGCTATTTGTAGTATTATCTTGTTGAATCATGTTTTTGGTTTATGTATGTGGAGGTGTTGGTGCATAAATGTCAGTAGTTCATAGTCTAGTGTCTGTAATCGAGTCTGTAATGTTATTTATGTTTTTGTTTAAGCGAAGTTGTTAACAAGTTCACCTAGGCGAACTTGTTGAACAAGCGAAGTTATGGACAACTTCGCCTGAACATATCAGGCGAAGTTGTCGTGTATTTATATTAGATGTTACGGCTTGATAGTGGGAATCGAGTTGATAGTTGTTAGCAGTTTTGGTTAACGAGTTTGTTCGGTAACGTGAGTCTGTAATAGTGATATCGTATCACGTGTTCGGTTATCAATATAACGTGTTCGTTTATCGTATCGTGTTTGTTTGATTTGCTTTCTACACTCGTAACGATCTACGCAGGGATTCCGCACCTGAGTAGACCGCGATATCTCGTGTGATCCGTCCAGGGAACCTACAATTGGTATCAGAGCATTTTCTCGATTGTGTGGTTCGGGATATTCACGCGGGTGTAGAAATCGTCCCGTTTCGACTATTTGCGGGACGTGTTTTCTGTGTTTTTGATCATTCTTACCTCCTACCATCGTGTTCAAGCCTTTACACCGTCAAAAACCTCGTTAAAATCCGATTTACAGATCTGCAGAAACTTCGTGTTCATCAGGCGAAGTTGCCGTCACTGTGCGTAGGGTTTCGGCGAAGATATAAGGTTAAGCGAAGTTATCCACAACTTCGCCTACCTTCTCAAGTTCGCCTAATTCAAGCGAAGTTCTCAACAACTTCGCCTACCTCTTAAGTTCGCTTACCTCAAGCGAAGTTAAGAATCAGCGAAGTTAATCAGCAGTGTTATCAGCGAAGTTCTTCAGCGAAGTTCTCTACAACTTCGCCTACTTCAAGCGAAGTTATCCGTAACTTCGCCTACAGTACTTTAAAAAAAAAAAAAAAATTTAACTTTTCAGGTTTCTTACTTTTCGGGAAAGATGTCGTCGATCAACATCTCTGAGTTAGTGAAGATGGAAGTTGAAGCAGGGTCAGCTACTAAGGCCCCAAGATTGCTGAAGGGAACCGATTTCGTTGCATGGAAGGATCGGTTCATACAGTACGTCAAATACCAGGATGCGAAGATGTGGGTATGCATCCAGGATGGTTATATTCCACCAATTATGGAGTATGAAGGTCGTGACCAAATCAAGAAGTATAGTAAAATGGAAGAAGAAGAGAAAAAGATGTATGAGGCTGAGAGCAAGGCTCATGCTGCTATTACTATGGCTCTTCCACAAGAGATCCTTCATACGTTTAGAAAGTACACATCAGCAAGAGAGCTTTGGGAAGCTCTTGAGAGCAGATTTGAAGGGAATGTAGGAATCCGGGCTTCAAAAATAAAATTGCTCAAAACCCAGTTTTCAGTCTTCAAGTATTTGAAGAATGAATCTTTAGATGATATTATCACTCGATACTACCATCTGATGACTGAATTGAGCAACTATTCCATTTCCTACCGAGAAGAAGAAATAGTTGAGAAGCTTCTAGATGCTCTCCCACCAAAATGGGAGATGTACACTGTGCTGATGAGGGAAGACAAAGACTTTCCCACATATGATCTAGAAACGGCAGTCAACAAGCTCAGAACCTTTGAGCTTAACATGGTCAGAAAAGAGACACCTATGGATCAGGTTCAAGATCCAGGTATGTATGGAGCTAAAGTCAACACTAGCTCAGGATCGAAGACTGAATCGGCTGCCTACTACTCGAAGGGAGAGTCGGTCGCAAACTCATCACATGAGGGTCATGTGTCAGTCAACACAAATGGTGATGTTTGCTATGTAGCAGCTGGATCGAGTGGTTCTCAATCCCAGGTAAGCAAGAGTAGTTGCTCTTCAAGTGTTCCCAGCAACAACTACTCCAAGATGCCTATGAGTGTCAAGTCTGCTGAAGAGCAGTTTGGTCTCTATGCTTTTTTTATTGCTTCATATGAGAACTATATTCAAGGGAAGATTGTTGATCCAGCTATGTTGGATGAAGATTACGATCAGATTGATGCTGAAGATATGGAAGAAATGGATCTACAATGGCAGATGGCCATGATTGTGAGGAGGGTGAAAAGGTTTATGAATAAGACCGGTAGAAAGTTTGTCGGAGGAAGACCAGGGTTCGACAAGTCAAAGGTAAGGTGCTACAATTGTCAACAAAACGGTCACTTTGCAAAGGAATGCAGGAATGAGCGTGTGGAACGAAGTCAGGGCAGGTCTACACAGCAAAGTGGAGGTTCTAAAGATTATAGTGCCATGATTTCCAGAGGAGATGGAGAATACAACTGGAACCTGCATTCTACAGAAACTTTTGAGCAGGCAAATCTGGCGAAGGTTGACACTGAAGAAAGTAAGAAGGTTACCAAAGAAGAAAAAGCTCTTATGGCAGATGTCAATGACCAGCTCTCCGAGGTATGTTCTAAACCTACATGTTCAAAATGTGAAAACTTGTCTGAGCAATTAGCAACTATAACCGATCAGTATATGTTAGGTTGGATGCTGAATTTAAAACCTTAAAAGAAGACCATCATTTTACAAAAGCAAGAGAAAATAGTTATAAAGTCAAAATAAAAGCTTGTGAAAAAGATGTTAAAAGTCTAAAAACAAAACTTGCTGAAAAAATTGAAGTGATTGATTTAAGTTATGAAGTTTTGGAAGAAAAGACCAAACTAATTGCTGAGAGAGAAAAACAGATTGCTGACCACCAGGTGAAAGTGGTGGAACTGAATCGAAAACTGGAGCAGTTCAGAAATTCCTCTGCTATACTTGATCACCTTGTTAGTGATCAAGGTTTCTCTGTCAAGAGGGGAGGAATCGGTTATCATGAGGTTCCACCACCGTACAATCACAATTACACTTTTAACCCTAGTGTTCAGAAATCTGTTGACTTTGAGGTTGCTCAGACAGTGCCAATTAAAGTAACTGTTAAAGAACCAAATGTTAGTAGAGGCGAAACAAGTTCGCCTGTTTCTAGTGTTGAAATTTCTGATCAAAGTCCAGTCTCGTCAGTTTCGGATAAGTCATCCGAGTCTGGTAAGGCAAAAGAGGAGGTTGTGTTACCCAAGAGTGGAGAAAAAGATAAAACAAATAAAAGGAGTACTCCACTAAACCCGTACGTCCCACCATATGTGAGACGAACGGGCGGTAATGTACCCTCGACATCTAAAACACCTGTTGATAAAAAGGTTGAACATAGGTGTTGTTTTAGGTGTAATCAATTAGGGCACCTAGTTGCAGATTGCCCTCTGAAGCAGCGATTCAGAGGTGTAAGGCCTACTAAAGCTGAGAATAAACCTAATAGTAATTATCATGCTGCTAAAAATGAAAACCACTTAAAATTCAAAAATGTGACTAATTCAGGTTTTCATAGAAACAAATCTCAGTTTTACACTGCTTATAACCAAACCACAAGCTATAATTCTTTCAATTCACAAAGGTTTGGTAGGCCTCACTATCAATCTTCAAGGAGGTATCCTAATAGGACTTACAGGAATTATCGAGACACTAACTTTGGAAAGCCAAAGTTTGGGATGTTTAGATCCAAGACCAATTGGTCTTGGGTCCCTAAATTCTAATATTTTGCTTTATTGTGCAGGAACAGTTGAACAGGGCTGCCAACAATCGTTGGGTTGTAGATAGCGGCTGTTCCCGGCACATGACGGGTAACAAATACTTGTTACACGATTTGAAACCTGCTCAAGGAGGGAGAGTAAGCTTTGCCGGAGAAAGTGGAGGCAATATTACTGGAAGGGGAACGGTGTCGAACGGAAAGATGACATTGGAAAATGTTAACTTTGTAGAAGAATTGAAGCACAATCTGCTGAGTGTGTCGCAGATTTGTGATAAGGAGTACACCGTTCATTTTACAAAGAACGAGGCGATTGTGTTGAAACCAGGTTTTCAGATACCAGAGGAGTGGATTGTGATGAAGGCTCCACGTGAAAGAAATACATATATTATGGATATGAGATCAACTGAAATGGCCACGGCAGAATCATGCCTTATGACAAAAGCAAGTGAATCAGAGTCCGAATTGTGGCATAGGAGAATGGGGCACATTCATCTTCGGAAGATGAACCACATTGTCAGAATGGACTTGTGCTGGGCGTTCCCTTGAAGAATTTCAATTTTGAAGATAAATGTATAGCGTGCAAGAAGGGAAAGCAGCACAAGAAATCCCATCTCACCAAGAAAGTCAATTCAATTGCCAGTACTCTGGAGTTGCTTCACATGGATCTCTTCGGTCCTGTGAATGCAAAAAGTCTTGGAGGAACTTCTTATTGCTTAGTGATCACTGATGACTACTCACGATATTCGTGGGTGTATTTCCTGAAATCAAAAGACGAAACAGCTCAGATGGTGAAGAATTTGATTACCAAAGTTGAGAACGTTATGGATAAAAGGGTTAAGTTCATCAGGAGTGACAATGGAACGGAGTTCAAGAATTTTGATATGGAGATCTTCTGCCTTCAGAGAGGGATTGAACACCAATACAGCGCTCCGTATACACCGCAACAGAATGGAGTGGCTGAAAGGAAGAACAGAACGTTAATTGAAGGAGCCAGAACTATGCTGGCTGATTCGAAGCTTCCTGTGGTGTTTTGGGCTGAAGCTGTTGCTACAGCTTGTTATGTTCTGAATAGAGTCTTAACTGTTAAAAGACTTGGTAAAACGTGTTATGAGCTTATGCATGGGAGAAAGCCCAACTTGAGTGGTCTTGAACCATTCGGGTCCCCTTGTTCGATTTTGAAGACAAATTCTAAATTTGGTGAAGTAGCCGATAAAGGAATCTTAGTCGGTTATGTTGTTGGGACTCCCAACAGACGTGTCTTCAATACATCGACCAGCAAGGTTGAGGTGGTGTGTAACACCGATATCACAAGCTACCAACCGCCAAAACCAAGCAACGGACCTGCGGAGTTTTTCGACTATGTTAAACTTTTTAAGTCTTTTAACATACCGTATTTGGATATTTCTGAAGAAGAAGAGAGAATTGCTACGAAGATGATCCTTGATGAGGAAGAGAATCTATTGCAAAGACAGCTGATCGATAAATGTCAACCTTCCTCATCAAATGCTGTCAATACCCCTGCTGCCTCGACTGAAGAAGAATTTTTCAATCCTTTTCACTCTCAGCATGAAACAACCATAGACGAGCTCTCTTCTAACTTGGAAGACAATTTGCATGTCGGTTCTGTTCCGACCACGAGAATTCATAAAGATCACCCTTTGGAGAATGTGATTGGTGATGTGTCCTCGGGTGTACAAACAAGACGTAGCTTGAATGAGCACACCTGTGTTTACACAAGCATTAAGGAGACAGGGATAATCAACGAATGCTTGTACACCTGCTTTATCAGCCAGATTGAGCCGAAAAATTATCAAATGGCTCTCAAGGACAGCTCGTGGGTCGAAGCCATGCAAGAAGAGTTGGCTCAGTTCAAGAAAATGGAAGTTTGGGATTTGGTTGAAAAACCAAAGCATGTGCATGCGATAGGCACAAAATGGGTGTTTAAGTGCAAGAGAGACGAGAAAGGGATTATCATAAGAAACAAGGCGAGGCTAGTTGTGAAAGGATTTAATCAACAAGAGGGTATTGATTATAATGAAGTGTTCGCTCCGGTGGCAAGGTTGGAAGCCATTAGATTGTTTTTGGCGTTCGCTGCTTATAAAAAGATGAAGGTATTTCAGTTGGATGTGAAGAGTGCGTTTCTGAATGGGAAAGTTGATGAGGTAGTGTATGTTGAGCAACCTCCGGGTTTTCCTGACCCAGACATTCCTGATCACGTGTACAAGTTGAGCAAGGCATTGTATGGACTACATCAGGCACCTCGTGCCTGGTATTCAACTTTATCAGATTATTTGCTTGAAAATGGGTTTGAAAGAGGAAAAATTGATAGCACGTTGTTCGTTAAGAGAGAAGGAAGCGACTTCCTGCTGGTGCAAGTCTACGTGGATGACATTATCTTTGCTGCATCAAAAGTCTCCATGTGTCAGGAGTTTGAGGATGTCATGAAGAAAAGGTTTGAAATGAGTGCTATGGGTGAACTAACTTTCTTTTTAGGATTGCAGGTTGATCAAAAGAAGGATGGGATGTTCATTCATCAGACGAAGTATGTCCATGATGTTCTCAAACGATTCAAGATGGAGGACAGCACTCCATTCGACACTCTAATCTGCGTCAATCACAAATTGGGTGCTGAGTCAGACGGTGATGCAGATGTGGACCCAACTCAGTATCGGGCTATTATAGGTTCTTTAATGTACTTAACTGCTTCTAGGCCTGATATAATGTTTGCTGTTTGTCTTTGTGCTCGTTTTCAGGCAAACCCAAAGGAATCTCACATGAAGGGTGTGAAGAGGATCTTGCGGTATCTCAAGGGCAAACCGAAGCTGGGGTTGTGGTACCCGAGAGGAGGAGACTTGGAGCTAGTCGCTTACACAGATTCTGATTATGGAGGGTGCAATCAGAGTCGGAAGTCAACAACTGGAGGATGTCAGTTTCTTGGTGGTAGATTGGTGTCGTGGCAATGCAAGAAACAGACTTCGGTCGCAATTTCAACCTGTGAAGCAGAATACATGGTAGCATCCAACTGCTGCTCCCAGGTTCTTTGGATTCAACAACAGTTGCGCGACTATGGTCTGAATTTCTTACTTAGACCTATTTGCATTGATAACACAGCTGCTATCTCAGTAACTAACAATCCCATGAAGCACAGTAAAACTAAACATATTGACATACGTCATCATTTTATACGGGATTGTGCTGAGAAGAAACTGATTTTGCTTGAAAAGGTGGATACGCTTGATAATTTCGCTGATTTATATACTAAAGCGTTTGACAAAACAAGATTTCAAAACCTTATCGAGTTTAATGGGATGATCAATCCCGAGTAGCCATGCTTTTCATGTTATATTTAAAAAAAAAAAAGGCGTCACTATCGCTTAAAATTATGTCGGTTACCACAGTTTGAAGGACATGTCTTAGGATATGTTTGGTCCTCATTTCTACTTGTAGAATATGAGGATAGCTATTAACCAGATGACTGAAAGTGACCGGGGCGGTTTATGATGAGTTTTCTTTCTTTCGTTTAAAATTAGTCGATCATACTTAGTTAGAAGGACACATACTTGTATGTGGTCGGTCCAGCTGATCCATTGGATCTTCGGGATAGCCGTTCACCTGAAGACTTGATTTGATCGGGGCGATTGAAGTCAAAAATTTTTAAGGGAAATGAAATTATTTTTCAAGTCTACTACTTCGTAAGAAGTTCGTTAGCTATGTTTAACAGAAAATTGATCCAACCTTGGAAAATGATAGATATACTGATTCTGTGTGCTTAACTAGTGAAGTTATTAGGCTTACAAGGCTTTAGGACAGTCATTGTATGTCATGGTAACTTTTTATGGTGCGTAAAAGTAGATGTGATACACACTAAAACTACTTGATTTTACGTGGAAACTCCTTACGAGTTTTGCATGTCTTCATATATATCTTTCCGAATGATAGGCAGAAAAGCGATTACCCAGTCATACACGAGCCCGTAAGTGTTCTGATTCCCGTGAAGATAG
Organism: Bidens hawaiensis; assembly: GCF_021521415.1. Classification (NCBI taxonomy): domain Eukaryota; kingdom Viridiplantae; phylum Streptophyta; class Magnoliopsida; order Asterales; family Asteraceae; genus Bidens; species Bidens hawaiensis. The sequence continues at coordinate 440,874 of NW_027491931.1, forward strand.
CGTTTCAAGAAACTGCAGTGATCCAGATTCGGGACTTGCAGTTGGTCACTACTCTGAAGTCTATGTAAATGTTTATCATAAAAAAATAAAAAAAAATAAAAAAAAAAACTTATGAGTTATTGAAACATTCTAGAGTTCAACATATCAAGACTTCTTAATCATGGAGTAAGAAAGAGAACGGGAAGCAGATGAAGAGTAACTACAAACTTAATCAGACACTAAGGGTCGAAGTCAATTCGGGGTGACTTGGGGAAAGCCAAATACGCTTTGAGAATAGATAGGAGGCATCATAATCTTTGAGTTATTGCCCACTTAAATTTTGAGGCATAATTGAATCTAACTCGTATCACAGAAACGATGAAAACCATCTTAAGTATATTACCTGCTTACACCCTGTTTCCTTATGTCATAATACAGCTAAACACGGATCTATGTGACAGTCACGTTGTTAGTATGATTCCTGTTCGGATCTTTTCTAAAACGTAGCAGTCCCTATCGAGACTGAAATTTGATCCCTTATACTTTAATTGTTAAAAATTTTCTTTTTATGTAGTTGTATGCTTTTATAAAAGGTTACTTGGACTTGATCATGTTAGTTAATTCTTAAAGGGAAGTTTTAAACGTTAATTGCAAAATGTTCAAATTATAAGGGTTGATTTTGTAAATATAGGCGATGTTGTTAAACAGGCGAACTTGTGAATAACTTCGCCAAGGCGAAGTTAACCGTAACTTCGCCTGTATAACTTCGCCCCTATATAAGGATTTTCAAAGGTCATCAGTTCATTATTTGAATTCTCAGCGAACTTATTCTCGATAATCTCAGCGAACTTATCCGATTTACATCCACTTATCTTTTTTCGATTTCAGTTAGTATTCAAGGTGTGTTTGGATTCTATATCTTATACTCGATGTTCGATGTTGTTAATCCTAGGTTGTTTCGACACCCGCTAAAAAACTTCGGACGTTCGAAACCTATACCCGATTTCAAAACTTGTTTTACGTGCTCATGAACAAACTGATCGTCCGGACTGCCTTAATACCATGTGTTTTAGTCTCCTAAATCGTCAAAATTGGCCGAAACACCAGATTTTCGAGTTTGAATCAAACTCATTTTCGCCGATTCATATTCAGGCGAACTTAAGGTTTAGGCGAAGTTATCCGTAACTTCGCCTGATGCTCAACTTCGCCTGAAGCTTAAATTCGCCTGAGGCGATGTTGTGGTGAGACGAAGTTATCATTAACTTCGCCTGGATCCTTTTAACTTAACAATTATTAGACGAACTTAAAGATGAAGCGAAGTTGTTCCCAACTTCGCCCCAACTTTAACTTCGCCTATACAGTTTTTATCACAACTTCGCTCATGGTAACAAGCGAACTTGTGTTATGTCTTAATGTTTATCTAACTTGGTTCGTTTTTTGCAGAGATGGCTGCTGTTGCCGGTGCTGGAGGTGCTGGAGGAGATGACGGAGGAGATAATCAGAGGCAATTCTTCCCGGGTCACAACATGTTCATCACCTTAGACCCGGAAGCAAGTGGTGTGGAGAATTATCGCGAGATAATCACATTCCTCCTACGCTCGAGGATATTCCACGCAATCACGACGACACTGCCGATATCCTTACCCAATATCGAGGACTTCTGGCAGACGGTGGAGTACGATTGTCGTGTTGAGCCCCCGGTTATGAGGGCAACAGTCAATAACCAGGAAGTTCAGTCCTCGTCTGAACAGATACGGGTGGCGTTACGTTTTGGAGAGGAGACTCGGGACGACCCGACTGACTTTGTGGCTCCGTTTCGTGATGGAGCATTCCTACGAATGGGATATTCTGGTCCCTTGGGCGATACCCAGAGACGGAAAGGGTTCCTACTTGATCAGTGGCGCTTCCTCATGCACATTATGATAGTATGCATGTCTGGGAGGAAGGCGGGCACTGATGGTATGGGTGCGACCATGCAGTCAGCAATGACTGCTCTGACTTATAACAAACGTTATAGCTTTAGTCAGATGGTCTTTTATGAGATCGACAGACAAAGGAGGGCGATAGCTCGTGAGCGGTTCATAATGTATCCAAGATTCATCCAGATGATCTTGAACCATGTGGCTCCGAATTTGCCTCAACGACGCCCGATAAGATACGTGGAGAGTGTGAGCAAACGTATCTTTGCTCAATGCCGTACTTCGAGTGCGAGGAGCAAGCCTGAACTCCATCCAAGGCATACTCCACTCTTTGGGTTCTTAATAAACCCAGGGTATGTGCCAGCTCGGGGGGATGAGTTCAGAGACCCTCAACCACAACAGGCAGGAGCAACTCGAGATGTACCTACTGTGCCTGTGGTGGCGGCTGAGGAGGATGTAGACCTTGATGCTGCATTTGGCGGCCAAGGATTCTTCGACATGGATCGTTTTGATCCACATGAAGAAGTGCAGGTCTCTGCTGCACAAGTTAGGGAAGTGAGTGTAACTAGAGCAGCTACGACGGTGGCTGACTCAGATCTTGACGATGTTATGGATGAGGCGAGGAGGATGTTGGTGACTAGAGAGAGGACGTTGGGGAAGAGGAAGAGGACAGTGGATGATAGTGAGTCAGAAGAAGAAGAGGAGGATATACACAAGTTGATCAGACGATCAAGACGTGAAAGGACAGGTGCTGGTATGGGAGCTGGAGAGACTTCACGAGTTATACGTTTTGCTCCATCCGCACTGTCAGGTATGTCAATTGTTCCTACTTCTGTACAGGTTACAAGCGCCGCAGATGTTTCCGTGGTGGCTACATCAGCTGTCGGCATCCCATCCATCACTCTACAGACGATGACTCCGGAGATCGTGTCGTTACCACCTCCAACGCTTACTCCTTCAGAGGTGGTGGCACAATTTGTAGAGTCTACCGTTGTTGCAACTGCAGGGTTGTCGGTCACGATACCACCTGCGGTTACGTCCACAACTGCTTCTGAAGTCCCGGTTACATTCGAGATCCCTCCTCAGTATACTCATGACACATCTAACATGAGGTTTGATTTCGATGCAACCCTCTCAGACTCGGAGAGAATAGCTGCACTTGAGCGGGTCGTGGCAGAGCAATCGAGGATAAACTTTATCCAGACCCAGGCTATTCAGCGCCTTGTAGCAGAGAATCAACTACAGTCGTCCCTCCTGGTTGAACATGGGCGAATTATAGATGCTATGAATGAGTTCTTGGCATCTCAGGGGGAGACAGGCTGTAGAGGCGACGAGTTAAGGACGAAGAAGAGAAATGACAGAGACGATGATCCCAATGCACCGAAAGGTGCAGGTGGTGAGTTGCCAAGAACTACTCAAGTTCTTGGGACTTCCACAGCTCAGGGGGAGTCTGCGGGTGTAGTTGGTGGTGATGAGGTGGTGATGGTTGATGATGATGATGATGATGATGTGATCGATGCGTTGAAAGAATTGGATGATGATATGCTAGAAGATGATGTGATGTTTGATGATGATGTGCTGCCTATTGAGGAGATTGAGAAGATTGGAGCACAGATTGTGATTGAAGATGAGATTGAAGAAAGTGAAATAATTGAAGAAAATGTTGAACATGAGATCCCAGATGTTGAGAAAGCCGATATGGGTACTGAGATGGAAAATGATGAGACTGAGTGGGAGGAGCAGCCTAGGTGGAAAGAAGGATATGCTCATTGGTTTATTAAGACTAAAAAGCCTGCTGTTCCAACCATGTTCAAGAAGAATTATAATATCAAAGGCTATGCTGAAGCGAAGAAAGGGATTATTTGCTGGATCTATGATGAGCAGTTGAAGCTCTTTGTGCTCAAACGGTATGACGGCGTTCAGTATTTTAAAAGAATGTTAAGGTCGTTGAATACATTGCCGGAATGTGAAGTGAAAGACTTAGCCAGATTGGGGTTAATCAATCGAAGTGACGATAATATGGCTAGAGTCATTGAGAAAATTGTTTGGAGAGAGAGTTTAAAAGAGAAGAAGTTTGAGCTGTTGAAGCCACAAAAGGGAAAACTTGTTGAGGACAAGGATAGAGGTCTAAGAACTGATGGAAAACCTTGGATGGTAATGAAGTATAAACCGATCCGGTGCCTGAAAGAAGTACCGATGAAGCTAATGCCCAAGGATGTGCTTAAAGACCTAAAGTGGTGATACGTGATTTGTGAGACAGCAGAGGCGGTGATGGAAGACGAGGATGAACAAGAGCTCATTAGAGTTTACGATCCGATGCATTTGGTAAACTTATCGCAAGCTGATCTGAAGGTGCTTAATGAGAAGAAAATCTTTTATATTCCTGCTTGGAAGTATCAAAGAGTCGTGTCAGTTTGTGTTAGAGAAGGAGTGCATGCGTGAAGATACAGGATTACAAGACAAGAGCTTAAAGATCAAGATATGAAGCTACTGCCAAGGGGGAGTCTGTTGGTACATAAATGTCAGTAGTTCATAGTCTAGTGTCTGTAATCGAGTCTGTAATGTTATTTATGTTTTTGTTTAAGCGAAGTTGTTAACAAGTTCGCCTAGGCGAACTTGTTGAACAAGCGAAGTTATGGACAACTTCGCCTGAACATATCAGGCGAAGTTGTCGTGTATTTATATTAGATGTTACGGCTTGATAGTGGGAATCGAGTTGATAGTTGTTAGCAGTTTTGGTTAACGAGTTTGTTCGGTAACGTGAGTCTGTAATAGTGATATCGTATCACGTGTTCGGTTATCAATATAACGTGTTCGTTTATCGTATCGTGTTTGTTTGATTTGCTTTCTACACTCGTAACGATCTACGCAGGGATTCCGCACCTGAGTAGACCGCGATATCTCGTGTGATCCGTCCAGGGAACCTACAGGAGGTCATGCACCAATTGCACTAATTTTGACGTTATTTTACTAATCTCGTGAAAATAACGTTAAAAGTGGCGGAAGGTTAATCAGGCATCATGTGGTGGCGTTGATAGCCGAAAGACGAGGGTACATGCACCAATCAGCCGGTATCCCGATGATTGAGTGCTATGTGCTTTATGTCCAAGGCTTGATGCAAAACTACTATCGAGCCGGGGGTCTCACCGGAAGCAGCCTCTCTATCCCTATGGGGTAGAGGTAAGGCTGTCTACATCTTACCCTCCTCAGACCCTACCATAGTTTTGCTATTGGTGGGATATACTGAGTACGATGATGATGATGATGATGATGATGATGATATGTGGAGGTCATGAGTTTATTCTATTATAGTCACCATATTTTTTCTTGTTTGGAAATTATATGACACCGACTAACAAGAAACTAGCCGAGAATCAACAAAGTTACAAACATGAGTGGGTTTTGTGACCAAACCGGCCACCCTGTTAATGTTAACCTTACTATTTCTATTTACAAACCACAATATGTGAAATTAAAAATCGAACGAAAAATATCTATAAGTTTCCCCGACATATTTTAACAATGCAATTTTGATATACCGATTTCTTTGTAGTTTTAAGTAGATCGACTCTGGCCTGTCATAATATCTCTCGTGTTCTTAGAAGGCCGAAGAACCAAATTCGCTTCTCTAGCAACCACATTCCAAGTCCTCACAGGAACAAAACAAGTGTTCCATCGTCTCATATTGAATGGAGAAAAACAAAACAAGCATCAATACTTCTATTCGCTAGATTTAACCGAGTTGTAAGACAATCTAATAAGATCCACCAAGCAAAGAGGTTAACCTCCCTAGCAGTGAATAGATTCCTAATAGTATAGCCCTATCTCCATTTAGAAGAGTCATCTGGTCAATATAGAACCATACTGTCTTAACTAGAAAGTCTACATACATCATCATCCATGTTCCAACTATAGTTATAAATGGCGTATATTCGGAGATGTAATACCTTGTTTAACCGATAGAAAACCGAACATTTTTTCATAATGGATATATTACTTGACATATAGTTGTATAATCATAATAAGTCCAGTGGATAGTTGGTTACCTATTAAACCTAAAGGTCGACGGTGTAAATATTTAAATTTACTTTGAAGTAGGTTAATAGATGACATATCTTAAAATTGAATTTGAAACACGCAATACTACGTTTCCGTCTCCTATAAAAAAGGAACTTTTTGTACCAAAGATTAATTTGTGTTTAAATACAAACCATCTTTTCATCACAAACCCTAATTCTCTATTTTCTTCCTGCCACCGCCTGCTGGATGTACCACTCGTAGTCATCACCATCACCGAGCCACTATCGTGTTGTTTACTCCGTTTGTCACTATCTGAAACCAACCAGTGGTTTGCGCTCAAGGTCGATTATACTTGAGAGAAACAGAAAATAATAACAAAACATAATACCTGTATCTTGTAAAAGTGGCTCTCTTGATTGACACTACTAGAAAACAAGTCATATTCTCACGAAAATTTCCTACAAATTTCCTAAAACAAAAGATTCCAACAGATTTCTAACAAATCATCAACGAAATACTAACAATATGTTTTTTTGTTGGAAAATTGTTACAACTTCCTATGAAAATTTTCTACAAATTTTCTACAAAAAGTAGTTCCAACAAATTTCAAACGAATCATCAACAAAATAGTGACAATATGTTTTTTTGGTTGGAAAAATGTTGCTAACTTTCCAACAAAATTCCAAAAAAAAAATATATTTATCAATTTTATATATTATTATTGTTGAAAATTGTTGGAATATATTATAATAGTTAATATGCACTGAAATAAATTGGTTTTGGTTCAATGGTAGAGCACTCACTTTACTAGTGAGAGGCAGGGGAGTTCAAACCTCACTACCACCAATTTATATGGGAGATATGAGCGATGACCTTGGTTTGCCATGGTTCGAGTCCTGATATCACCCGGTTTTACCGGCTCCTCGCTGTCGTGCTATTTCGCGGGCGTGGCGGTCGGTTTTACCAAAGGTAATTTAGGTTAATTTAGGATATTTGTTAGTTTCAACTGTTATTTGATTGGATTAATCTAATCTGGAGTTGTTCTTATGGCGTTAGGTTACTGATTATTGATTATATGTGATGCACTCCACCTGTTTGATAAAATGCCTATGAAAAGTTTTTATCCCAATTCTTTTAATGTTAGTTGATGAGTTAGTGTGAATTTGAATTTTAGCAAAGTGTTCTTTCCAGACTCCATTGTTGACCAAAAGCAGAGTGAGTGAGCTCATACATTGATTCTATTTTATCTGATTTTGACTATTGGTTTACCTAACGTCGTTGTCTATTAATGAGATTGAATTGCTCGTTGTTTACAACTAGTGTTATGTTCAATTTGTTAAGATGAATAAAGATTAAACACACCCTAAGTTGCTTGGAGAAAACAAAGCCTCTGTTTTCGGTATGCACGTATGGATGATGCTAATGAAGTAGTAGTAGTAGTAGTATTAAGACGCTCCTTTGCTGTTTTTTTATTAAATGAAAAATTAATCTGGAATTTTTGTGCTAGGTCCACCAACATCTATTGATGCGTTGTAGAGTTATCAAACTGTAGTCGAAATGATTTAAGGTTGATGTTGGTTCAAATTTCAAAATTGGCATGGCTGTTTAACTTGATGAGTCAGTGTGAATTTGAATTTTAGCTTATTAAATTTTATCAAACTATAGTTATTAAACTTTATTGTATGATTTGTTGTATAAAAATGTTGACAGTTTGTTCAATCGATGGATAAAAATATTGCCGAATAGAGAATGGATGTGCACGATGAGAACCACTAGTAATGGCACCTACATTTTGTTAATTTTCTCCTTGAAACAGTTGAAAATTAATTTCCAACAAAAATTAAAAAATTTAGTATATTCGTTAATTTGTATTGTCATTTTAGAATATTTTTGTATTGTTGATGAACATTTTATTGTATAATAGTTTCTGAAACCGGAAAATGTTATTTTCAATAGTTTAATCGTTATATGTCATGCTTTATTGAAGCTCTTTTATTTGCACTCTATATTTTGTTAAGTTTCTCCTTGTAAGAGTTGAAAAAACTATTTTACATTACATTAGTATTCTATTAAATTTGCTTATGTGCTTAATTCTTTAAGCTTTGTCTTATAAATGCATTGAACTTTTGTTTTAAAGTAACTTGTTCTATTAAATGCAGGGTATATACATCATGTCTGGTAGTCAACGCAATCGTCCTATAACTCTTGGCGGACGTGCACCTACAGGTAGACATGGTCGTCGTGATGGGGGATCCCAACAGTCCGGTCTTCATAGTGGTGCCGGAAATGCTGGCCAAACTCTTAGTTCAGTGAGACGCGACATTCTTCACGGTGGGGCATCCCGGGAGTTTGGTCCTGCTAGTAATGATGATGTTACTGGACCGAGTATTTCTAAACAGAGACACGACATTCCTCGCGCTGGGGGATCACGGGAGTCCGGTCCTGCTAATAATGCTAGTAATGCTTATGTTACTGGACCGAGTCTTACTAAGCAGAGGCGTGACGTTCCTCGCGGTGGGGGATCCCGGGAGTCCAGGCCTCCTAGTAGTGCCGATGTGTTCGGTCTTCCTAGTGATTCTAGCGTTGCCGGGCAAACTCTTACTTCAGCGAGATGCGACATTCTTGAGTTGGGGTGTTTCTTCACACACGGGTTTGTGACGATGATGATAATGAGTTGGATGACGATGACTCCAGTGATGATTTTGATGAAGATGATCCCTCTACAAGTGAATCAGTGGAGCCTCGTGACACATTTCATAGGAAATGGATTGCACGTTTTGGTAAAAAGTATGTTTCTAATTTTCAACATTCTAAGTTATTTTGTTTATTAATGTTGTAAATAATATACTAATTTGGTTATTTCAATATTGTAGGTTTGGGAATGGTACGGTTCACATGAGTACTAGAGCGACATTTTGATGGACCCTGGGTTACATTTAGAAAGGTCACAAAAGATATACTAATTGGATAGTATGTTTGGTTGCTTTAGGGTACTAAATACAAATAATGTTATTTATATATCTTATGATATTTTGTTTTAATTTTGTATTTTTAACTTTTACTTTTTGTTTTTACAGACCATGTGGAGATGGGATCCGCAAGATGACAAAAGCATATATGAAGGATTTATTAGCGTGTTAAAGGATCATTATAGAAACATCATGGGTGAGTGGAGAATACAATCTAAACAAAAAGCCAAGATGGATGGTTATGTTATTAAGAATGATGAAAAAAATTTGAGAATCACTTGCAAATATCCACCCAATGTTGTGCCTCTTGAAACATGGAAAGAAATGTGTAAGGTATACGAGTTAATACATTAATGTTTTATTTTAAAAATTATTTCAATATTCTATTAAGTATACATATATTTCAGTTGAAAATAGTATTAGAACACCCCTGGATGGCTAAAAAAGTCTAAAGTTATGAAAAACAACCGCAAGGACAAAGTACAGGGTTATCTACCCCGTCATGCAGGCGGGTCTATGGGAAACTTATACTTTTGTAATGACAAATTATCTTTGAATTGATCCTTAATAATTCACTTTTCTTTACTTATTTCTTTCTTATATTCTGAATTTTTTTCATTTACAAATTTTAGTAGAGGTTTCTTTGCGTAAAACTCATGATGTAACATATATCAATTAAACTGAGTTCATGGTAACTTTGACTGCGTTTATTTGAAACACAGTGTAAATGTGCAGTCAGGGGCCCAAATCATAACTAAAATTTTATCTTTATTTCAGTTGGTTACTTACAAAACTTGTCACATTTTAAATAAAACAACTATTAGAAGTAGACGAAATGGCACCCATTATCATATCATAATGTCTCTGTTTTATATTTCATAATTACTCAGTTTTTTAATGTAGGAAAAAAAAGGAAAAAACGGCTTCAGTTTTGTCTTTGTTGATACCACGCCACCAAGGAGTGTAAAGAAAGACTATCAGCTCGGGAAATTGATGTTAATGACCTGAAGGAGTTAGAGTTTTGTACGGAACGAACAAGAAAATCATATGTAAGTTATCTTTATTGTTTATATATAATTATCGTATTAACTTTTAGTGTAATAATAATCATGTTGTTTTGATAAAATGATAGGTAGCGTACAAGAAAAAACTTGCAAGGTTGTATGACTCGGACCCCAGTCAGCATCCAACGGATGATCTTGATGTATGGGAGAGTGTGCAGCCCAACAATCGTGTTGGTCGGATGTTTGGGATAGGATCTCCTGATCCACATTTTGTAGTGGGCGGAAAACCATCTACTACTTGCGGGTCTAGCTCATATCTTGATCCCCAACAGTCGCAGAGGTATCGTTGTTATTATTATTAGCGTTACTATTATGATCTTCATCATCATTATAAAAAAGTTATGTTGCAATTTAGAAGTTCGGTTCGTTTATGTCGATTATGGTTCGGTTAAGGCAACTTGCTCACAATGCCAACTATTTGTGTGTTTTGTGTATGTATTGTGTAATTATATATGTTTTAACAAATGTTTAGGTCCAAGACGTAAACTCGATTTAAAAAGGAACGACAAGAGTTGGAAAATCGATTGCAACAATTGGAACGCGAGAAGGTCGATCGTGAAGAAAGGGAGCAACGTGAGTAGGTCGTGTGTGAAGAAAGGGAGCAACGAATGCAAAAACAAATAGAAGATATTATGAGGAAATTAAATAGTCCCGATACTTAATTGTAGTTTGGTGATCCTTTATCGAAGTGTGTTGGGTTTGTAAAGCATACTTATATTGGAACCTTTTCTACGTGTTTTAGATTCTTTCTGAAAATTTTTGCATATTCCAGGTTTGTTATGATCTTTTTCTGCATATTTCAGGTCATTTTTTGAATTTTTATGCAAATTTTGGAATTTAATTTTTATTTTTTTTGTTTAAATTTAGTTTTTGTTGGAAGTTTGTTGGAAATAAAAAGAAATAAATACAAGTATTCGTTGGAAATTTGTTGGAAACTGTGTTGCAAATCAAAAAATAGCTTTTGTAGGAAAGTCGTAGGAAGTTTGCAACAACATACTTTTGTAGGAACTTTGTAAGAAAAGTTGTTGGAAAATGGTTGAAAATGATTTTCAAGCATGTGTTTTTCCCACGAAACTTTTTTGTTGGAAAATTGTGAGAAAGTGGGTTTTCCAACAAATTTCTAACGAAATTCGTTGTAGAAAAATGACTCATTTTCTAGTAGTGTGAGGAAAGGATCATAGTTTCATTCTTTTCATCTTCTTTTGGTTACAGTCAACACGTGTTTATACCCTATTCCCTACGCTTTTGATACTTTTGGTTTCCTTGCGTATGAGGCTGTAGAGCTACGTAGCCGTGTCTAACATGTCATGAATAGTAATGTTGTGGCCCCATGATCTACGTATTATTTTTAAATGACTTAATTTTGCTATTCAAAAAGGCTAGCGGAGCAGTTTGCTGCCCGATTGCGTTGTAAACACTACTTTTTAATGAAATATACGATGGTTTGACCGCTAAAAAATATAGATAGATAATACATGTCTTTATTTTGTCTTTTGTTCTTTTAACATGCTCATTTTGTCTTTTCTAAGATGGTTAATGGTTACGTGACATCATGAATGGTTTTTGTTTACAGGATGCTTCTGGCCATTTTCTCACTGATTCACATATAACAGTTTTACTATATGTTAATTGTGAAAGACAAGTTTTAATGAAGTAACAGGGAGCAAGCTCTAGAAGCTACTTGATAGTACGAAGTATAAAGAAACCATATTTGATGCATTGTGCTTACCAGGTATGTTTCAAATAAGTTTAAATTTTACTTGTATTATGTGTTACCTTACTTATTGGTTAGGTCCTTGAGTTAATAAACGTATTAATAGCTTAATAATTAGTTATTGATAAGCTGGTTCAAGGAGCTTAAACTGTGGTGGGTCAACCCAACCATGACAAGGAATACCACCAGGGGTAGACCTTCAAGATAATTAATCAACTATTACCAATTAAATACTGACAATTAGTTTATGTATGCTTCTTCTTTTAGTTTATGTGTTGTAAACTAAATTTTTCAACTGACTTTATTGGTCATGGAGTGGCATACTTATCTATAAAAGAATTAATAGTGATGAATCTTCTGATTTGGAATACTATAACTTATTGTAAAATGGTACTTGACATCCAATGTTCTTGTATAAATGGCATCTACAATATAGATAAACAAACCGTTTAAGAACACTTGCTTACGAAGGGGTTCATGCCTCACAGGGCCGACTCAAAGGGAGGGTGAATGACTCTGATGCACGGAAACACGACCTAGGTGCCGTATCCCGTCCCGGAAATTCGCCGTGGACGGAAACGCCGTTGGGACGGCAGGAAACGTTTCTTGACCGTTTCTGTAATGTTGGGGACGGCCATTGACCGTTTCAAAAATTCCAATAGTGTTTCGATACGTTTCCAGGACTTTGGGGACGATTTTTAAACGTTTCCGGCGCCACATACAGTTTCCGACGCCGGAAAACGGATGAAGAAGATGAAGGAAGAAGAAGGCGGCTGTTTTATTAATATAAGTTTAGGGTTTAAACAATAAACCCCTTGATATGTTAGTTGTTTGCATTTAGTCCCTAAACTTTGTTAATATTTACATAAATAGTATTAAATTAGGTTATGCATTTTAACATTTAACCCCTCACTATTTAGACTAGCTTACATTTGGTCCTCAACTTATAAATTTATACATAAAATGTTTAAATGACATTATATAAATAAAAATTATATATTTATTTATTTGTTACTAATAATTAATTACCTATGTAATATATATTTATTTTTTATATGTATTTATTGCCGTACCCGTACCGTACCAGTTTCTTGATTTTTTGAGTTTTGCCGTTTCCCGTACCAGTTCCCATGCAACATAGGTGAATGATCAAGACCCAGTCTCTTGAAAGGCCTGTAATTATTAAAAAAAATTTTATATATAATTTTCTTTTAAAACAAAAACTTATAAAAGACTTCATGCTACAATGAAAAAAGTGCTAATCCATGCAATCAAATGTTATGGGTTTAATTTTCATGAGTGGTGTTGTTTTTTCTTATTAAAAAAAAAATTTCTTTTGTGTTTTAGTGGACCATTATTATTATTATTATTAGTATTATTATTATTATTTTCTTTGGTCTGTATTAGGCTTTGAAAATGTAACACAATTGATAAAATTATTAGATTATTTGTCACATAATTAAATACGTAATTTTAGTGGTCCTTGCTATTACTCGTCACGGGTTTCGAAATTTTAAAGGATTCTCAGAGGCATCCATGATGCCTCGTTACGACATATGGTGTGAACATGGTGAAACTTCCGCCCGCCAGGTAGTACAATCGTCTACTATTAGGGAAGTTGTTAGTTATGATAATGAAGATGGATGTAGACGCACCGTGTTGGATAATCTGTATTCGTCTTATTTTAATCCAACAACACACTCAAATCTAGATTCAAATACATTTGAAGGAGATGTATCGAGTTTAGAAACAATGAAATTCTATGATATGTTACAAGTTGCTGATGAGCCTTCGTGGGAGGGAAAGAAGGTCATAGGTTGTTCAAAGTTATAATCTGCCACAATGTTTTTGAATTAGATCCCACTTTACATTGTATCTAATGCATGTTACAACCACAAGATTTCCATGAAGGCATTGTTGCTCGAAGGGAACAAGCTATCCGAAAAATTTAAGATACAAAGAAGAGTTTATGAAAACTTGGTCTTCTTAAAAAAGGATTGATGTTGCAAAAATCACTGCATCCTATTCCATAAGCAAGTCAAGACATTGACAAAATGTAAATGGTGCGGGGAATCTTGTTACAAGATTTGACAAAATATGTAACTCATTTGGTGATAATAAACATGTCGATTGGTCCTAGACTTAAGTAGTTGTATATAAGTAAAGGAGTGCAAAAGATATTACTTGGCACCATGATCACACAAAAAAGACGATAGCATAACACATCTAAGTAATGGTATGGCTTGGAAGTGTTTTCACTCGGAGAATCCTGGTTTTGCGAATGAGATTCGTAATGTTCGTTTTGGGTTATGCACCGATGGTTTTAACCCAAATATCACAAAATCATGCTCGTACTCATTATGACTTTTCTTTCTTTCAATCTATAACCTACCTTTGTGGATGTGTTTGAAAGACACATTTGTTAAATTGTGTTTGGTTATTCCTAGGCGAAAGAGCCCGAGTTAAAAGCTAGATGTGCTTCTAAGGAAACTAGTAGACGAGCTGAAAGTGTTATACGAGGAAAACAATAAAGTTTGTAACGCTTATTGTAAAGAAATTATCATTATGAAAGATATTCTTTTATGGACGATCAAGGACTTCCCCACCTATGCAATGTCATCTGGCTGGAGCAAGCATGGTCGCGTGGATTGCCCACATTATCTGGGAGACATAGAAGCTTTTTGGATGCATGCCTGAGGCAAACCAAGTTTGTTTGACTGTCATAAGAGATTTTACCTCAATAGACCCATTTCGTTTTGTTGAGATGAATTTGTGCTGATTAATCTATATTGTCATCATTTGGACCTACACTTCAGTTAGATTGTTGGCAACTACTTAAACAAGTATGTTACATTTAAAGTGTTCATGAATGTGTAACACATAATCCAAAGAATAAAGTTTTAGAATTTGGTAAAACCCATAATTGGGTAAAGAGAAGCTTTTTTGGAAGCTTGAATATTGGCCACGTTCTTAATCCGTCACAACCTTGATGAAATGCGCATTGCGAAAAATGTTTTTAAGAATCTATATCAAACAATCATGGATACTCAAAAAACAAAAGATAATATCAAGGCAAGGATGGATATAAAAGAAGTTTACAGTTGACCATCATTGCAAACTTGGGTGGGAGCCAATAACATCAAGTAAACAAAGGTTGTACATGGTTGAAAACAAAAAAGTTCCATACGGGTATTATGCTTTTGGTTTCTTGTGTTTAGTATTGTCTTCGTCACAAGTATGCAATGATGGTCGATTGCAAATTTCTTTTAAATCCACCCCTACCTTGATTTAATCTTTTGTTTTTTGAGTATCCTTAATTGTTTAAATTAGATTCTCAAAAACATTTTTCTCAATGTGAATTACATCAAGGTTGTTTTGGACTAACAACATGAGCCTATTTTCAAGCTTCTAAAAAATGTTTCTCTTTAACCAATTATGGGCTTTACCAGATTCAAGTTTTTTATTCTTTGGGTTATGCGTGACACCCTCATAGACACTTGGAATATCACATACTTGTTCATATATTTTCCAACCATTTAAATCAAATGGATGTCCAAATGATGGTATAGATTGAGCTACATCTCTATCTCTAAGAAAATGCTGCGATCGAGGTGAAAATCTCCGATGATAGCCAAATCAGCTTGGTTTCCCTCCATCATGCAACCATAAAGCTTATGTATCTTTCATAAAGTGTGAGCACACATGTAGCCAGATAACATTGCATACGCTGAGAAGGCACTGGCCTTCCATCAAAGAATATATTTAATATTGTCTTCGTCACAAGTATGCAATGATGGTCGAGTGCAAATTTCTTTTAAATCCACCCCTACCTTGATTTAATCTTTTGTTTTTTGAGTATCCTTAATTGTTTAAATTAGATTCTCAAAAACATTTTTCTCAATGTGAATTACATCAAGGTTGTTTTGGACTAACAACATGAGCCTATTTTCAAGCTTCTAAAAAATGTTTCTCTTTAACCAATTATGGGTTTTACCAAATTCAAGTTTTTTATTCTTTGGGTTATGCGTGACACCCTCATAGACACTTGGAATTATCAGAATAATAAAATACTTTTATTGAATGATTAAAAGCATACAAGAACAACCGATCGAATGATTGGTAAGAACAATAACCCAATGATTTGAAATACAAGATATAATAAAGTGAACTATTGTATGTTCTATATTCTGGAGCAGCAGCCAAGGCTTGTTTATATAGCCATCCACAAGAAGCAAACAAGGAAAGAGATCAATCACCCTTAATCAAGGGAATCACCATTAATCTTTGACAGCCTGGAGATTGAGTGCAAATCTTGGGATATCACTGGTAACTTCTAGAAGAAAGGAGGCGGAGAGAAGGCTGGACAAGAGCTTGGACAAATATAAAAAGGGCCTTGAACAAGGCAAGATCTTGATAGTCCATTGAGCCAAAGAGAAGCCCAAAGTAAGAAATATGAAACCAAACAAACATAGAGTTATATTAATAATATGTTTGAAATTAAATTGAAACGAGACTATATTTTTAACACCCCCCTCAATTTAATATGCAAACATGTCAAACATATTAAGGAGATTGCAAATGCTCTCATGATGGTTTACTATAAGTCCTTTGGTAAACATGTCTGCTAACTGATCTTTTGATTCAATTTTTATAATTTTAATAAAGCCAGAAGCAATTCTTTCTCTTAGAGTAAACAAGTCCATTTCAAAATGTTTAGGTCTATCATGAAAAACTGGATTTGCTGCTATCGATATGGCAGCAGAGTTGTCACAAAACAAGGAAATTGGTAATTTTATTTTTACGTTCAATTCCCTAAGAATATTTACCAACCATATAACTTCATCAGTAGCAGAGCACATAGCTCGATACTCAGCTTCAGCAGAGGACCGTGAAACGGTACTTTGCTTCTTGCTTCTTGCTTTTCCATGCAAAAACCAGTAACTGACCTTCTTGTGTCTAAACACTTTCCTCAGTCTGAATCCGCATATGCAGTCAAGTTAAAAGATGTGCCTTTCTCAAACATAATTCCTTTACCTGGAGATTTCTTTAGGTATTGTAGGAGCCTCAAGGCAAGTTGGAAATGTGATTTAGCAGGCTTATGCATGAATTGACTCAAAAACTGGATAGAATATGATATATCTGGTCTAGTGTGTGACAAATAAATGAGTTTTCCTATGAGTTTTTAATAAACAGTTATATCAAACAGATAATCATTGTTTTGTTTGCAAAATGACATGACTGAGATTAGTTTTTCTCAATAGGGGTGTTGTCTGGTTTGCAAGCTGTAAGACCAAATTCAGCTAACAGATCCAAACAATACTTTCGTTGGGACAGACATATGCCTTGTGTTGATCTGATAACTTCAATCCCAAGAAAATATTTTAAAAGACCCAAATCTTTGATTAAGAATTTTGATTGTAACATTTTTTTTACCTTATTTATTTCAAACACGTCACTACCTGTCAAGACTATATCATCGGCATAAACTAAAAGGACAAGAAATGAAGAATGTGTAGATTTAATAAATAAGGAGTAGTCACACTTACTTTGTATAAAGCCAAAGTCAAGGAGGGTACTGACCAGTTTCTCATTCCACATACGTTGAGCTTGTTTTAGACTATATAAGGATTTAACTAGCTTGCAAACTTTAGACTCGTTTTTTGAGAAAAAACCTTCTGGTAGATCCATATAAACTTCCTCTTTTAAGTCACCATACAGAAAAGCATTGTTGATTTCTAATTGATAAAGTGGCCAAGTTTCTTCTACGGCCAAACTTATAATAAATCTTACCGTGACCATCTTTGCCACAGGGGAAAAGGTTTCTTCAAAATCGATTCCTTCTTTTTTACTATAGCCTTTTGCGACAAGTCTAGCTTTATACCTTTCAATTTCACCATTAGCCACATATTAGATTTTAAAAACCCATTTACATCCTATAGTTTTCCTTCCTATAGGTAAATCAACCAACTGCCATGTATTGTTTCTATGAAGAGCCTCTGTTAGTGCACGAAATGGTTGTCCGTAGCATTCGAATAAGTTATACATAGTCTAGATTGTTTATTTATTGTAAATGGCCCATTCGCTATGGTTTGTATAGCGAATGAGGTCCATTCGTTATATGCTAGGCTAGTTCGTTAAGGTATAAGCTCATTCGTTATGGTAGCATAACGAATGAGAACTGGTTCGTTAAGTGATTAGCCTAAACATAGCGAATTAGGCTTATGTTAACGAATGGGAGTGTGCAGCCTATATATAGGATGCTTCCATTCATAATTATGTGAGATCACACATATGAGAGGTGTGAGGTCCTAGATCTAAGTTATATTCTCTCTAAGTTATGTATTTATCCACCATAATGTATTCTCTCCATATTTATCAATAAACTATGTATTTAACGTATCTTTGATTCGTATTGTATAATCGATGTATCATAGCGGCTAGATCCGTGAAAGGTTTCTACAGCCTCCATCTCCTCATTCATAGCCCGAACCCAATTGTGATCGGAGGTAGCGTCTCTATATGAACTGGGTTCAACACTTTTATTTAACATGGTAGTAAAGCACATACTTTCATGAGGCAAGTTAGAGTAGTTTAAAAGTTTTTCAAGACCGTATTTAACTTTTCCTTCTATTATGAAATCTTGAAGGCTTTTTGGAAGTTTGGCGTTTCTAGTGGATTTCCTTATGACAGGAGGTTCACTAGTTCCCTCAGGAGTTATTGTTTCATCAAGATTCCTACCAGTAATTTCAGCCTCGCCGGTACTGCCACTTTTGCTAGGCTGTTGTTCATTAGCCTCGCCTGTAGTTTCAATGGTAATATTCGGCTGCTGATTACTACTAGTAGAGTTATTTTGTACCCCTCCTTCATCATTGGGAATATTAACATCTTCATAAGTTTCGGTTTCATCAAAAAAATCAAAAAAATTTGAATGATTTATAGAGTTGTCAAGTATTGGATCAGATTTATATAAAGTTTTGTTGTCTTTAAAAGGAAAAACATTTTCATAAAATCATACATCTCTAGAAAAAATGACTTGTTTTTTTGTCAAAACTCCATAGTTTATATCCCTTTTTTTATTTGAATAACCTAGGAAGGCACACTTTTCAGCATGACTCCCGAATTTATCCAAGTTATTTAAAACAGTGCTGAAACAAAGACAACCAAAGTTACGAAGATGTTTAAGGAAGAGTTTAAAACCATGAACCAGTTCATATGGAGACTTACCATTTAGAATAGAAGATGGTGTCTTGTTAACAAGATAAGAGGCAGTTAGAACGCATTCAGACCAAAAATGAAGAGGAATCCCTCCTTGAAATAAAAGAGACCTGGCAATATTCAAGAGATGTCTTTGCTTTCTTTCAACAATTCCATTTTGTTGTGAGGTATACGGACACGGGGTTTGATGATTAATACCATTGTTTAGAATAAAAATTTTCATTTGACCATTTACAAATTCGCTACCATTATCGCTTCTAAAAACTTTAATGGTTTTCTCAAAATGAGTTTTAATCATGCTATGAAAACTTTTGATGTTCTCAAAAACTTCATTTTTGCTTTTCATTAAGTATACCCACACAGCTCTTGAATAATCATCCACAACTGATAAAAAATACCTATAACCTTCTTTACTTTGAACCCTGTAGGGTCCCAGACATCAAGGTGAATAAGAACCCCCAATGAGAAGGACTTGTGATCACTTAAAGGGAAAGGAACCCTATGTTGTTTGGCTTTATGACAAACTTCGCATGGAAAATTATTTGTCACGTTTTTTAAATTTAAAGTGTCTTTTAAAACACTTAGGACAGGGTCTGACGGGTGTCCTAGTCTAGAGTGCCATAAGTTTAGAGTGTCGTGACTATTAAAGCACACCTTCATATTTTTTGATGTGTCTCCACAAAAATATAAACCATCAACTTGATTACCAGTCACCAGGATGTTCTTTGTGTGTGAATCCTGAATATAACAGTTATCGTCATCAAATGGCACCTTTAGTTTATTATCTTTAGCAAGTTTATAAACAGACATAAGATTTACGTAGTATTCTGGTACTACAAACACATCAGACAAAATCACATTATCACTTAATTTATAACTGCCAATTTTTGTGACAGTGGCATTAGAACCATTTGGGTGTTTAACTTTAATGTTGAATTCAGACACATCAATTTTATTAAAAATCCCTTTTTCTGACATGACCATGTGTTGGTTTGCACCAGAATCTACTACCCAATTGATAATGTTGGGTTCAGAAATACTGCTTGAGAAACCAAAGATACGTTTGCAGTAATTATTAGCACAAAAAGGATCAAAAACATTACCTCCCATGTTAGAATTTTGCGAGCTTTCACCCGTTCTTTCATTTAGAAGACCTAACAGCCTTGAAACTTGCTCAGTAGTTAGAGCGGGTGCAATAGAGGCGGAGGAAGAATCCGCGTTGTTTGAAACATAATTATTAGAGGCGACCGGCCTGGTACCATGATTACCAACCTGATTTCCTCTTGACTTAGAGTTCTGTGGATAGCAACCAATTTCATAACATCTGTCCACCGTGTGCCCCAACTTGTTGCAATGTGTACATTTTAGGTTAGGATTAGGACCCCAAAATTTGTTCTTATTTTCAAAAGATTGATTACTTTTTGAAACAAACCCCATATTTAGATTTTGTCCTTTAGAAATGTTTTTTGAGTTTCTATGAGACTCTTCCCTACAAATGATTGAGTAAGCAGATTTTACCGAGGGAAGAGGATCACTAGTTAAAAGATTTGTCCTAATTGGTTGGTACACATCGTCAAGACCCATAAGAAATTGCATCAATTTTATCATATGATTAAAGTCATTAAAATCTTTTGAAGCTTGACAAGTACAAGACGGAAGTTGAACCATTTGATCAAATTGCTTCCACATAGTATTAAGGTTATGATAATATTCAGACACAGAGGTTCCATTTTGACTCAAAGAATTAATTTTTTGATGAAGACCAAAAATGACAGAACCATCTATTTTATCATATGTTTCTTTTAGGTCTTGCCATACTTCAGAAGCAAATTTAGAAAAGACTTGACCCATATATAACTCCTCAGAAATTGAATTAAGAATCCACGTAAGGAAAATTGAGTTAAATCTGTCCCATTGGTTTGCCAAAACATTATTACTAGTAGATTTTAAACAGGTTCCATCAATAAAGCCAATTTTGTTTTTTACTTGAAGAGCCAATTTCATGGCATTTGACTAAACAGTGTAGTTTTCAGACCCGTTCAACTTGATGCTAATGATAGTTAAATTACTAGAGTCACTAGCATGTAAGAATAGCGGATCGCTGGCATCAAGTTTGTTTATCGAAGTCTCGTTATTAACATGAGAACCCATAAGGAAAAAAAACTCTCTTGGAAAGAATCCTTAGTATGGTTATTACCAAAAATCTTACATAAATATTATAAAAAACCTTACCGAAGATTATTCAAGAGAAACAAAATTAAATTGATTTTTATTTGAGAAAATCTTTACCAACGCTAATGTTTGAAAAAGAAAATTGATGGAGGCCTTTTTAAATATTAACTAAAGTAACAGGTATAATATATAAAACAGAAAATAAGAGATGATATGAACTTACAGTAACCAAGAGCAAGAATAGGGTTGACAAAAAATTTAAGTTGTACCTACCAAGTACCAACAAGCAGAGATGAGAACCGGGTTACCGGAAATGCAGCGGAGATAAAAGCCCTAATCTTGCAGCCCAAAACTTCAACTCGGAATATTTCAAGCCTAGATCACTTCTTACAGGAAGCCGCCAGGGTTTGATTTGAGAAACGAAATCTGATTATCAGAACCTTGATTGGGATAGGAACTCGAATTGGGTTTATAACCAGAGACCAATTTAATCGGCTCTTGATACCATATCAGATGAATAAAATACTTTTATTGAATGATTAAAAGCATACAAGAACAACCGATCGAATGATTGATAAGAACAATAACCCAATGATTTGAAATACAAGATATAATAAAGTGAACTATTGTATGTTCTATATTCTGGAGCAGCAGCCAAGGCTTGTTTATATAGCCATCCACAAGAAGCAAACAAGGAAAGAGATCAATCACCCTTAATCAAGGGAATCACCATTAATCTTTGACAGCCTGGAGATTGAGTGCAAATCTTGGGATATCACTGGTAACTTCTAGAAGAAAGGAGGCGGAGAGAAGGCTGGACAAGAGCTTGGACAAATATAAAAAGGGCCTTGAACAAGGCAAGATCTTGATAGTCCATTGAGCCAAAGAGAAGCCCAAAGTAAGAAATATGAAACCAAACAAACATAGAGTTATATTAATAATATGTTTGAAATTAAATTGAAACGAGACTATATTTTTAACAGGAATATCACATACTTGTTCATATATTTTCCAACCATTTAAATCAAATGGATGTCCAAATGATGGTATAGATTTATTAGCCTGAGCTCCATCTCTATCTCTAAGAAAATGGTGCGATCAGGTAAAAATCTCCGATGATAGCCAAATCAGCTTGGTTTCCCTCCATCATGCAACCATAAAGCTTATGTATCTTTCATAAAGTGTGAGCACACATGTAGCCAGATAACATTGCATACGTTGAGAAGTCATTGGCCTTCCATCAAAGAATATATTTAAAAGTGAAATTTTCTTTATGATAAACGTCATAAACTTTAATGCGTTCCTCGTACAACTCTTCCGGCGCGTCTATTAGCGGCCTTAGAAACACATCTAAGTTTTGACTCCGACTCTTTTGCCTAGGAATAACCAAACAAATGAGTCTTTGAACACATCCATGGAAGTAAGTTATAGAATATAAGAAAGACATGGCATAGTTAATAAGAGCTTGAGTTTGTGTTATTTGGGTTAAAGCCATCAGTGCGTAACCCAAGACAAACATTACTAATCTCAGTTGCAACGCTAGGATTCTTCGAGTCAAAATGCTTCCAAGCCTTACCAACACTTGGATGTGCCATGCTACCGTTCGTTTTTATGATCATGGTGCCAAGTCATATCATACAACTTCTTAAGTCTGGGACCAAATCGGCATGTATGTCATCACCAAATGAGGTACCTTTTTTTCTTCCCAATCTTGTAACATGATCCCCGCACCATTTACATTTGTCAATATGTTGTCTTGCTTATAGAATAGCATGCAATGATTTTTGGCAAACCTCACTTCCTTTTTTTAAAGAAAGACAAGCTTTTCTAAACTCTTCTTTGTATCGTAAAAGTTTACCATGGAAATGTTGTGGTTGTAACATACGGTAGATGTGTTATAAAGTGATTTCCAATTCAAAAACTTGTGGCGATTGTAACTTTGAACAATCTGTGGCATTTTCTCCTCCCACACAGGCCCATCAACAACTTGTAAGAACATGTCATAGAATTTCATTGCGCATGAAATCGGTATATCTCCTTCAAAAGTATTTGAATCTAGATTTGAATGTGTTGTTGGATCATAACCACTTGAATACCAACTCCAAGCGTCTACAACCCTCATCATTACTAAAAACTTTTCTAGTAGTAGACGATTGTCCTACCTCGCAGCTGGAAGTTTTACCATGTTCACACCTTGGGTAATAATGAGGCATGAAACCCTAAACAAGTGTTCTTGAACGGTTTATCAATTTATGTAGATGCCATTTTGACATCTTAAACAAGGACATTTGATATCAATTACTATTTTACGACGATTAGTCACCCTTCGATCCAAAATTGATTCTTTGGAGTAGACAAAGTCTAACCACTTGATCCATCACGATTGGTCCTTTGATACATCCATGCTTGATCAATAAACGACTCCATGACCAATGAAGTCAGTGTCAACCTAATATTCAAAGTCATTGCAAATTCTAGTTAACAACTAACAATTAAGCAGATTAGTAATAGAAAGCAATCCATCCCCTGTGTCTTCATTGATTATCTTTCTTATCATCGTGACTATTGATATCTAGATATTACCATATTAAAAAAATTGTCATTTCATATCATGTTATAAGTATTTGGTATCATTTGCCTCGTTTTCCCATACTACATCAATGACTTTTTAGATTCTCCATTTGATCCTTTCGCTGACCTCAGAACCTTCTCAGGTCGCGTCTTCTTAAACTATCTACTTTGGGGTGGCATTATTCGGTTCCATGTCCAAAACCCTCCACCAACTCAACCATCTAACTTGTCATCCCAATCAGCTAGGGTAATAAATACATCACCCCCTAGCCATGACATCTACCTCATGCTCATCCTATGGTAACTCGAGCATCATACGACATTACTATCCCAATTAATAAAGTTAAACTTTCATGTCAACACATTCTCTACCACTTGGTCCCTTACCCGTACATTATATGATCCACATTGGTATGCCTTAATGCATAATGAATACAATTTTCTTAACCGATACTTGAATTTTCATCCTTAGACTCTCATGTGATAAATCGGTTAGATTGACATGGTTATATAAACACAATATTCCCGTTTATGGGTCTTTAGTTCTAGATAAGGTTTGGCTGGTTGCTAATGGGAAAACCTAACGAGTAGTTCTTGACTTTGTTGAGACGTTTATCCAAATTGTCTAATCGACCATCAATATTGATGCAGCCCAACGGGTCCATAGCCCGATAACACAAGCCCGACCCAGAAGAGATATCCATAAGCCTTTGAGATACAAGGATTGAGCTTCAAGCTGCATGTTCCCACGTTTGCACAAGTTTAGTTACTGCATGTTTTTTTAGTTATTGCTTTTGAATGCATGATAGGGTAGTTATTGCATGATAGGAAGTAGTGGCATCAAAAAAGGAATATGGGTGGTGGACCTACATTCCCTGCATGTTTAAATTTCAAGTTTGTTTTTCATTTGGAAATTAATCAAAGAAAATTGCTCCAAGCATTGTCTCTTATCCCTTAAACTCTGTTCCTAAACTAATCCTTCTCTAGTGCCATCATTTGGTGCTTTCATTCTCAACTCACCTACCGCCATGCCGCCTCGCCGGGAAACCGGGAGTGATGATAATCAACCACCACTTACCGACCTTATCACCCAACTCATCTCAGCCACCAACGCCGCCGCCGACAAAAACACCGCCCATTTAACCGCCCTACTTGAAGCAACAAAATCCATTAACACCAAGATCGATTCACAAACCGCCACCACCGCCAATTTGGTCACACACATTACCAACCTTTCGGATCATAACACCACCGACACCTTTAAATCCCCATCTATAAAAATTCCAAAACACAATGAAACCCCTTCATCATCTTCATCGTACTACCACCACAACAACCCCCAAACCACCCAAAATATTACTTCCACCATTTGATGGTACAAACCCACTTGGGTGGATATTCCAAGCGGAAATTTTTTTTCCTATTATAAGATTCCATAGGCGGAACGCATATCTTTAACAGTATTCCATTTCACTGGTGATGCTCTCGCATGGTACCAACACTTAGACAACAACAACCTCTTGGGAACCTGGGACGAGTTTAAACGGGAAGTCGAACTTCGTTTTGGTCCTTCAACCTAAGAAAATCATGAGGCAGTCCTCCTAAAGCTACGCCAAACCACAACGGTCAAAGCATACCAAACTGAATTTGAAAGAATCGGTAACCGCGTCACGGGTTTATCTCCACAAACCCTTAAGAATTGTTTTATATCAGGCCTTAAACCAAAAATTCAAGCGGAATTAGCGATCCTTAAACCCACTACACTTCATGATGCGTGTGCCTTGGCCCAACTCGTTGAAGACAAACTGGGCCTTGCTTCTAAACCCAAATTCCCTTTCTATGCTAAACAAAATAACACTGTAACCACATCTAGTACATCCACCAACACAAACAACCCTCCCTTTACCTACACCGACAAATCCTACCAAAACCCTACGCCGACCACCCTTCATTCGCCACCCAAACCCTTGCCATTCACAAAACTATCACCAGAGGCTATCCAACAACGCCGTAAAGATGGCCTGTGCTTTCGTTGTCCAGAGAAGTTCGTACCTGGACATAAGTGCTCACCACCACAATTCCTCCTAATTGTGGATAACGAAGAACATAGTTCCATGCATGATCCCAACAGTTCCATGCACTATCCCAACGTAACCGCCTCTCAAGAAGAACAACCCACACCACAACTCTGGTCCCTCTCCGCCGCTGCTTAATTTGGCATGTCCTCAGCCTAAACCTTACGAATAACAGGCTTCATCAAATCGTGCCCAGTTACGGTGTTGATCGACTGTGGCAGCACGCATAATATTGTTCAACCACGGATCGCAAAACAATTAAATCTACCCTCCAATACCCTTGAACCATTTAAGGTTATGGTTGGAAATGGCCAATTCATTCATTTCTCAAGCTACTGCCCAGACGTTACACTACAACTACAGAACACTCAATTCACAATTCCATTCTTTGTGTTACCGGTGGAGGGTCTCGATGTTGTTTTAGGCGTCTCATGGTTAGGTTCACTCGAATCTATCACAGCGGAATTTTCGGTACCAAAAATTTCTTTTATTAAAGATGGGCATCTTTGCACCTTACAAGGCGAACCATGAACTCAACAAGTTTCTTCGAGCTCGTTTTCCACCATGATTAAACATGGGTTCGTTGCATCCATTCATACCCTCACCATGGAACCAAACCCACCCAAGCAGCCCCAATCACAACCCTTAACAGACCCTAATATTACTGCACTCCTAGACCTATTTCAACCAATTTTTGAAGCACCACACACTCTTCCACCAAACAGATACCATGACCACCATATTCCCTTACTCAACAACAACCAACCAATCAACGTCAAGCCATACCGTTATCCTCATTTCCAAAAGCAAATCATGACACAACTCATCATCGAAATGTTACACGACAGTATTATTCGACCTAGCCAAAGCCCTTTTTCGTCCCCGGTATTGTTAGAAAAAAAAGGATGGGCCGTGGCGTTTTTGCGTGGATTATCGCGCTTTAAACACGGTCACCATAAGAGATAGGTTCCCGATCCCTACAATTGATGAACTTCTTGATGAACTACACTGTGCAACAGTATTTTCCAAAATTGATTTGCATTCCAGGTATCACCAAATCCGAGTAGCTCAAGAGGATATTCACAAGACAGCTTTTCGAACGTCCGATGGTCATTACGAGTTCCTAGTAATGCCATTCAGCCTTACAAATGCTCCTTCCACCTTTCAATCAGCCATGAACGATCTCTTTCGTCCAGTACTTCGCCACTTTGTACTTGTTTTTTCGATGATATACTTATCTACAGTGGCACGCGAGAAGAACATTACTCACATCTCCGCTATGTATTCCAAAAACTGCAGCAAAATCACTTCCATGCAAAAGCTTCTAAATGCGTTTTTGGAGTCACAGATATTTCATTTCTCGGTCACAGAATTTCGGGCCAGGGAGTAGCACCAGAAGCCGAGAAGATAGCAGCCATACAACAGTGGCCACAACCAACCTCGTTCACGACCATTCGTGCTTTTTTGGGACTCATCGACTACTATCGGCGGTTCGTTCATGTAAGGCCCCATTACCGGTAGCCCTACTTTCGTGTTGGATTTACTCATAAACGCAGTTCTAAATATCATAGTTAGTTAAAACATTCGCGGAACATTAAAAACATTCAAACCATTATATTCCATAACCATAATTCTTGTCTTATCGAGCATTCAAATTATTTAAACATAAAACTTTGTCTTTTGAAATAACATAACATAACATTTCTCGAGATGCCAGTTTCTCCAAGATCATGCCATGTGCTTCCCCTCATGCAAGCTGCCTCATTCTACTCACCTATGTGCATACTAAAAGTCAGCTAAGCTGAGTGAGTTCTAGTTAATCACATAATCATACAATACATTCTTACATTTCATACTTAACCTTCTTAACTTTCTTTCATACATACATAAGTGCATATACTTTCATTCTTACTTTCATACTTTCTTTACATACATAATCATACGTTTTAAAGAGCCTTTCGCCCTATAACCTCACAGATATTATAAGGGTCTGGTCCCTAACATCACAGATATTATAAGGGTCTGGTCCCTAACATCACAGATATTATTAGGGTCTGGTCCCTAACATCACAGATATTATTAGGATATGGTCCCTCTTCGTTACCATACAACCATGTCTTTCCTTCGTTTGTTAGCTTTATCGCATTCATACATATAAGCATATACATTATACTTACCTTATACATAACACTACAACCCGACAGTACGTGCAATATCCGAAGATCGTTCACGTACTAACAAGCAATCATTCATACATTTCACATCATTCATACAAGGCATACACTTATCACTTAGGATAAGTGTATTAACAAACATATCGAGTATGCACACAGCCCCGAAAACATAGCACAGAAGTAGGGCTAGAAACTCACCTGAATGTGGTTATGTTCACCGTTAATGGTAATCCGTTTTTTCAGTTGTGCACGACTGACTGTATAATAATTACACGTATCAATTAACTATCACTACTCATATCATCTTTTTAGTCTTAGCTATTACCCACAACGAACGGGGTCCGGAGGCAGCGCCCCTAGCAGCGGGGTCTAGAAGCGGCAGCCCCTAGCAGGGTCCAAGGGGCAGAGCCCTGGCTGGGGTCGAGCTGCCAGGTCAGCTTGGAAAAATTTTATTTACATTAACTGTCTTAACACATTTTCCATTAGGATTTTAATTTATTTTCTAATTCGTTAACTTATTCCTCCTAACGAATTAAGTCTGATTCGCTATCTGATTTGTTAAGCGAACATGTCAGTGGCGAACTTATTTCAAGCGAACTTAACATCAGCGAACTTATATACAACGAAGTATATACAAGCGAACTTAATTATAAGAGTACTTATACTAGCGAAGTTGGCCACCAGCGAACTTAGCATGTAGCGAAGTTTACAAATGGGCGAACTTATGTTGGCGAAGTTAAGCGTTAAGCGAACTTAGCTTACAGCGAAGTTACCTATTGTGAACTTGCTTACAGCGAAGTTACCTATTGCGAACTTGCTTACAGCGAAGTTATCCAGCGACGACCACTGGTTTGGTTTCAATCCCACTAATCACCTTTTAACCATTCTTGTAATCATTCCCATGGCCAACTTCGGATAAGACTTGACCCGGACAAGCGTAAAGTTTGGACCTTTAAGCTAAAACGTTCAAAACTATATCTTAGGGTTCCATTTTAATGAGCCGTTCGTGCTTACGGGTTCATTAGGTTCGTTTCCAATGTCAAGTTTGCTACTTTACGTTTCATTTAGACCCGATTTACTCTATGGTTTAAGTTTCAAAGCTAACCGATCCTAAAAACATAAACTTTAAGGTAAAAGGCATATCTTTATGCGTTCGGTGTGGTCGCGGTTTGCTTGGTTATCTCGTATCTAGCTCGTATATTGAAGATCTAATAACGGTTGGCTTGATTTTGGACTCGAATCCCGTTTTCTCCCTCGCGGCCGTATGAGGTGGTGTGTGTGTTTGGAGTGTGTAGAGATTTATGAAAGATGGTAATGATAGTTAGGGTTTTAGGATGGTTTAAGGGGTATTTATATCCCTTAAAGCTCATGGACCTAAGGCCCATTACCCTTTGATCCATCTTAATTAGTCCAAGTCCATGATCTTTAATAATACTAATTAATTATTTAGGCCCAATAACTTAAACACGACTTTCTTTTATTAAATACGAAATTTTAGGATGTTACAGTTTAGAATTATGCTCAAATAGCGGCACCCTTAACAGATATCTTGAAGATGAAAGAGTTCAAATGGAAGGAAGAAGCTGATACAACCTTTAAAAAGTTGAAAGCTCACATGCTACAGCTGGTCACACTAGCTCTCCCAAACTTCACAAAACCGTTTGATGTTACAACGGATGCTTCTGGTATGGCTATCGGAGCGGTCCTTTCACAAGAAAACAAACCAATCGCTTTTTTCAGCAAGAAATTATGCCCAACTATGCAAGGTCAGTCAACTTATACGAAAGAGTTATATGCAATCACCGAGGCAGTTAAGAAGTGGCGTCAATATCTTTTGGGTCGGCGGTTTCGCATCTATACAGACCACCATAGCCTAAAACACATCCTCACGCAAACGATTCAAACGCCGGAGAAACAAAAATGGGTCACAAAACTTATGGGGTACGATTTTGAAGTTTTATATAAGCCCGGCAAGGAAAATACCGTTGCTGATGCGCTTAGCAGGGTAGATATTTCGTCCATGTTAGCCATCTCATACCCCACAACAACTTGGCTTGATGACCTCCGAGCAAACTATCGCACCGACCCAACGGGCAAAGAATTTGCAAACAGTATAACGGCTGACCCAACGGTTTTCCCTAACCATGTATTTCGAGACGGGTTGGTTCTTATTGATGGGAAGTTGTTTATACCACCAATATCGAGCATCCGAGAACAATTACTTAAAGAATTTCACTCATCGTTTATCGGGGGTCACGCGGCGATCCATGCAACCTTCAAACGACTCTCGAGTACCTTCACATGGTTGGGCTTAAAAAAAGATGTCACACAATTTGTCAAGAGTTGTGAGGTATGCCAAACAATTAAGAACCCCAATCATAAACCATATGGCCTTCTTCAACCACTGCCAACACCTTTACAAACACGGAATGATATTTCCATGGACTTTATAACCAATCTACCAACCGCAAAAGGGAAAAACTGCATCTGGGTTATCGTTGATAGGCTATCCAAGTATGCACACTTTATTCCTTTGTCTCCAAATTTCACTGCTGTTACTTTGGCTTCAATCTTTATGCATGAGATTTAACGTTTGCATGGCCTTCCAAAAACTATTGTCTCGGATAGAGACCCGTTATTTCTCAGTCGGTTTTGGAAGGAATTGTTTAAACTCATGGGCACAAAACTGCTACACTCTAGTGCATACCATCCTCAAACGGATGGTCAAACCGAAGTCGTTAATCGTTGTCTTGAAATGTACCTACGTGCATTTGTCTATGATGAACCAAGAGCATGGGGACGTCTGTTATACTTGGCTGAATTCTATTACAACACTAGTCATCATTCATCAATCAACATGCCCCCTTTCAAAGCCTTGTATGGTCGGGATGTCACTTCTATTCATGACTATGTACCTGGGTCAACATCCACAGGTTCGATTGAAGATTCTTTAATCGAACATCAAAGAATTATGACTACCTTAAAATATTCCATCGAGATGGCAAAGCAGAAAATGGTGAAGCAAGCTAACAAAAAACGACTTGACAAACACTTTTCAATTGGTGAGTTTGTTTATCTTCGCTTGCACAAGTACATGCAAACTTCAGTCCATAACCATGGCAACCAGAAGCTTTCAAGACGATTTTATGGCCCTTACAAAGTTATCGAGCGAATAGGAGAAGTCGCCTACAAGTTGGAGCTACCAACGGTGTCGAAAATCCACCCGGTATTTCACGTTTCACTGCTAAAACCATGTTATGGATCTGCTAATGATCCTAAAGGTAATTTGGCTGAATTTGATCCAAAGGAAGACTTGGCCTACTTACCGAAAACCATCATTAACTCACGTGTCAACTCACAAGGAGAACCGGAAGTTTTGGTGAAATGGAACATGGAAGAAGCAACTTGGGAAAATCTGAATTCACTGAGGTTGAAATTCCCAGATCTTGATTACATTGAAGACAATGTAAATTCTGAAGAAGAAGGGGATGATGCAGCCCAACGGGTCCATAGCCCGATAACACAAGCCCGGCCCAGAAGAGAGATCCATAAGCCTGTGAGATACAAGGATTGAGCTTCAAGCTGAATGTTCCCACGTTTGCACTAGTTTAGTTACTGCATGTTTTTTTTTAGTTATTGCTTTTGAATGCATGATAGGGTAGTTATTGTATGATAGGAAGTAGTGGCATCAAATAAGGAATATGGGTGGTGGACCTACATTCCCAGCATGTTTAAATTTCAAGTTTGTTTTTCATTTGAAAATTAATCAAAGAAAATTGCTCCAAGCATTGTCTCTTATCCCTTAAACTCTCTTCCTAAACTAATCCTTTTCTAGTGCCATCAAATATGGTTCTTAGTTTGATAGTATCTTGCTCCTAACCTATTTACCAACAAGATGTCAAAAATGATTTACTTCATGCCTTGCTAGATAATATATATGTACTAACTGTAGGACTTATCCACTCGTGTCACCCAGATTATATGTCTTTTTTAAAAATCTTTCAACGATGTTAAACGGGCTCTCCAACCTTGATAACATCTAAATTCTAAATACATGCCTTTACAAACGAATTGGCTAACGTACATTTAACAAAAGAACTTTTATTGTAAACAAATCATTACTAACTTGATTTGTATCAAGTTCAACTCCATTATTTGATTACGTAAGCTACATATAATTAATAGAGGATAGTAAAATGTTGAAATTTCGGTTCTCTTACCTAATGTTCACACTGATTGAAGTAACGTGTGAAATATAAATACTCTGCCTTAGGGGTTAAAAGTGTCAATACTAGAAACATAAAGGGAAGAACAGCCAAAGGCTTTAATACAAAAGGATGTAACCCTAAATTCATCTCAAGTGTTGATATATTTATTACATCTTGTTTCGTCATGATAGATAGGTGTATAAATTTTAAATCTAATTCATCAGTCCACATTTGGACCTTTAGCTATGCCGGAAAAATGTAAATGATAATAAATTCATTAAGAAACAAATAATTTATTTATTACTTTTAATGAATGCTATGGTTCGGTTATAGTTGTATGTGTATAAAATGTCAACATAACTAAACTGTCATTAAATTTAACATTTACAATTTTCTTAAATAATATATTAATAGTTAAAAGTTATTACAATTTGTTAACAGATATAACTCTCGTGGTCTTCTTTTACAAATTAATTTGTTTGTTGCTATATAAATCTACCTAATAATTGAGTTGTTCTAGAGCATCCACAATGGGGTGTGGATACCAAGGTTTGAATGATGTGGATGGCTTCAAACAAGAGGGACACCAACTTTTGTTGTTGTGGGTTAAAAGTTTGCTTCACAAAGTTTGTGACTACAAACTTCATCCAAACTTCATTGGTGGCAAAAGGTGGGGGCCACTCTCTCAACCACACACATATATATAACATGTATATATATATATATTTCTTAATATTTTAATATTATATGATGAGTTTTTGAAGGTTTGTTGTTGTAGAATAAAGTAGGGTTTTTGAGAAAAGTTTGAAATCTGATGTGACACTGACGTGGCGGTTTGTAGATGTTTGTTGTTGTAGATGCTCTTATAACCATCGACTTGTACCTACCCCACCACCCCTAACAGAAGCTACATAGAGGGTGCACATTCAGAAGGGTTGTTCCCTTTTGGCTTTTCCTCCATTTGTTGTTTGATTCAGATTCAGCTCTGACCCGTGTTTGATATCGCATCTCTTCATAGGTAGGTAAATCTTATTCAAAATTTTGTTTTGGAGTCATTTTGAATGTTAAAGTTAACTTTTTTTAAGTGTGAATATATATATTCTTTATTAATTATTATCAATAAAAAATTAAAATTATAGCATAGCGGTACCAAATAGCGTAATAAAAGTGTTTCTTTTGGAGGCTTTGGAAAATTATGAATAACAGTTTTCAACAACTAAAGAACCTCATGTTCAAAATAGTTGAGGAGACGAAGAAAGAATCATTTATTTGATTGAATTAGATATCAATATTTAATTTTTTAAACTGATATAGGTGAAAGTCATATAATTGGTATGATGTAATTATGTAAATGTGTAAGTTGTAGTGTTGTACTCTGCCTCAAACCTTTAGCTAGTTGGTTTACTTTTTCGTTTATTTAATAGCGCCATTAAAAAAAAAGAAATTAGACTCCACCAATACTAAACTAGTAAGGTGTTTTATTAAATGACAAGTGGTAATGATAATGTTGATAAAAACGTTGGAACAGTTTGATGTTTCCAAGCGTGACTGTTCTAGAATCCGTACAAAGTCTTACTTTAGGCATCCGTTGA
Source organism: Bidens hawaiensis (assembly GCF_021521415.1). Lineage (NCBI taxonomy): Eukaryota > Viridiplantae > Streptophyta > Magnoliopsida > Asterales > Asteraceae > Bidens > Bidens hawaiensis. Next base: position 474,546 of record NW_027491931.1, read on the forward strand.
ATTATCGGCGGCCCAATGAGTTACGTTTTCTTTGTCATGCACACGTGGTCCATGACGGCTCAGTCGGCTTCTAACCTTTGACCTTTTACTTTACTATTATTATTATTATTATTAATTTATTATTATTACCCTCATTTGTACGTGTTTAACATCCCTTTTCCATTCCCACAAGAAACTACGTGTCACTTTCGTGATCCACACTCTTTGGTCAAACTTAATTAAGTCAACACTTTGTCACCTATATATATCCCACCCCTCAACACAACTCTTACTTCATTCTATTCCAATTTGCATACAAAATATAAATAATATTGTTTGTTTGTTTTCACACAAATCTTTATCTTTTTAAGGTAATATTTCTAGGTCTTCATTGTTGGTTTAAGAAAAATGAAGTATCTACCGATGAAGAGATCACGAGAAGCCGAGCTAGACACAGCCCTAACGAACATGGCTAATTGCTTGATGCTACTTTCAAGGGGTCCAACAAGCACCGAGTTGTATGACAACACACCTGGTCCAAGTCGAGTCTTCGAGTGTAAAACATGTAACCGTCAGTTCACGTCTTTTCAAGCACTAGGTGGCCATAGGGCTAGCCACAAGAAGCCACGGCTCAATACCGAGCATGGTGACTTGACTCAGGGTGCCAACTTGGTGCCTCCGAAGCCTAAGTCACATGAGTGCTCGATATGCGGGCTAGAGTTTTCGATAGGACAAGCGTTGGGAGGACACATGAGAAGGCATCGGGCAACAGCTTTAACCAACGAGAACCAGTCTTCGGTATCGGATGATTCGTCTTCTTCGATGATGAATAAAGTTAACATTAAAAATGTTTTAAGTTTGGATTTAAATTTAACACCGTTAGAGAACGATTTGGAGTTCCATTTCAGAAAGGTGGTTCCAACCACAATTGAATTATTTATTTGATGGAATATTTTAGATGTAATTATTAATGCTATAGAAAATTTCCCTATTCATGTTTCTTTTCTTATATGTAGATTAATTACACATTTTGTAGATTTTATGAAGTATTTACTATACAATAATTTATTTACCCGATGATGATTTTATTTCTTATTTTTTTATTACTATTATTTTTAATTTATTTTTTCTTGACGGTTTAAGTTGACTTTCAAATGCTAATAATGTGGACATTTTATCTTAAAACTTTATTACGTAGTTGAGGCAGAATACATGCGCAAGCGAACTAAATCACATGCATTTTTTTAATAAGCCATCATGTTGACTAAAAATATTCAACTCTTTATAATTATAGGAGAGTGGTATTATATTATAATTTAAGTCTATGTTGTAAGACTAAGATTTGCGATTATTAAGTGTCGCGTTGTACTTCAATCTAAATATTTTAATAATCCGGCCAACAGCTTGAAGATATGAGGATTAATTGTTAATATGTAATTGCCACCTTTTATATGTCCTTCCCCGTTGCCTCATGTAATCAGTATTAGTATAAGTATAATATATATTAATAAGTTTGGCGTCGCAAGGACTCTATTGGGCCACTTGACGGCACCGTATTAGTCCACACATTTTATTCTATTTTATTCTGTTTTCTTTTTCACTTCCGGTGCCGTAACGAAAAAGGCTGAATGCCAATTTTGTTTTTTTGTTTGTTTGTTTTAGTTTATGTATTGTAACAAACGTGACGGAAATCGACCGAATTCGTGTTGACTTATCGCATATTGTTATAACTCCGGTAGCGTAACTAACTTAACAAAATCAACCAAAGCGTATAAGTTTTACCAACTGACGTCACACCATCCTCAATTTTTATTTTATTATTATTTTTTTTGGATTTTAGTTCCGGTATAATAACACACGTAACTGAAATCGACTGAATTAGCATCGACTTGTCGCCTCAACGCCCGAAATCGGTAAGGCTTAGCTTTATCATCGCCCAAGTTTTACCCACCTGCCCTGGCGCAACGCGTCAAGTAGAATAGTAGTTACAGATAATTAGATGATAAAGACAACTTCGATCGACACAACTTTTCCAAATCGACCTACTTACGCTCAAAGTAAAAAACTATTATTCGTGAAATTAAATTTGTTGATGGTGTAAAAACTATTATTCGTGAAATTAAATTTGTTGATGGTGTAAATGAGGGCGGTTGAAGAGGTAAGTCCCAGCAGAGCCCAGTTGGTCCCGCAAGACTCACCTTAAACAGGGACGTCTGCGCAAAGGCCATCTGCTTCCGCAGGACCCACCATGCTCATAGAACCTTACGCGCAGTACGCAAGCTGTACACGCAGGGAAAGCCTCCCAATGGTGAAGTACCCCGCCTGTTCCCGCAGTTGCGGATACAAGCCATCAGGGAAGGCTACCCGCAGACAGCAGGGCTACACGCACAAGACAATAGATACTTCAGTAGTCACATGAAGGAATGAGCAAGGCGGGAACAATCCCGCCTAAATGAGCCAGTCTGTATGATTCTGAAAGATCTTTTGTACTATACCTACCAAGGTATGGATAGGACAGACGATCTGACCAGAACAGCCCATGAGCCAATCACAGGGTGACAGCTCACCGACAACAGTGCGAGGAGGAGCACCCTCTAGTACTGTTTGTCACTATTAGCCGCTGCCTACTCACCAACCCTAACTGCAGGGCGTGCGCAGCCTACAGTTGGTGAAATAGTGTTACTGTTGGCCGTAACCTATTCACCAACCAGCATGGCCTGCGTATAATCCACAGTAGGTAGGACGTGCATAATCTACAGTTGGAGGAATAGTGCAGCCGACATAGTTACTGTTGGCCGTAATCTATCCACCAACCAGTATGGTCTGTGCATAGTCCGCTGTTGGTAGAACAGGAATACTATTCAGCCGGCTGTACCTTCTAGGAAACCTACCTTCGGCTATAAATACTCCAACATCTTGGAATGGTAAGATCATCTGTTATCCAGTTATCTAGCAATCTCTTAATATACACTTATATTCAGAGCAACCTAGTCTGATTCTCACGCCGGAGGGTGGTCACAAGGAGGAACCCCCCCTTCTCAGTGACGAGCTTACGGTGTTTGTTTTGCAGGTCTCCTGAAGAACAGCCTTCTCAGCTAGATCTCATCCGTGGGAAACATTACTTAACCCCCAGATTATCTATAATCTGTACCGGGTCACTTAGTGTTTCTTCATTGGCGCCATCCGTGCATAAAAGCTGGAACTATTTTAGTTTTTTCACAATTTCTGAAGAAATGGTTAACGTTACTCCGGTCCAAAGGCCTGTAACCGACCAAGAAACCCCGATAACAACCCCAGCAACTGGGGGGAACACCGGCGGTTATACAATCCTTACGAACACTACCCCGACTACCCAAGCCGGGGCAAGTGCAGTAAATATTCCACTGGGGTTCACCGATACCCAGCTGGAAAAACGAACGAGGGTCCCTCGCCAAACACTAGATCAAGTGAAGGCGTGGGCCGAAGCACGACAAAGAGAATTCCAAGTCGAGTTGGATGAACGCTTGCGTTCAGCTCAACAGGCCGATGAATTCTGCAGTACTCGCCAACACCTCAATATGAGCAGTGACTGCGAGTACTCAGAAGACGAGTTGGAGTCCGATACCGACGCGAACCCTCGCCATAAGGCGAAAGGGAAGCGTAAGGAAACGGACGTCCAACCAAAAAGGAATTTTGGGGAAGCTTTTAAACCAATCGCGGAGAGAAACCCGCGTGACTTCTCCAAGACCTTTAGACCAACTGCTACAAATGCAGGAAAGTCAAAATTTGCAAGGGACATTGCGGAAGCAATCGCCCCGAGAAGTGCCAAGCAAATGTCCAACATTGGCACTTATGATGGTCTATCCGACCCAGACGACCATTTGAACAGGTTCATTGCGGGGGCTACCGTCAGCAACTGGACGGAACCCACGTGGTGCTACATGTTCCAAATGACTCTGGTCGGAGCGGCCAGGGCATGGTTCGATCGTTTACCGATCCACCACATATATGACTGGGCGGACTTTCAGAACAAGTTCAGCCAGCACTTCAGCCAACAGAGGAAGTACACTGAAGAGCAGTGGACGATCCTCAACTGCGTGAGAGAAGAGGATGAATCTTTACTGGACTTCATCACTCGCTTCAACTCTAAAAAGCTTAGTCTCGGCAACATAAGTGAGGATCTGGTTCGCGCCGCCTTCATCCAAGGCGCCGAATACCCAGAACTTATCCGCACATTGACGGGTAAGGATGGCATGCCATCAACTTGGGATGCCATCATGACGGCGACAAAGCGCTTTGCCGAGACGGAAAAGCAACTGGGAAGGGATCTTCCCCAGATTACACACCTCTACACGCAGAGGACAAGAGAGAACAATGTCCGGATCGCCCGGCAGAACAAAAAGAGGAGGCTAGGTATTTGGCAGTCAAGGGTAAACTTTGACACCTCATCCAGCTCTCGCCCTCTTGTTGGCGGAAGGGATAACACACACCCTTCAAACCGAAAACATCGGTGGACGCCACTCACGAAGAGCGTCACGGAGATATTTGCCACGGAAAAATTGCCATGGCCAAAAGCCCCATTGATCCGGCAGAAACCTAATGCGGATCAGAGCAAATCCTGTGATTTCCACGGGACAAAGGGTCATGGTACTGAAGAGTGCACATCCCTGAAGGATATTGTTGAGACATTTGTGAAGGATGGGAGACTTGCACATCTCGTGGCATCAATCAGGAAGGGAGGAAGAAATGACAACCGGTACAGAGGTAACGGACGAAAGCCCGTCGACATCAGCATCAACATGGTTCATGGCAAGGTCGGAGGAAGAAAAAGACGAGCGACAGAACCATGTGCGTGGAAGGAAGCTGAGGTGCGCTTCCCGCGAGTGCCAGGAGGCCCCAGCAAAGAAGGCCCCATCGTCATCAAAAGCCAGCTGGGGCATTACATCACTTCCCGCACTCTTGTTGACAACGGCGCTTCGTCGACGGTGATGTACAGGCAGTTCTTTGACAAGCTGGATGATGAAGACAAAGAGCGCCTGGAAACGGTCTACGCTTCAATGGAAGGGTTTGATGGCAGCACAGAAACCCCCCTGGGTATCCTATCTTTCCCCGTTACTCTTACCGATGGGAATCATTCACGCACAGAAGACGTGGATTTTGTCGTGATGAGAAAGCCACACCACACGTACGACATCCTATTCGGAAGAGACGGGATGACAAGATTCAACGCCGTGGTATCTTCAGTCCACGGCATGATGGGATGGCCAACAGCTGAGGGTGTAGCGATGATCACTGGCATTCCCCAGGTATGCATCGCATCTGTCTCATCTAAACCCAAACCAAAAATGGCCAAACCAACCATTACCGAACCGGAAAAATGGGCCTTCAATGGCAAATACCCCGACCAGGCCGTTACCATTGGACCAACAATCGTTGATCCCACCCGCACCTTACTCAAACGCCTACTGCAGAAAAACGCTGACATCTTTGCGTGGACACCAGCTGACATGACTGGTGTACCCCGAGGTAAGGCGGAGCATAAGCTCAAATGCGATCCGGCTGTTACGCCAGTCGTACAAAAGCGCAGAGTAATGGGGCCTGAACAAACTAATGCGTGTAGAACCCAAGTCAAGGAACTCCTTGACACAGGCATCATACGCGTTAGTAAATATCAAACATGGGTTGCAAATCCCGTAATGGTACCGAAGAATGACAAACAATGGCGCATGTGCATAGATTTCAAAGATTTGAACAAAGCATGCCCCAAAGATTGTTATCCTTTACCAGAAATTGATCTTAAGGTGGATTCGTTGGCACCATTTCGCCTTAAATGCTTCTTGGATGCGTATAAGGGATACCACCAAATCCACATGGCCGTAGATGACCAGGACAAAACCGCGTTTCGGACGCCCGATGGTACATTTTGTTATAAAATGATGCCCTTCGGACTTAAGAATGCAGGGTCCACGTACCAACGCCTCATGGACAAAGAGTTTCATGCCCAAATCGGGAGAAACTTGGAAGTCTATATGGATGATTTGGTCATCAAAAGCCCCGAGCCAGAAGCGATGTTGAAAGACATTGAAGAAACTTTCAACACGCTCCGAAAAATAAACATGAAGCTCAACCCGAGCAAGTGTTCATTTGGGATGGAAGAAGGGAAGTTCTTGGGAGTCATTGTTACTAAAGATGGCTTCAGAGCGAACCCTGAAAAGGTCGAAGCCATTGTTAAAATGGAATCACCTACCACCATCAAACAGGCTCAGACACTGAATGGACGACTAGTCGCACTTAATCGCTTTCTGGCAAACCATGCAGATAAGTCGTTTCCTTTCGTGTCAACATTAAGAAACTGCTTAAAGAAAACGCACTTCCGCTGGACACCAGAAGCGGAAGCAGCTTTTCAGGAGATTCGGTCACGCCTGATCGAACTCCCAACACTTACAACACCACAAGCGGGAGAGGAGTTAATCCTATACCTTTCCGCAACAGATAGAGCAACCGGGGCAGTACTGCTAACAGAACGAAAAGGCATCCAGATGCCAATCTATTATGTTAGCCGTGTACTAACAGACGTAGAAGCCCGGTACTCTACCCTCGAAAAATTAGTCTTAGCACTTATACACGCTTCACGCAGGTTAAGACGATATTTCCAGGGTCACCCAATCACCATTCTCACCAACTTCAAACTCTCAAACGTTCTAGGCAAACCCGAATTATCGGGACGTCTAGCCAAATGGGCAATTGAATTGGGAGAATATGCAATTAAGTACAATCCAAGACCAGCCATAAAAGGCCAGGTCCTGGCCGATTTTATTGCAGAAGTACCCGCTACGCGGGAGAAAGAGTGCCAGGAGGAGGCTCAACCCTCCCCAGCACAGGACATCAATGATATCTGGCGACTCTACACTGATGGAGCAGCCAATAACGAGGGTTCAGGCGCAGGGTTAAAATTAACCAACCCAGCAGGCCAAGAATATACTTACGCTATTCGGTTGGATTTCCCAAGCACGAATAACGAAGCCGAATACGAAGCACTCTTGGCCGGATTGAGAATTGCGCGTAAAATGGGAGTGAAAAACTTGGAAGCCCACGTGGATTCCATGCTGGTAGCCAACCAGATAAATGGGACGTACACGGCTGTGAACGACACAATGGCCCTGTACCTCGCCCAGGCAAAAACCCTTATGCGTGATTTTAATGATTGTAAAGTCATACACGTCAAGCGCAGCGAAAACAAATCTGCGGATGCGTTAAGCAAGCTTGCATCATTAGCCTTCACCCACTTGGGAAAGGACATCCGCATTGAACTCCTCGAAGCACCATCAGTCCCGCAAAAGGAAATTTGTGTCATCCAAACCGGTACAGAAACGTGGATGACACCAATAATAAATTACCTTGCAGCAGAAACACTACCAGAATCAAAAACACAGGCAAGAAAACTACGCTGTAAAGTACTAAATTATCAACTCATCAATAACAACCTTTACAGACGTAACTTTCTTGGCCCACTTTTAAGATGCGTGAACAACCAAGATGCTGACTACCTCTTAAAGGAAGTACACGAAGGCATCTGTGGAGTTCACGCAGGTCCCCGCGCTGTTGTGGCTAAACTGAACAATGCGGGATACTTTTGGCCGGGGATGCATATGGATGCACTGGCATACATTAGAAAATGCAGGTCTTGTCAGCTTTACGCACCCAACACGCATCGCCCGAAGAACGAACTTGTTCCAGTCACTTCTTCATGGCCATTTCAGAAGTGGGCCATCGATGTGACAGGCCCATTTCCCACAGCAGCAGGAAATGTTCAGTTCCTAGTGGTAGCCATCGATTACTTCACCAAGTGGATAGAAGCAAAACCTTTAGCCCAAACAACCGCAAAACATATCAAAAAATTTATTTAGGAATTTATTATTTGTCGTTTTGGACTTCCACAGAATTTGGTAAGCGATAACGGCACCAACTTTGCTGACAAGAAGCTACAACAGTGGCTAAAAGAACTTCAAATCACCCACACCTTTACCTCAGTGGCACACCCGCAAGGTAATGGTGAGGTGGAAAGAGCAAACAAGAGCATCGTCGATGGCATAAAGAAAAGACTCTTGAAACACAGATCCGGCTGGGTGGACGAGCTTCCGCACGTCCTTTGGGCAAACCGAACGCTGAAGAAGGCCAGTACGGGAGAAACCCCGTTCAGTCTCACTTATGGCACTGAAGCCATGGTCCCAGTCGAAATTGGTTTACCCTCACCAAGGGTCTTGATCCAGCCAGAAGACAATGATGCGGAAAGACGGTTAGACCTTATGCTAACCGAGGAACGTTGAGACTTAGCCGCAGTGCGTGAAGAAAATTACAAACGACAAATGCAAAAGTACTACAACACGCGGGTAAAACTCTGCAACTTCAATGAAGGAGACTACATACTGCGTAACAACGAGGCTTCAAACCAAGAGCGCCCAGGAAAGCTGGCCCCGGTCTGGGAAGGGCCATACATTATAAAAGAAGTCCTGGGAAAAGGCGCATACCGGCTTGAAAGGCTCGATGGCACTCCTATCCCAAGAACATGGAATGGAGCTCAATTACGCAAATGTTATATGTAGATCAATTCCAAACTTGTAAAGAAAAGGCCTAGAGCCACTTCTAATGGAAATGATTCTCCTTACACAATGTGTTGATAGCCTTACCTTTAACTTATGAACTTCCCATGTGCCGGTATTCACCGCACCAATGCGTGAAGAAGTAAGTAGTTGCGTGTGGAAGGCGGCAAAACCCGCATAAACACAACGCTAAAAATGTTAAAAAGTTCTAAGGAAAACCTACACGCAGGTGAGATGTAAGTAAAGTTTAGCCATCCTTGTAAGTGCAAGTGACGGTCTTACCCGCACAATCACAAAAAAGGAAGCAAAACTTCAACCTATCATCTACCACGTTCAAAGGTTAACTTATTCTGAACACTTAGAAAATTTCAAGGAAAAGATAAGGAAAACTTCCACGCAGGATAAATGTAAGTTTAGCCATCCTACTAAGTGCAAGTGACGGTCCTACCCGCACAATCATGAAAGAGGAAGCAAAAATAAACTTATAATTTACCATGTCAAAAAGTTAACTTATCTAAGTACTAAAGAAATTGCTAAGTGTAAACATGCGTTAAATAAACAAAGAAAAGGACAAACACATTCTTTATTTCATCAACTTGAATATTACAAACATTGCTGGGTATATACCCGCATACAAAAGAAGTACAAGAGCAAATATCTACGCTAGTGGTGGAAAGGGATCTTTTGGATCATGCTTCAGGACCACTCCCACTTGGACCCGCACCATCAGCAGAGTGTGACGGTTCAAGGAAAGCTCTAAGGACAGCAAGCCCATCATCAGCAGCAGCAATTTCATTTACCTTCTCCACCACTGGATGCGGGAAGGCAGCATACTGGTTCACTGCTTGGTCATAAATAGTTTCGGTATCCGCATTATACAAAGGGAAGTTGGAAGGCGGGACGCCTTTCTCAGCAAACCCTAGACCAAGCAGGAAGCCGGTCCGTTCCCCATCCTCATGAGAAGCGTTGAGGGCTGCGCTCATAGCATCGTCGTAAGATGTCTCTGAAAAGACCCGATGCACAACCTACAAAAAATGTACAAGTATAAGAACTTCTATTCTACAAAGGAAAGCGTGACGACATAAAGCCAAAATACCTGAGGCAACACTTCTCGAAGAAGCCATTCCTTGGCAGCCAGAGCTTGGGTGCAAGCGCGTTCAGCTTCGTTCTTATTAAGATTGGCGAGAAGCACATCCTTTGCAGCGGCCTCTTCAACGCCCTTAAGCTTCCGCTCGGTCTGCGCAAGCACACCCCTCTGGTCCAGGATCTCTTGAAGTTTCTTCGCATCCTCCATAGCCAAGGCATCATGAGCCTGTTGAAGAGCCTCTAACTTAGCTTTAAGTTCTTCATTCTCCAGGCGGAGAGGCTCAGCAACAGCTTCAGCCTTGGTGGCCCTCTCGGTCGCGTTCCTCACAGTCTCCTTAGCTAGCCGAAGCTGTTCGTTAACAGCTTGGGCAGCCTTGGAGCGGGCCTCGAGTCGCGCTTGAACCTCAACCTCGAGGGCCTTGAAGGCCTTCTCCTTCTCCGCAGATACTGCGGTCAGTTTTTGGTTCTCCTCCCGGAGAGCACGCGCCTGAGATATTTCTTTAACACGAGCTGCTTTCAACTTGTCGTTTTCACGACAAAGCAACTCGACGCGTGGCTGCATCCGCGCCAGGAGAACCCGAAGCTCGTTGGTTAGCCTACCCTCCTGGTAGCTAACCATGGCTTCCCCCAACGCACCATGGGGAGCAGCGTGGCGAGCCCAGTCCACGCACTCCACAGGTGTGCGAAGGGTTGTTCCTCGGCGTATGTTCCATCTTGGAACATACACTTCATTGGAATCCGACACTGCAAAAGAAACAAAGCAGTTAGGAAAAGATGATAAAAATTACATAAAGGACAAAAGAACCCTACGCACCTGTAGGGTCAATCACAGGCCGATAGCCACCGAACCCATCACCTGAACCTAAGGGAAATCCATCCAAAAGGTCAGGCAGATGGGAAGGTAACAAAGATCGGCGAGAAGCCCCGCGCGTACCTGAAGGTCCAGCCGTCGAGGCCGATGGCGGAGGCGGCATGGTTTCCGCCGCAGTCGATGGAGGAGGCATGGTGTCCGTCGCGGACGCCGCCGAAGAGTCAGCAGCAACAGTAACCGCCGGCTCGGTGAACGATGCTGTAAAAATTGCACTCACCGCCGGCGGTGACGTCATCTCGGCTGGAACAGTCGGCTCAGAATGAGCAACTGAACCAGCGGAAGCAGGCGCAGGCGCCTGGGTCGACGCCTCAGGTAGGCTGACCAAGCCTACCGTCATTGGCGGAGAGGTTGTACTCGGCCCCTCACCCTGGAATGCGCCAACATCCACACCTGCGTAAAGAAGAAAAGCGTTAAAAAGACTTGGAAGATTAAACTATGAAGATAAAAGCTAAGAGAGTTGTACTTACAGGGTTTCTTCAGCTTGAAAGTACGGACGGGCGGGGACGAACCCGATGGAGCCGGTCTCTTGATGCCGGTCACCGTCGTCGTCATTGGTTCTCCAGAGGTAACAGTCGTAGCCTCCGGAACAGTGGTCTTCTCACCACCGGGCTTTCCCCCCGCCTCTTCACTATCTGACTCAGTGTCAGATAGGAGTACTGGATCGGCTGTGGAGGCTGTTTTCTCCTTCCCTTTCCCGCCGGCAGCCCGCTTCTTCCGCACTAACGAAGGACCATCTGCGGATTCCTCAGAAGAAGACAGGGTGTAAGGAATTCCAGCAGCGGGTACAGCACTGAGGGGTGGAGGAGAGAATAACGCCTTACCTGGCCGCCGGTGGCTCAGGATCTCGTGGCCCAGCGGATAAACCTCCACAAACCGATCCGCTGTTTGCTCCAGGATGGGCAAATCGTTCTCATCAAGAGCACGAGTACCCATCCGCACAGGATCGTCAGCTTCCCGCGGGTACAGGAGCGACTCCAAATTGTTCCCCTCTGAAAGAAAAGAAACAGTTAGAAGACAAACTCATATCAGCAAGAAAGACAAAACATACCATAAGGAGTAGAGTTCAAACCGTATTCGAGAAGGATGGGAACCTGAGACGCCTCCTTCCACACCCGGCTCATCCCCAGCATCACCATCCCGGACTCCGCAAACCGGTAAACCGGAGATTGGACCAGGGATATCTTCGAGAACCATTCCGCCTCCTGGTAGTTGGGGGCGTGAAGGCTCGGAATTGCTTGGCCATTTTTAAACTTCATGGCAAGGGGGACGGCGCGGGCGGATATGTAGAAGAACTCCCGCTTCCACGATCGGAGACTGCGCTCGGTCGCACAAATCTTTAAACCCTTGATACGGGTTGTCAGGGTGTACCACCCCTGGATGCACCTCCAAGTATAGAGGTCATCAGGCGGTCCACATGGGGCTCGATGCCCAGAATCCGGCACACCCACTCGAAGTGGCGAATCTTGGCGACCGCCATAGGGTGCAGCTCGGTCAAATGAACACTGTGCCTCTCAAGGACACGGTAAACAAACTTTGTCAATGGGAACCTAAGATTCCCATAGACAAAGAATGCTGCATAAACCCCGATCTTGCCTCTGGGGGCATCGTACACGGTCTGGTGGGATTCAGGAAACTCAGGCTCGAGAGGATCGAGCATGAACTTCCTAACAACATACCGGTACTGATCGCCGGGCAGAGCACACTGGCACTCGCCAGCAGTACTCCTATCATCGGTCGTAGGCTCGAAATCATGTGAAGACATCTTGCAAAAGGAAGAAGAAAACGATTTCAGGGGAATGCTCGACTAATTAGAGTATTCACCGGAAATCACTGTAAAGATGAAGAGAAAATGTGAAAGTATGAATTGGAAAGGATCCTCCACCCCCTTTATATACTAATCGCAATTAATGCGGTGAATTTAATGCGGAGGAGAGAGAAATTGAAGGTGCAATGAAAAGATGACGCGTGGCAAAAAGCAACCTGGCAACAGCTGTCAAAAGGACGCGTGCCAGTAATTTCGCGGCCACGCGCCCGAAAAATCGCGCCCACGCGCCTGAAAAAGCGTCTGGAATGACCGTGTACTGTCACGTCACCATAACTTCCTGCACGTCCTGACACAGTCAGAAGAAACCGTCGCACGACGTTTCAGATGTTTGGACTGTTCTTATCCTTACCAACCTTTCGAATTTCAAAATTCAAAATTCAAAAAGATTCAAAAGTAAGTGGGAAAATACCCCTTACCTTGGCAACCAAGTAACCATAAGACGGATGCGGGTACAGTGTTAAGGTAAAACCCTTCACATACCTAGCACCCGCAGGGAATTGAAGCCAAGAAAACCCCGACAACAAAGTAACTATAAGGCGGGTGCGGGTACAGTGTTAAGGCAAAACCCTTCACATACCTAGCACCCGCAGGGAATTGACGCCAGGGGTACCTTGAAAGTAAAGTAACTGTAAGACGAGCGCGGGTACAGTGTTAAGGCAAAACCCTTCACATACCTAGCACTCCGCAGGGAATTGAAACCAAGAAGGATCTTTTGGGCAATGCTTGTGGAAACGGAAATAACATCCCCGCATAGCGGGAACGTCGAGAACTACATTGTTTGAGGCTCCAGGATGGAATTGGTGGTTTAAACATAATTGATCACTATGTTCAAAACCACTAAAACCTCAGGGAGAATCCACACAAGTGAGACTCAACGCTCCTGACTTGCGAGAAGGTTACATACCTACCCGCATCATACCCAAAGATCAAGCAAAAAAAAATCGGGAATTTTTGCAAGTGACATTAGGAAATCCGCGGGAAGAATCCCCACGGAGAACCTTAAAACTAAAAACCTTTTCAAAACCCCTTGCTTAAAGTCCAAAAGTTCACCTCACTTTATTGAACATTCATGAGAGGAACATTGGACTGGGGGGACTTGAAGAGGTAAGTCCCAGCAGAGCCCAGTTGGTCCCGCAAGACTCACCTTAAACAGGGACGTCTGCGCAAAGGCCATCTGCTTCCGCAGGACCCACCATGCTCATAGAACCTTACGCGCAGTACGCAAGCTGTACACGCAGGGAAAGCCTCCCAATGGTGAAGTACCCCGCCTGTTCCCGCAGTTGCGGATACAAGCCATCAGGGAAGGCTACCCGCAGACAGCAGGGCTACACGCACAAGACAATAGATACTTCAGTAGTCACATGAAGGAATGAGCAAGGCGGGAACAATCCCGCCTAAATGAGCCAGTCTGTATGATTCTGAAAGATCTTTTGTACTATACCTACCAAGGTATGGATAGGACAGACGATCTGACCAGAACAGCCCATGAGCCAATCACAGGGTGACAGCTCACCGACAACAGTGCGAGGAGGAGCACCCTCTAGTACTGTTTGTCACTATTAGCCGCTGCCTACTCACCAACCCTAACTGCAGGGCGTGCGCAGCCTACAGTTGGTGAAATAGTGTTACTGTTGGCCGTAACCTATTCACCAACCAGCATGGCCTGCGTATAATCCACAGTAGGTAGGACGTGCATAATCTACAGTTGGAGGAATAGTGCAGCCGACATAGTTACTGTTGGCCGTAATCTATCCACCAACCAGTATGGTCTGTGCATAGTCCGCTGTTGGTAGAACAGGAATACTATTCAGCCGGCTGTACCTTCTAGGAAACCTACCTTCGGCTATAAATACTCCAACATCTTGGAATGGTAAGATCATCTGTTATCCAGTTATCTAGCAATCTCTTAATATACACTTATATTCAGAGCAACCTAGTCTGATTCTCACGCCGGAGGGTGGTCACAAGGAGGAACCCCCCCTTCTCAGTGACGAGCTTACGGTGTTTGTTTTGCAGGTCTCCTGAAGAACAGCCTTCTCAGCTAGATCTCATCCGTGGGAAACATTACTTAACCCCCAGATTATCTATAATCTGTACCGGGTCACTTAGTGTTTCTTCAGCGGTAAACTTGTGTTGGGTGTTCTTATTTGTTGAGTAAATTGAAAATTATGAATAACTAAATTCTAGATTACGTTCTTTAACTAATTAATTAGCGCATTGAATGTCCATAAACTTCACTACTTACTGTAATTCATGTCTTTTCCTCTACGATAGATATGTCCGTTATATCTAGTCATGTGTGATGTACATGTGGGTATTTTGGGTTTTTTATCTATTTATTTAAAAAAGCAATCACACACATATATAGGTATTGGATTATTTCATAAGTTTTTTACAGCGAGAAGTGAATGTGTAACTTCATTAATCCCTAATTTCACCTCATTTCTTATGTGTAGGTGCGTTGTGTAGGTGCATATGTATGTGTGTAAGTACGTATGTTTGTATATGTGTACGTATGTTTGTATGTGTGTAGGTACATAGGTTTGAATGTGGTTCGGTACATTTACATGTTTGTAGGTAGGTTTGAATGTGTAATTAAGACATAAATACAACCAACCTACATATATATATGTAACATCATATGAAAGAGAGTGAAATTAGGGATTAATGGAGTTATACCTTCACTTCTCGACATTCAATGCACTTCTCGCTATATATATATATATATATATATATATATATATATATATATATATATATATATATAGGGGATGGTTCATGCGAGAAGTAAAATTATAGCGAGAAGTGCGAGAAGTTAATCTGGACCACTCATTTAATTTTTAATCTTGAATAATTAAAATACATAAAAAGGTTATTAAAGTAATATAAATGTATTCTCCCTCCAATTAATATATATAATTAAACCAATACAAGTTACATTTCTAACTAATATAATTCATATAATCACAATAAATCCATAAAACAATAAATTAATCTTTATAATTTTTTACCCTATCTCTTGAATTCACCTACACAACTATAATATTTTCCTACATCTCTACAATTTTTTTCCTACGTATCTTTAAATTTTTCGTACACATCTAAATATGTTTCCTACACATTTCCAATTTCTTCGTACGCATGTTTTTCGTCCTACACATCTTCAAATGTTTCATACGCATATTTAATTTCTTCCTACACGTCTTTAATTTTCTCATACATATCTTACTTTTTATACTATACATCTTTAATTTTCTTATACACAACATATTTTTTTCCTACACATCTACAATTTCGCCGAACACGTTTTTCTTTCGTCATACATATCTTCAATTTTTCCTACGCGTATTTAATTTATTCCATCGCATATTCAAACTTTTCCTACACATTTTTAAATTTCTCATACACATCTTCGTTTTTTCCCCTACACATTTCTAATTTTCCCATACACAACTTAATTTTTTCCTACACATCTTTATTTTTCTCAAACACATCTTATTTCTTTTCCTACACATTACCAGTTTATTCGTACACATTTTTCTGTCTCTTCTGATTTTTAATTTTTTTTCAAAATAGCAATCAATAATGAATATACTATTTTGCTTAAATGTTATAAATTAAAAACTTTTTATTGGTGAAAAAAGAGCAAAATCAAATCTTACACTAACATATAATAAAATAAATAAATTGTAACTTACAAATTATAAATTTTTGAGCTTTTATTTAGGGATAGATGATATTAATTAAATGATGATTTATTTTATTCTATCTAAACTACCCTATTATTATTAATTTCAAAGTCTTTCAAGTTTTATTAATTATAATTAATGCAATAAATTTTCAACCATTGATTAATAATCTAATGGTTGAGATCATTTCCGAAATGAACTTAATCATATATATATATATATATATATATATATATATATATATATATAATTACATTTACCCGTCATCTATTGTTGTCAACACTAACCCCTATGTGTGTGTGGAATATATATTGAATAAAAAAACTGAGTTTTGAAAAATGATATAATCCATGTCACTGTTTTAAAAGAAATAACAAATAGGCATGGTAACTTGTTATTGCGATATGGTAAAGGACGAACTGATTGCATTCCATTCAATAGTGATTACAATAAATGGGGCTCGTGGGCTGAACTAGGGATGAGTTTGGGATAGTTCTATATTTGTACCTGTACATGTACCCGATTGTACTAGTACCAAATTTTCAGTATGGTACGGGTACGGGTATTTCGGTACAGTTGCCATTTTTGTATCACTTTACTTTTTTATTTTTAAATATTCGACGATCTTGAAACCGGTACCGGTACGAGTAACAAACAACCTGAATTGGTTCGGGTATCGGTACTTTCACAGGTACGTGACGAGTACCAAATTAGTACAGATACCAAATTGGTCATTGATTTAATGAAAAGTAAGTATTGAAGAACTCTAATTCGGTTTCCGACCTTAAGTTATTTGTTTGTTAGTTCGAGTCTTGGATGTTATATTATTTAATTTTAAAACAACGTGTGGTACTTGTTCATTAATAACATGGTTGGAGAATTTATTTTATATATTAAATATGAAGAATCCCAATTTATACTCCAAACATGTACAAAATACCAAATGTACCCGTACATGTACCCGATTGTACATGTACTAAAATTCAACAAAAATGAGTACCAATACTCGTACCAAATAAGCTAAATTGGTACGGGTACGATACGAGTATGAGTACAGGTATTTAGGACAAAATGCTCATACTTAGGCTGAACACTAATAAACCCTAAATAATATAATACTATATTATCCAATACCCCCCCCCTCTGGTCAGAGCGGTAAAGAATCAGACGCTCAGGCAGGAAAATAAAAAAGAAAGGTGAAGAAAACAACAACAGCTTTAACTAGTCATGAAATCAGTTCTTGACTTGTAGGTACAAAACTTTTGGTAACAAATCCACAGGATATTTCTTGTCTTCAAAAGCATGCGACTGTGGGGCAGAATTTGACATGGATGGCTTGTTGATGCGTGCGTGCGGTGTGTAGTAAAATAATAATGGATTGGAGATTTAGCTCTTGCACAAGATCGTGTGTTAAATTTATAAAAGTGATTTCTACTAAGACTTAACTCACACAAAATAGGCAAGTGTCCTATCGTATATGTAGAATAGTATTGGTAAGAACCAAATATCGATCCGTGGACACAAATGTTTCTAATAATGAATCTTCGTTTTAATTCAATCGGAGAGTTTTAATCATTTTGAGGTTGGCTTTTAACTTTTTATAAAATAGAAGTACTTATATATATATATAATATAGATGACAAGAAGAGAAATTCTAAATGAGTGTTTCAAATATATGAAGGTTACCATCTAATATCAAGAATCCACTCCATTTATCCTTGATGATTATAAAGTAAACATGTGATAAACTTGTCGTAATAATATATGATATAATAGACTCTCATTTCTAAGTGAACATATCCTATGACATAAAAGAAAGTAGCATGCACATTTAAAGTCAACCCTTTCCTAATGTCATGCTACCACGAGAATGTCAATTTGAGTTGGAAAGTAGTTTAGTATATTAGAAAGATTAGGATTGACTTCGATTTCTCAAATACCAATTTTAATAACTTTGGGTGGTTATAGTTTGGTCACACAACCTCCCCTTGGTTGATTTAAGTAGGTTATAATTACACATTCCGTTAACATATGTTTTCTTTAACTAGTATGTTAACCTAAGCAATCATATTAACAATGTTATTTCAGAATTATCAAAACTAGAGAAATAGATCATAGCTTATATCTCATCATTTCTAAGTACAATATAAGGATCCATGTTTCGATAAATTATCAAAGTATTCTTTCTTTTAAGAACATGAATCGATCATGAATGATTGTTAATCACCAACTTTGAATTGTTGAATTAAGATAGTGAAATATTTCTCATCAAATGACAATTGCAAAATAACCATGTACTTTACTAAACTAAATCACATGTTAAACATAACCATCAAGTAAAACAAAGCTTCTTCATAGATTTTAGATGGTAAATGGAGTTTAGCTCATAATGAGCATGGTTATGAACATTAAATTGATGATGATAACAAACACATGATTAAACTAGAACAAATTAACCAAATGTGGATGAATCTTCCTACTTAATGATGATGGTGGATAATGGTGATGATGATGATGATAACTTCCAAGCCTTCAAACTCTCCACAAGATCTTCAATATGAGTGTAACGTGGGCGTTTTTATAAGAGAAACCCATTTAGAGATTTTCTTCAAGCACCCTTGATCAATGCAACATGAACCTCTATTTATAGGCAGTCTGGAGAAGTAGACACGACCCCGTGCTTCATGAGGCACGACCCCGTGTCCAGGTGTCCAGTTGCATTAAATGCTGTCAGATCGTTCATGATGACTCACCACAGGGGCGTGCTTCCTGAGGCACGGCCCCGTGCTTTTTTGTGACACGTGATAATTCTTTTTGTCTTTTCTCAAAGGTGATCACGGCCCCATGGTTGCTAAAGCACGACCCCATGATTCTGTGTCCAGTATTTGTCCTTTCTTTCAGATTTTTGTCTTTTCTTGTGTTCAGAAGCATGGGGGCGTGGTCAGTGAAGCACGGGGGCGTGGTTGGGTTTTTCTTGGGTTTTCTTTCGATATTCTTCTTCTTCTTTTCTCTTGTTTATTCGTTTAAGGCTTGGGTTTACCTGAAATTGCATTTTAATGTGATAAGTTTCCTTCTGAGCTATATTATTTGATAGAAGTTGCAGTTTTTAGAGATTATTTGATGTTAAAAAGATGTATAATTTTATATACATCACTTGTAAGCTATTGATCTTAAAAAAATATCACCATATTTGTTAGGGTTACATAAGTGTAGTTCATTGGTTCATGGTTCCTTGAATAACACGGACTGTCAGGGCCGTCTCCGAGAATTGTTAAACAATTTTGGGCCAAAGGTGACAATTTTTTGGGCCTTAAGTAAAAAATGGCGTTTTGTTGGGTTTAAAAATTTTAGTTATTATATGAGTTTAATTGGTTATGATTTGTGTTGTATAAAAACCTTTTGTATAAAAATAGAGTTAAAATGTTTCAAGCGAGACTAGAACCCAAAACCTTGTTTGAAAGTCATACAACTTTACCACTATACCAAGCTAGTGGTTGTGTAATTAAGTTTAAACATTAAATATACATATTGTGCCTTATAAAAATATATCTAACTTTTTTTAAAAAAAATCCGGGTCTATTGAGGTGTCGGGTTGGGGTTCGTCGACCACCCAACCCTCCCTTAACGCTGGCCCTGCGGACTGTTAGAGGTAAGTCGACAACCGACGACTGTAGTCATGTGGTGGTTTGACGAGATTTAGTTGGTGGTCGCTTGGATCCGATGATCAAAGATTAGTTTCGTAAATCTAAAAAGAAAGAGAAAGCAAGGTCGGTTACCAAGGTAAGGTGTTGGTCTCTTGGATGTGTAGACCAGGAGATGAGATCTGTAGGTATAAAGAAACTAATCTAGTCAAACTGTAGTTTGAGATCGGTTGTCGTGGACCATAGTCCAAGGAGGCAAAAACACCAATAACATAATAATAACAAATTAATTGCAGGAATAAATCAAGAGATTAATGGTAAAAAATATAGCTCACACCATATAAAGATAACAGCTGATCAAACACAACAGAAGAATTGTCTATGTAATTGCCCCAAAATAAAACTTGCAAAACATGGCGAAGCTTGAATAAAACCGAAACAAAGAAAAAACCGGTGTCCAACATCAAAGTCAGCCGTTAGCGTATCCATCCATAAGTTGTTACTCTATTAGGAGCCGACAAAGCTACCGATATATTTTATGTGGTTTGTGATGAATGTGACAAAAGTAAATAAATAAATAAAAATCAAAGCATTGGTATGTGAAATTAATCCTCTAATGTCAAACATTTTTTTTTTTGGTTTCACACCACAAAATTACTTTTGTGTCGATATGTAAAAATCGGAAAGTAGCGTTTTTAACATAACCTTTAAGTTAAAACCACAACCCATAGTTTTAAGTTAGAATCATTAGCTAATTTACAATTATACTCTGAAACTTATATTTTATTAGTTATCACCACATGGCCTCTCATTTACGATAATATCATCCCATGGCGATACAATTTGAACGTATATTCTTCATAGTTATAAGATTTAAAATACTACTTTAGTTTATATATTATTTTTCATAATTAGGGTTTCAATTGATCAGGGTTGCAATTGATGTTATGATTTATAATGATCTATCAGTGGGAAATGAAAGCCTGATAGGAACTTGAGTGATCAATGAGTAATATTGAGCTTATATTATTTTCATGTATTTGTCATTTATTGTAATTATCTCTATCCTAAAATATAGCCCTGCTTGCGGTGCGCACATATGATGTATATATGTGTGAACTCTCGGGTGGGCAAAAGTGAAATTGCACCAATTTTGACGTTATTTTACTAATCTCGTGAAAATAACGTTAAAAGTGACGGACGGTTAATCAGGCATCATGTAGTGGCGTTGATAGCCGAAAGACAAGGGTACATGCACCGATCAGCCGGTGTCCCGATGATTGAGTGCTATGTGCCTTATGTCCAAGGCTTGATGCAAAACTACTATCGAGCCGGGGGTCTCACCGGAAGCAGCCTCTCTATCCTTATGGGGTAGAGGTAAGGCTGTCTACATCTTACCCTCCTCAGACCCTACTATAGCTTTGCTATTGGTGGGATATACTGAGTACGATGATGATGATGATGATCTCTATCCTAAAATAAAGGATTGTATTCATGTATATATTGAGGTATAATGAGGAGGAAGGGGGCGAGCCTAATTCCCCTCCAAAAACACCCCTCACCCGAACTCCCACTGTCGAGAACTATTCAGCTACCTCATCACCTGACTTACACACTCCTACGGCCCAAACCACATCCACTACACCTTTTCCCCTTCATCCACCTCACAAAGCCCATTATCAGCCCACTCACCTATGACACATCCCCTTCACCCACACCACATACATCTGATGCCAGTCCACCCAGTAACCATTAGGTACACCCAACAGATCCTCAACTACCTAATTCCCTTAATCATAACCCACCTACTTTACTTCTTCCCACACTCAATATGCGAACCCGCGCCATGGATGGGATAATTAAACCTAGTAAATTTTTTAATCTATCTACCACCGCTATAATCCTTATTCCTAAAAACCTAGCCCTCAACTTGTCCATTTTGAAATGGCATAATGCTATGACCAATGATTTTAATGCTCTTATTAAAAACGAGAGTGGGGAGCTAGTCCCTCGGTATCCACAAATGAAGGTGATTCGAAATACGTGGCTATTTAAGCATAAATTTAATTCAGATGTCTCTCTTGAACGCCATAAAGCACGTTTAGTATGTGATGGCCATTCCCAACAGGTTGGCATTGAATGTGGAGAAACCTCTAGTCTGGTTGTCAAACCGGCTATGATTTGAACCGTTTTATGTATCGCTTTGTTGTGATCTTGGCTGGTGCACCAACTAGACTTTACAAATGCATTTTTACACGGTAACTTAAATGAAATGTTGTTCATGTACCAACCTATGGGATTTCGTGACAAGGCATTTCCTAATCACGTGTGTCGACTCAAAAAATCCTTATCCGGGTTAAAATAGAACCCCCCTCCCCCCGGCGTGTTACAAGCGGTTCACAGATTATATATTAACATTGGGGGTTTGACAAAGTGGGTGTGACAACTCTTTATTTATATTACACTAGGGTACACACTCAGCCTATCTCCAACTTGATGGTCGGGCAAAAGTCGTGTATATTATTATATTATTTGTCTAATTTTAGTTTAAATATTATGTGAACTTTGGTACTTCAAGCGTGTTTATGTGTTCAGGATACTTGACGTTAAGGACACTTATCGGGATGAATTACGGGCTAGGAATGAAGATGTAGAAGACTCTTAATGATTGGCAAGCTTTCCGATGCAAAATAAATGAAGAAAATGAAGAAAATTCTGTCAGACACCTTTAGCGTGGCGCTAAGGGAGTTTAGAGATACTCTAAAGACTCACATCAGGAAAGTAGACTTTAGAGTCGCGCTAAAGTCTCACCCCCTGGACTTTAGAGACGCTCTAAAGTCCTCCAGACGGGAAATGAAAACCTAACTCTATTATATTGAGTTTTCAGCCCCCATTTGACATATCCTTCATTCCTTCAACCAAGTACAAGCCCTAGGACGATTTTCCACCATCTCGAAGCCTCCGGTTCGTCCGTTCATCGCATGCTTTCATCCTCTCATCAGATAAGCGAATCCTTCGTGATGCCGATGTCAGGCTAAAACCATTGTATTCACTTTAGGCTAGGGTTTTGTGTAAACTAACTTTGATCAGATTCTATGTTTTGAATGAATATGAACTTGATTGATTGTTTTTATTCTTGTTTTACATTACGAATTGATTGTTTAAACAGTTTATGAGTTTGATTGTCAAACTTTGCATCACTTTTCTGGTTGTGTTCATCACATGTAGGGTTAGCTCTTATGTCATTGAACCAATAATCGTTAGTCATTGCTTATAACTGATTTTCATATTTTAAACTGGTAATTGGGTAAACCGGAGTTCAGTTGTGTCAACAATTCGGTTAGGGTATCGTTTTTCCTCACAACCCAACTGTTAGGTTTAGTAATTACTGCGCAATTAATCTTATGAATCTGTGATTAGTCGGTCATCACATTACCTGAACCTGAAGTGAATCGTTTTCTTATTATTGTTTACAAACTTTCCAAGTTACCGTGTTTTCTTATAATCATCTTTATAAACCGCTTGACATCGTCTGTCCATATTAGTTAATTAATTAGTAATCATGAACTTTACTTTCACTTTCCACTGATTCCCTGTGGATACGACCTTACTTACCCGTACTAGTTATAGGTATTTAAGCATCATAAATACTTGTTTTTGATTAGAGCACGGCATCTACATCACAACTATATGTTGATGACATCCTCCTCAATATATATTTAGTTGCACTGCGCCAACGATTATGATCTCACCTTGGCACCGAGCTTGCCATGAAGAATCTTGGCCCGCTCATATATTTTTTGTGCATCTCGGTCAACCTAACAGGTGATAATACATTTTTCTCTCAGAGTTCTTATGCTCACGACATTATAAAATGTATTGGCATGCAAATATGTAACCTTATTGCCACCTCAGTCGACAGAAATGGTAAGTTAAGTGAACCATTAGGGTCTCCATTTAATGATCCCACAATATACCGTAGCTTAGCCGGGTCATTATAATATCTCACTTTCACGCGCCCGGACATCAGTTATGCGGTCCAATAAGTTTGCATGTATATGCATGCTCCGATGGCTACACACTGGGATGCCCTAAATCGCATAGTCCGTTATATTAAAGGTACCACACATCTTGGCCTCACACTTGGCATGTTTGTAAACCCGTCATTACTTGCTTACATAGATGCCAACTGGGTCGGTTGTCGGGACACTCAGCGTTCCACTTTTGGGTATTGTGTCTACTATGGTTCCAACCTTATTTAATTTCTTGGTCTTCCAAAAGGCAACCCACGATTTCTAGATCGAGTGCTAAAGCCGACTATTAGAGTGTTTCCAACTTTGTTACCGAAATATGTCGGCTTCGTAATCTTCTACTAGAACTCCATTGTAACACCCTGGCTAAAACAGAAACATCTGAGTGTAATGTACAAATTTCTCAAAACACATGTGACACTATTAAGTGGCATTATTATTATTATTATTATTATTATTATTATTATTATTATTATTATTCATCCTCTAATTAGTTTACATGTAGCATACATATAAAACAAAGTCAACTAATTGAATAATTGGAGTTCACACAAGCTTAATATAAGTACATAAAAATCATACAATTCCATGAAACTTAGTGTAGTAATAGCGCAAGCAATGCCTTTTACAATCAGTAACAACCAATGTACTCGGATCGGGGGTCCATTTCCACTCATAACAACGAGGTCCTGAGTGCAAATGGGGGCGTATGATCCGGGCACATAAGTTAGTGCAAATGATAGTTGGTCCTGATTGAATGTACTCGGACATCAGTTGAGGAAACCATGAGCACGTAATCTTTGAGCAAGTAAGCAAGTAAATACACAAGTCCATGATAAGGAATTGTAGATTGAATATATGAAGTGAAGTAAAACTAAGTATTTGATAAGAAAATGTATGATACCCCCAAAAGTAAAAGCTTAAAAAGGGTGTGAGAAACTCACCTTGAATTGGAAAGCTAAACTTGAAATGACAACAAAAAACGCGTTAAAGATTAAAACAATTGAATCCTTACAAACTATAATTAAAAAGATATAACAATTAAAGACTAACTATCAGTATTATAAAATTTAGAATCATTTAGTTTTAGGGATTATGCATTATTTTATTATATCTTTTATTTTTATTATTCTCAAGCATTTTGATATTATAGTATTCTTTTAAGCTTTAACATGATTTTAATGAATTATTATTTTAATATTGTTTAGTTAACATGAGAATTATGATATTTGTTGAACACAAATTTTAACCGTAAAATCTTATTTTAGTGTATTATAAAGTTAATGAAAAGTTAAGTAATTCTATCATATTAATCGGGTTTTCAAGAAACTTTAACGGAAACAAAAGTTGGTCTTTAGTTGGGAAAAGATAAACATAATTTATAACTAATTTTATTTAACTTAAATTAATTTTATAATGATTTTTAAAATATTTATTTAATTCATATAATAAATAAAAGAAAAGGTTTTCTAAAAATGAAAACTAAAAATGGCCTGACCAGGGTCCTTTTACCCACACTAACATGAACTAACCACTAGCCCATATTGTTTGTTTGTCTAAAGTTCAAATATATATATATATATATATATATATATATATATATATATATATATATATATATATATATAAACTAACATAAAAGTTCATCATCTTCATCAAAACCCTAGGTTTTTAAATCCGTTAAATGGTTCTATGTTTGATCAAATTAGGATAGGGGTTTTAATTAGCGGCTTAAAATGATTAAAAACATCAATTAATTTTCTGGAAGTGTGCCGGAATGATGGTGAACGGAAGGTTAGCCGAAATTGGATCTTGAACGGTCAAAACGTGAGTATAGAGAGTATATTTGATTTATTTGTTGTTATGGACGAGTTTGTATGATGATAAGAAGCCTATTTATAAAATCAAATGGGCGTATTGTGTTTAATGTTCGTTATTGTATTTTTTATACAACATCTGGCGGTTACCGGGATTGATTTACGCGCATTTGTTGTTGATTAGGCATTATTGTTGTTGATTATGTGTTTGTCATTACGTTATAACAAGTTTACGAGTTTTAATCGGGTAAAAACATGCGTTTAATGAGTTTAAACGTGTTGCCGGAGAAGGGGCTGGGATTTTATTTTAATAATATATAATTTTAATAAATTTCACAAATGGTCCTTGAACTATCAAAATGTTTTATATTCATAATATAAATTATATTTACAAATGACACCTTGCACTTTGAAATGTTTTATAACCTTAATAAAAGTTAATAAACTTGTATATTTTATCATATTATACCCGGCTAGTTCGCAATTTGTTTAAATAAGGATTTTTATTTATTTGGACAAAATGGACGAACGATAATAAACTTAAATCATCGTGAATAATGTATTATTGGTAAACAACAAATAAAAATATATTGATATGACAAAACGGGTCTGTTTAGCGAATAGAAATACATAAATACATGAAACGAAACTTGATGTATACATACACAAACATACACACACACACACACATTTTACATATATATGTTTATAAACACAATCGAAAATTTAAAAATGGGTCAGGTTTTTGGGTTTAAAAATTAACGAATGTTACATTCATCGCCCTCTTTCTAGGGCCACTTTAGTTTATTGTGATAATGTTATCGCCATTTATCTCTCCGTTAATCCCGTCATCAGAGAACCAAATATATCGAGCTTGACATTCATTTTGTTCGTGAGCATGTTTAGCGGGGTCAAGTTCGCAATCTTCACGTCCCTTCACCGTATCAAATTGCAGATATTTTTACTAAAGGTCTACTACGCGCCCCTTATTTGAAGATTTTCGCTCCAGTCTCAATATTCGCTCTCATCCGTTTCGATTGTGGGGTTGTAATAGACTTATATTGAGCTAATATTATTTCCATGTATTTAACGTTTATTGTAATTATCTTCCTAAAATTAAGGATTGTATTCATGTACATATTGAGGTATAATGAGAAAAAAGAAGGGAACAAGCGTATCATTATTGTTTCATACTCTAACAGTGAGAACTTCAAAAGTCAATTAAAGTAACATAAGAGCAACCACAACGGGCCTTGGAGTCCAAAGTCTGAATACACACGGCACTGGCAAACCGATGAGGTAAATATGTGGTATTGATATGGAGCTAAATCTGAAAATTGAGGTCTACAGATGCAACATTGAAACAAACCACATAATGGGGCCCTCCACCAAAACCCAAAATTGAAGACAATAAAAAAAAATAAATTGAGTAAATTAAACATGAAACTTCTATCTATGTTTTCAACGATCAGTTTGTGAATAATAATAATAATAATAGATTAAAAACCTCCCCAATGGTCACATTAAAAAAATTGATACAAAATTAAAATAAAAAATCCCTATAAATGTATACACTTACCAATTTCAAACTCACACCCACAATATTTTTCTTTAATAATAATAATAAAATCAAAAACACCCCAACGGTGACAAATATTAAAATGAATACATAATTAAAAAAGCCTTATAAATACATTTGAACATTTTTAACTGTTGTTTAGATAATGTTTGTTAAAAGAAGATTGTATTTAAACATACATGAAATATAAAAAATAAATATGTTATCATAAGTTGTTAAATGTAATTAATTGTAGAAGTATGTGATGATGTGGTAGTTTGTGGATGTTTGTTGTTGTGGGAGAAAGTGAAAGATTTTAATAAACGTTTAAAATCTGATGTGACGTTGATATAACGGTTTGTAGAAGTTTGTTGTTGTGGATGCTCTAAGTAGAGTTAGTATTCATGGTTAAGCAAAACTGAGTTTGATATGGAATAAAAGTATCAATGCCAAGTACTTGGGAGAAGTTACCACTGCTCGTAAGGTGTCGCAAATAAGTTGTAAGAGCGACTGATCACTAATGTAATACAAAATTATCTTTCGCTTAATATGTTGAATTTAACCGTTTGTGTTACTTATACATGCTTTAAGACTTTTTAGCGATTGTATTTCATTACCATTTTCATATTACCCATTTTATCATTGATAAATCAACAAAAACGTTAATCATTGGAGATCAGTTTATGTTCAATTCAAGTTCTTATTCTTTTGTGTAGAAAAAACATTGGAGAAAAAAGAAAAGAAGACATGACCATGGTCCATGGGTCCAATGACCCAACCCAGCCCATATGATATGACCCATTCCAGAAGAAAAGTCTCTATCTGACTGTTATCCATTTCTGCCCACTAACAGAAGCAATATCCAGTTGCCACGTGTTAAAGTTAATGCTTCCATCGATTAAAAGCAGTAAGCACGCAAATAAGATTTAATAACTCGTTTATCCATTTATAGTTCATCTTTGCGTGCGTCTTATATATTTATCTTTCTTATAGATGCTTACTTTTAAACCATTTATGCACAAGTGTATGCGTGTTTTTTTGTTTATCCATGTAGACAAGCATCATTTCCAAAAGGTACATATGTTGAGCCGTGTTAACAATATAGATGTTATAGTTGCACTAGATAATAAAAGTATTAATATTGATATATTATATATCCGATAGAAAAACTTATAGACGGAAGTGAAGCCGAGTATTACAAGTAATACATACTAATCTCACTTTAATTTCCAGTTTTCTCGCCGTTTATTTGTCTATGGCAACACGGTTGATGGCATTTCTATGGCAACACGGTCGTTTGCCACATGAATAGGTTGATCAACGGGTGGATTCTCATCATGGTTGGAATTCGACGGAACTTCATCCCTCGCCTTGCCCCATATAACTAAATATAGTCCAATAACGATCACAACTGCTCCAACAACCCTACATTAATAATATTCACATTATTAGTTGTTTACATATTTTCCCTTTCGGCATTTTACTATTGGCAACAGTTTATATAATATGATTATATATATATATACCTTCCTAGGTTTAGTTTTTCAGACAAAACAATGGATCCTAGGATTGCAACAATAATCATGCTTAGGGGACTAAATGCTGTCACGAAAACTGGCCCTTTCGCCTCCATTATAATTCCAGAAAGATAGTAACTCAACCCTGAACAGATTACTCCCTACAGTTAAACAAAATCAAAGATTATATAGAAGCTTATAGTTATAACCGAAGAAGGTGTCGCAAATAAGTAATATAAATTTCCTAATTTCTTACACCATAGATAATGGTAACAAGTTTGCTATCTAAGTGTAACCTCCAGACTCCAATATTGTTATGCTCAGCTATTAATGTCATTATACTCCCTTGCAATGTTCCAGCTGCACAAATTAGAGTTGTAAGAGAGAGCCCTGCCGGGTACGACCTCAACGTAATTGCCTATAAAAATGTCACTTTATTAGTAAGTTATTAATATTAATATTGATATTACTATTAGTAACAGTAATCTTGTGAACACTGTTTTTAAGGTTAGGAAACATAGTACCTGAAGAATGTAAAAGCAACTCCATGACAAACAACCGAAAATGATCATTATCGATCCCTTCATGATGTCTCCGTGGCTGACATGAGTTGTAGATTGTTGATGTTGGGAATCATTTGAACCCTTAGTCCATGGCAAACCAATAGTAGGCCCCGCAACTAGTGTCATTATCATTGCTCCTCCCACAGTTACTAATGTCCCAACTATCTTCCCAATGCTATGCAATTTCTTGATGTCAACCGTCTCCAGCCTAGCGAATGTTATCAAAATTTGATCATTTATTTTATTAGATTTAAATTTTTTTGTTGTATAATGAATAAGCTTTTCTATTTTTGGCACTAATTAATATAATTACCTGCATATACAAGCCATGAGAAACGTCATGGCAGGTATTATATTGGTCATGGCAGCTGCGAAAGTGACGGTTGTATATTTCATTCCAGCATAATATAAGTTTTGGTCAAGAACAGGCCTGTATAAATACATGTAAAATACTTTCAAAAATAATTTTAGAAAACAATATTATGGTCAAGAGGATGAGACAACGTACTCAAAAAAGCCTAGCAACATGATCTTGAAAAAGGTTAAAACTGTTAGTCTTGGCCTTGTCCTGTCATTACAACAATATCAATACATGTACATATAATATATCAATAGAGAGAGACCAAGATCAAGAGAGAGAATGTGGTGACCTTTCGAAGAAGAGAGCAAAAGGTGCGATAACAATAGTGGCAATGAGGTTTCGATAAGTGGCAAAAGTGTAGTGGTTCATGCCTTTGTTAAGAGCATCTTTAGCAATTATGGCTAAGCCTGCATTCCCACATTGTATAACTATGACACATAAATATGGCTTTAATTTTTCAAACATCATGTTTTGATGTTTATGAATGTATTTGTGTTTGTCAGTGTGTGCAGAATTGAATGTGCTACAAAGCTTTATATAGCGGGTGCGTGAGTTAGTCGTGTTTCTCTTACTCTCTGTCGATCTATCTCTCTCTCTAGTTTTTAATAAAATTTAAACAACAAAGGTAACAAAAAGACAAAAACAAGAAAAAAAGTTCATTCAAATAACTGAAAAAATAAAAAATAAGCAAATTTATTTTTTTTAAATGCTTTCTTTCAAAATAATAAAATGTTCTTGTTTATATATTTTTAAAACCATCATTTAATTATTTTACAACTGCAAATGAAAATAAAAAATAAATAAATGTAAAACTATTTTTAAATAAAATATTTTCAAAACCAAAGTTAAAAAACGATACAAACATCTTTAAAAAACGATACACTATAATTGATACGTTTCCTTTTATTTATAAAAACAAATTTGTTAATTAGTTGGTCTGAAGTATCTTTTATTTTTTCTTTTTAACTATTAAAACACTTTTTGTTTCTTTTTTCTTTTAAAACGTTTTAAAAGTTAGAGTTTCCACGTTATAAAAACCTCTATTGAAGTACATACATGTCAATATGTGTAGCCTATTCCAATTAATGTACGTTTAAGATTGTTTTCAACTATGGTCGTTGATCATATAAAGCTTCTCTTAGACCGGTTGGATAATTAAATTGCTATAAAATGAAAAACAACCAAGTTAACTGATAAAAGAAGATTCATTTGAGCTTAAACAGAGCTATCAGAAAAAAATAAATATAACAATAGAAAGATCTAGGCAAAATGAAAGTTCAGTAGGAACTTTAGTGATCAATGGAAACTCAGAGATTGGTGGAAACTAACATAAATTAGAATAAGTAAGCACTTATGGTTATTACTGATCAAGTTGCAACCAAAGGTTAAGTAAAGGTACGACTAATATGAAATAAAGACATCAGGGCCAAGTAGTTACCACTACTAGTAGCTAGGCGCGACTAATGGAACAAAAGATATATGTATTTTTTCGTTTATTTTATTCAAAACATTTTGAATTAGTTATACACAGTGAGAAGAAATTCTTAGTTAGATCGACGTTAATCAATGACGTTCCCTATTATTTTCGTACTAGTTGTGTCACATTGACGTTAATCAATGAGCGCATTAATCGTTGGAGGTCAATTTTTGTTCAATTAACGTTCCCCTACTATCATTACATCTTTTGTGTACATACTATTATACCATAACAGAGTTAGGGTAATAAGTTAATTTAAAAAAAAAATGATTCACATATTATTCTGCCAATAAGTTGAAGAAAATAAAACAATAGAAACAAGGACCATGGGTCCATGCTCAACCCAGCCCATATAACATGACCAATCCTAAAAGAAAAAGAGTCTATCTGACCGTTATCCATTTCTTCCCAATTTAATCGATTTCCCACATGTATCTGAATATCTGATATTGTTTTAATAACTCACTCACCCATTATATGAATCTTTTGCGTGCATGTAATAAATTACTTTCAAATATATAAATGACTACTTATTTTTGTTGTAGATGCATAACTTTACACCATTTATGTACAAGTGCCTAGTGTGTGATTGTGTATCCGTGTAGACAAGCACCATATCTAAAAGGTAGACATGTTGAGCCGTGTTAGCAATGTGGATGTGATACTTGCACTACATATTAACAGTTTTTTTTTTTTGCAATATATTCGATAGAAAAACTTCGGACAAAAGACAAGTCCAGTGTTACAAGTAATTATAAGTATTTATCTAGCTCTAGTTCCTGTTTCATTTCTTAGTCGTGACATCGATTGATGGCATTTCTATGTCAACACGATCGTTATCCTGCTTTCCTAGTTTTGTGCTACTAATTGACACGGGTATTTGCTGATCAACTGATGGAAACTCGTTAGGGTCACATTTTGAATTCGGCGGACCTTCATCCTTCATCTTGCCCCATATCACTAAATATAGTCCAATAACGATCACAACTGCTCCAAGAACCCTGCGGAAATAATTTTTACGTTATTAGCTAATTGCATATATTCCCTTTTAATTTTATATTATGGATATGGTGATATATACCTTCCTAGGTTTAATTTTTCAGACAAAACAAAAGATCCTAGAACAGCAACAATAACCATACTAAGAGGGCTAAAAGCAGTCACAAAAACTGGCCCTTTCGCTTTCATTATAATTCCAGAAAGATAGTAACCTACTCCAGAACATATTATTCCCTGCAGTTAAAACACAATCAAAAATAGATATAAGTTTATAATTCAAAATTTCTGTTTCCGCTATAACTACAAGAAGACTGAGCATTTGCAACCGTCTATTTGGTCGTAAATAATCTTTTGCGACGAAAAAGCGCAAATGAAACACAAATGATCATTTGCGACAGAAGACAATCGCAAAAGCTGGGACCGAGAATATCTTTTGTGACTGAAAAGACGGTCCCAAAATTATATGTTGACAATCTTTTTTCGCAACCACGATTGCGACATGCAGTTATTTTGCTCAATTTTCTAGTAGTGTACGTAGCGCGGTATACACTTAAATTAATAATATAATATTTCAAATTTCTTACACCATAGACCATAGTAACAAGTCCAGCATCCAAGTGTAACCTCCAAGCTGCATTGTTACCATGTTCTGCTATTACTGTCACTATACTCCCTTGTAATGTCCCAGCTGCGCAAATTAGAGCCGTAAGAGAGAGCTCAGCCGGGTATGTCTTCAACGTAATCGCCTATAAACAAAGTTCATTTTGTTAGTGATTTAATAATGCTAGCAACATTAACCACATGAACACAATTTTTAAGATTTGGAAACATATATCCTACCTGAACTATGTAAAAACAGCTCCACGACAAACAACCGGCTATGATCATCATCGAGCCCTTCATATTGTCTCCGGGGCTCACATGGGTTGTAGATTGATGTTGATCGGTGGCGGTTGAACCCTTGGTCCATGGCAAACCAATAGTAGGCCCCACAACAATTGTCATTATCATTGCTCCTCCTACGGTTACTAATGTCCCAACTATCTTTCCAATGCTATGCACTTTCTTGATATTCACCTTCTCCAGCCTAGCAATATTATTAAAATATGTTGTACCATTTTAGTTACCTAAAAACTTTCGAGTGTATATATAACAAGTATGTTTTTTTTTTTGTCGGTAATTAATATTACCTGCATATCCAAGCCATGAGAAACGTCATGGCAGGGATTATGTTGGTCATAGCCACCGCAAAAGTTGCGGTTGTATATTTCATTCCAGCATAATATAAGTTCTGATCAACAACCGGCCTGTATAAAAATACGAAAATTGCTTAGAAACATACTTTAAAAAAAGAACACTAATTATTAGGATAAAGATGATGAGAAAGCATACATACTCTAGAAAGCCTAGCAACATGATCTTGAAAAAGATTGAAATTGTAAGTTTTGGCCTTGTTTTCCTGTTGTTACAACAATATTAGATACTTGCATAAAATATAGTAAGAGAACGAAACAACGATCTAGATAGAGAACACGACGACCTTTCGAAGACAAGAGCGAAAGGTGCAATAACAAGGGTGGCAATGAGGTTTCGATAGGTGGCAAAAGTGTAGTGATTCATTCCATTGTTAAGAGCAGCTTTAGCAATTATGACTAAGCCTGCATTCCCAAATTGCAAGAAAGTGACATATAAATATGGCTTTAAATTTTCAAAGATCATGTTGTTTGTTGTTGATGAACTTGAACTTTAGTTGTGGTGTATTTGTGGGTGTGTGTGTGTTTGTTTTGATGAGTAGAAATGAATAGGCAGTGGGCTTTATATATAGCAAGGTAGTAGGCTAGAATGCTAGATCATGTTATTGCATGTCATGATTTGTACACATTTGGGGCTCCACTGTCATTAATGGAATCAGGGATGGAAACCCATTTTATTACTTTATTTATTTTAATAAAGTTATACCACTATATGTAAACAGTAAAGCTAATCAATCAAATTATCTTTTTATAAAGAGCATGATATCATCATATTAATTTTTATTATTTCAATTCCCGTAGAAACTGGATAATTGGCAAACATACTCTCTTTTCTTATGTGTTGAGTCACGCAATATTTTTTGTTGTTGACAAAATACAACATAACAAGTAACAAAAATATACACATCAACAAAATGACATGTGTTTAAGCGATAAGCCCTTGGTTGGTTTGCATAACGCGAAGAATAGTTTTGCGTGTACAAAATTGTTCGTTTTACAACTCGTTTAAAGTTTAGGAGTTTTCTTTTCATGGGAATCGGATCACCCTAAACTTTTTAGGCAATAGCATAAGTGTGGGCATCTGAAAATATGCTCTGTCCTTTAAAAGAATTTAAGTCCAATCAAGGTTTTGCCTTAAATGTGAAATCTTGAGATAATGCGACATCGATATTGGGAATGAACAAACACGTATACCTAGTTAGTTTTTTATTTTTATATAATTGTTTTTGGGTATGTACCCATGCAATTGTTTATTTATTTATTTATCTTTTGCCGATTGTTTAATATAGGGGTTGTTGTCCCTGGTAAGGACGCATACACGAAGATGAGAAATCATCTCCCCGATAGACGATATCTTATTGTAGTCAAATCAATAATGGAGATACCGTCTTGCCAAGAGAACCTCACGGGAGTGGTCAAATTAAGAAATCACTCCTACCATGAACGACTTTCCATTGTAATTAATCAAATTAAGAAATCGCCCATCCTACCCGTGTTTAATTAATCACTAGTTAGTTCACAGTATACGTGTTTTAAGAAAAAGAATTTTCCGTAGTAGGGACACGGCAACCCCTTATGAAACAATCGTAAGAAAATATCCACTAATTTATTATTCATTTATAATGGGATATCCGCTTATAAAATAAACAGTGCATTTTAGTATTTTATTATATGTATAGAAATCCAGAAACTGAGCAAGCTAAGTATAGAAAAACGTTACTTTTAGATAAGAGTATTATGTCACCGTTTTTGGATAACACATAGTCCTGGTTTTTGAATGTTCCTGTTCATTTCGCCTTTTTTTTTTCCTCTGACTTTTTCCCTCTCTTTCTCTTTTTCATTGTCATTGTTTCGAAAATGTTTACAACTATTGCTACTTACCTACATGCTTCCGCATATATATACCATTATTACGTTAGTGGAAAGTTATTGAAAGGGAAATTTCACTTACACTCCCAACTTAAGTCCAAATTGCAGAATGAACCCTCAAGTTTAGTAACTTGAGGAAGTCTTTACCTAAAATAAAAGAAAACTATCAAATTCGATGGGGGTGATGGACATCATAAGCAATTAATCATCACATGATACTACTTCTTGCATTGTGTACATCTTAACAATTAACACATCTTGGTTTTGTTACATTTGGTTTCCATATGTATAGTTATGGAGATGTTGTCAACACAATAGACTAGTGCTTTTCTTGTCTATGGAAATGGTTTTAATTTGTTGAACGTGAGTATAAAACTGATTCAATATCTAACACCAAAAAACATTTTAAATAATAGAAAATTCAAGTTATGATTAACGACATTTAATGAATCTTGATGTAAACAATTTCAAATCAATAACCAAAATTGAATGATTGATAAAAAGTTAATAAGATGTCTCCTCTTGTCGCGTATATATACCTGTGTAACAACCTCTTAACCCTTTCTAAAAAGAAAAAAAAGAGACTATATTACGAGACAATAGCACTCACCTGTCGTTAAAGTCTTTATTCCTTACTAGGGGGAGAATTGGGGGTGGGTGTGGGGGTAAGTGTGTCATGTAACGCATAGTCAGCAAGAAAATGAATTGTATTTTAGGGATGTAGTGGTGGGAGAGAAATTGGATGGAGAAGTGTCACAATTTTAAAGGTTATATGAATCAAAAAATAATAAAGTGCAGTCTCCAATTGCATCAATTCAAAATATTTTAGCTAAAACTAAGAGTAACATCACTCTTAATGGTAAGTGTTTTACCTCATATGAGATTATTTCATCATAATCAATTATTGCATTCAGTGTGAACCCATCAGCTATTAATTTAACTTGAATCTTGGTCTTCCATCCTTTTTTGAATCCCCTTATTCAACTTGTTAATGCCCTTTTATTGAACCAAAGTACCTCTGAACAGTTGGCTTATCAACTAAGACCCATGTTTGATTCTTTTATACAAAAAATCAATTCCTTCTTCCATGGCTTTAGCACGTTTCTCTTTTATCAACAAAAGCTATTACATCCATAGATAACAAAGTCTCAAGAACTTTTCGTATTCTTGGTCTATCCTTAGCCAAGCTATAACCACTTTTACCAACGCTAGAACTTCTTGGTTGCGGGTATTATTTACACCACCACTCCTAGTTCAAGGTTCACCTAAATTTTAGCTCTCTAGTCACTATGGTTCTTTTCAAAAGCTTTTGTCTCTAGCCACAACTTTGTACAATGTGTCTTTTGTGAGCACTCCATTGTCGCTGATAATGACTTTTAAATATACATAATCTTATCTCGAAATCCTATAACATTGCAACAATATTAACTATTGACTTTGCACTTAGGACTGATATTGTTGATATCACCTCACCATATACAAGTATATGTTGTTTCTTTTTCTAATACCATATCACGCTATCATTCGCCCTTTGACTAGTTAGGGTAACAATTCAACTTCACTCGATTAACATTTTCTTCAAAAGTTCTCGGTGACATTAATTATTTTAGAACTGGAATATGCCTACACAGTTTAAACTTTAAAGACTAGGTTCAAGCTTACTTCCTAGTTTAAATGCGATAGAATCTTACAAGGTCATGATCTCCTAACATCACCATACTAAGTTCTTAAAGTTTCAAATCCTTGAAAATATTCATGTTGGGTGTCACATGGTAAAAACAACCAGGATACAAGATCCAATCCATACTTACCTCAAGACTAGATATCACCAGCATATATGCATTCTTATACCCATTAAATGAGACAGTTGGTGCATGAGTGTCATTAGTTCTTTATGTACTACGTAACGTAGTACGTACCTTCCACTTCCTCTTTCGTTTTGCCCATAACTCATGTTGCTGAAGTTTCCTTTCATACCTTATTCAGCATTTTATCCCCTAAGGCTAAGAATAACAACACAATGTTCTTTTTTGCATAATGTCCTTCTCCATACATGTGAGAGCTCAAAATAAGTTTGTTTCACCACCAACAGCAGCAGCAATGACCTTAGTTTAACCTTCGTAATCCAAAGTTATTCCTTCCCATCGAATTTGTCCGAATTAAATTTCTTCCATGTCATTCTTTAGTCTTAATGGATCAAATTGTGACGGCCTTCTTTGAAATGAGCTAATAATAAGGCTCTAATAATTCAAAGTGAATTAAAAAACTAATTCACCTCTAACACCAAGGAACAACGTATTAAAGAATCAAAACATGAATTCGATGTCATACCACAACAAATAATGACTTTTTTGAGTCTTACTCAACCACTCATAGAGTAATTACAAAATGAAAATGAATTTAAATCGTCGAACAACTTACTAATTGTTCTCTCCTCACCA
The DNA here is from genome assembly GCF_021521415.1 of Bidens hawaiensis. Classification (NCBI taxonomy): domain Eukaryota; kingdom Viridiplantae; phylum Streptophyta; class Magnoliopsida; order Asterales; family Asteraceae; genus Bidens; species Bidens hawaiensis. The sequence goes on from NW_027491931.1 coordinate 512,102, forward strand.
CTTTTATACACATGCGTAATAAACTCTAATAATAGTGTTGGAGGGAAGATCATCTCTTCGACCGGCTAATATTTTGGTGTTTGGACAGATAGGAGGAAAACATACGTGTGTGGATCTAACATGGGTTTCCCCTCTGGTGGACCTAGGGAGTAGTGGTTTCATAGCCGGTCAAGCTACTTTAATTTAAAAACTGTTTCATGCAAGGTGACTAAACTTGAGAAGACGTGTCTTGACAACCAAAATGCATTTATTCCTTTTGTTTTTGCATTTTTGGTTTTCTCGTGCCAAAAGCTGTGAAGTTACTTAGCCGAGTTCAACGGGTCATGAAAAGTAGTGTTATGACTCCAAGATCATTCAATTTAGTTTTTAAAAGATTAGGTTTTGCAATTCAAAAAAGCCACGCAGCTTATTGCTCCATTGCCTTTTGTTTCGATGTAATCTCTAATAGTTTATAACACAAAAAAAAAGAAGAGGAATATTTTACTCTCATCAACTGCAACTATTAGCACTTGTAACCACTTGCCAGCGGTATATTTATCCTAGTCGTAGTAACAACCCTCCAGTGTCAATTCTACGTAATCATTCATGCCGACCATCCATACTAATCTTTAATCAGTGACAACTTTCCCACATATGACTGATACCTAGTTATTGTTAGTTTTCACTGAACAACAGCACAAGTTCCTACTGATCACTTTCTAATGATTGATTATTAGAACTAAGATGCATCAGTTGTAGCCATGAACTTTAAGCCGTTGAGTTTATCTTGTGTAAATCAATATGACCAAAGTCTGAAACTATTAGCAACGGAAATGAAACCAAACCTAATTAATAGCTAAAATCTATATATTAAAATAGCACATATGTGTGTTTCATAGGGATCAAAATGGAACTTGGAGGAGTCCTTGACTCCTTGTACAAATAAAAGTGCATGGTAGCCTTTCTATCATAAATTGAAGTTTTATATAATTTACTATAAAACGATTACAATAAAGTGGCAGGCAAACGGGCAACAAGTTGCGCCGCAACCCACTTTCTTTATATCATAAATGGATATAAAGAAAGTGTTCCAATCAACCTTTTCTCAATTCTCCGAGAAAAGAAAGAAGATGAAAACTACAAACATTATTCATACCTTCAAAAGTGTCGATTCAACATTGCATTGGCGAAACAGTCATTTTCCAACAAAAAGCTTCGGTGACGGGCGAGAATGGTCCGATTGAGGAAGAGAATTAGTTGAAGTCTACTTTTGCACAAATACTTGCAAACAGAAAAAAAAGTGATATAATATAATTACCATGTTACGATAGATAGATAGATAGATAGATATATACATGCATACACCTTGGGTATATAATTAACAAGTTGAAGACGATTCTAATTTTTGTATGATTAACAAATACATTGGCTAACTAAAACATATATAATCATCCACCCCGTTTTAATCATACCATTACATAAAATAAAGTGATTATTTTTTCTGCCGAATAAATCCTCTTCTAGCTGAATTTGTTTTGATTGTGCATTTTGGCTCCAAAAGGGTCCAATAAAACATATAACAATCCTTAATGCATCATTTGTGTTTAGACACTACATATCAAAGGACCTTCAACGGTAATTGAGGGATTAAGTATGAAAACATTGTCAATGGATCACCTACATAAATCATGACCAATGTGACACGAGTTAATTAGGTTAAACTATTACTTTTGAAAAATATACATAATATAAAAATATTCTTGTTGCTTCTTTAACTTGAAGCTTCATCATTATTCGCATGAGTGTTTGGGTTCGACATTCTGAAAATAGAATTGTTTTAATGTGAAAGAAACTTTTATATATATACTAATGATAGAGTGTCCATAACAACTGTGTGTGACACAATTATAGTTGTCTATAAAATGTTTGGTAAGTCTTTCGTATTTCTAAACTATTTCTTTTTGAATCCTCAACTAACTTTTTATTGAGGTTGTTTATCTCATGTAAGGAACAATCCAAATATTTGCCCTTTGATTCCACTGCAAACATATATAAAATAAAATTTACATAATAAAAATATACAATTTTTCATTCCGTACCACACTATCAATTTCTTAAATGACCCCAAAAATTTTGAGGGGCAATTTTTTTTTTCTTTTCTACTTAAACAAGCCCCATTCTTAATTCCTAAATCTCATTTTCATCTTCGTCATGGAAGAAAAAGAAAAATTTGTCTTTCTACGTGAGAGACACACCAATGGGTTTAATAAATAGAGTTAACAGGGTTAGTAAGTTCAGTTTAATTGCAAGTGAAAACAAAACTGTTGGACAAAAATTATAAATTTGAAACTATTAGCCTAAAATCGTATATTAATCAAATTATAAGGACGGAAACAATAGTTCTCTCTATGTATATGGATACTTCGATAGAGTCCAGTGTCTACTGCAAACATATATAATATAAAATTCACATAATAAAAATAACCATTTTTTGATTCCTTATCACACTTCTAATATCTTAAATAACCCCAAAATTTTTGATATTTTTCAATCCATGTGTTTCTTGCAAAGATACCGAAGTATCATGTTCTGCACCTCTTCTCTTTATAAAAGGTTTCATGCACAATCTCATCTACTTAAAGATGATTCTTTAGTTTGAAACGATGATTTTACAATACACTTCAAGATGCTTCCCATATATTTGGAGACACACGGTGGTTTACACCACATGGTTATTCATCATCTTGAAACGAATCCGAATTATATATTTTATCTTTTCGGTTTAGATTTTATGCAATGTATGAAGTGTGTATTTCTATAGACATAACATGTATAAATAAGGATTAGGCTAAACTTAGTCTCTTTTAAACTTTCATTTCCTTAACATCTTTAATTAACATATTAATTCCTCTATATCTTTTTTTTTTTGGTAAATTAAATTTTAATAATCCCAACTATCTGTTTTTGAACGATAATAATTTCAACTTAGTTTATTCCCACTAGTGGTCCCAAAATTAAAAAAGAATGGCTCTCAATGTCTCTCGTTAAAAAAACCTAACGGTGTTTATTTTTTTTATATAGAATTTCAAACTAATATTTTAGGGATTTTAATCGGAAGGAGGATATGAGTCGATTGATGTAAACTTAGCTCGAAACGATACCCCAAACAGCTTAATTTTTGTTAATTTGAACTTCAAACACCCGATTTGAAGCACTAATCAAGTCGCTTTGAGCATTGTTTCGAGTGAAGTTTTACATCAATCAATTCGTATCTTCCTTCCGATCAAAAACCCTAAAAATCAGTATGGAAATCAAAAAAGCTTAACGCCGTTTGTTTAACGAAGGACCATTGAGAGCCAACTATTTTAAATTTGAGACCACTAGTGGGAATAAACTTGTTTTGGTCAAAAATCGGCTTATTGATAATATGACCAAATGTGTATACTGAGGTTTAGTGCTTGTACAATAATGGTGAATACATAAACGAAATAAGGATGAACACCGTGATTTGTTACGAGGAAAAGCCCTTGATCTTGATCGGATCGCCGGCTCAAAAACCCCGGATGATGACAAATATCGATCACCACTATATTAATAAAAAAATTGATGTTAAAAGGTTGGAGATTATGACTAGTGAGTACAAAGATTCTAAGTGTAGCTAGAACAACTAGAGTGTGTAAACCGTGCGTAGGTTGTGTCTCTCCTAAACTGATCACAAGCTCAATAAATACAAAATATAAGCTAACAATAAGTCTTATAATCTCGCCACTTCTCCATGATCCGTTGCAGCTCTTTGACCACATGCGAGACTTTATGAACTTGTGGATAAATAGGTGAACTAAGTCTCTCAACCGTTAGACCTGTTAATCACAACACCATGTAAATAAAACAATTGTTAGTAAACAATTAATACCGAGGATCCTTGATCCTGTGCAACCTGGATCATATCCAAAGGATAATCGATCCAAAAGTTACATAAAGATAACCTACCCTCAGCATAAAAATCTATGCCCTAACAGTTGCCCCAAAATGGCGGTTGTTTGTGGATAACAGCTGTCATTTTGAAATTCAAACCTCCTGCAAAAATAATAAAATTAGACGTGAGTCAGACGTAATTATTATCATTCATCCTGATTAACGGTTGCCGCCTATATATGTGATCGATAAAACTCATTTATAACCACACTTTCGGCAACCAAACAGGTATCCTTCTATCTCTTTTCTTTTCATTTTCTTTTTAGTATGTTGACCATCTTCGTTTCATCTTCTTCTGACCAGTCCGAGTCCAGTGATCTCCGACCACAAGGTTTTCTTCCAATCCCTCATCAGAGAATTGTAAATTCACCGACCCAGAAATCGGTGATCTCTGATCGTCATTTCCGACCGGTGCCGTCTTTCGACCTTTTGATTCCACCGTCCGAAGTGACTGTATCTCCAAAACCTGGATTTGTTTTCCGTCTCAACCTTTTCTAATCGGCTACACATACCCTTTTCCAGCTTTTACCCAAAGTTTCTTTACCTTGACCGGAATCCGCTACATTTAAGCAATGCCCATGATGTGGAGGGTACTGCGCACCATCTAAAGAATCGTTGACGAAGAAGGTATCGAGTTCGGCTTATCGGAGCTGTCTTATATTTACACTTTAGTCACCCACGGATCTAATTGTTTTGTTCTGAAATCAAAACCACATCAACCGATTCCCATTCTTAAAGTCACCTATAATGGTGCCTTTTGGAAAAAAAACCAGTTTTTTTTTAAAAAGACTCAATCCCTGGTGGGTCTGATTTACCTAAAAGGTGGATCAAAAAGGGTAGGATCATGGATCCTTAGATAATACAGAGAGAATAACTGATTCTTCAACTAACAATTTTCTTTTTTCTTTTTCAGTTGATAACTTTGCTTTGCTGGCCGAGCTTCCCGGAGTCAAAGAGAGAGTAAAGAAATTTCTTTCACTGGACCCACAAGTTAGAACCTTTTAGGCCAAGTTTACCGAAGCCTTCGAATAGTCAATCTAAGAGTCAATCAGTAACATGTCAAGTAAGAGTTTCAATAATATTATTTGATGTTAGTTAAAAATAATAGAAAACTTATATTTAAATTGTGCTTTATAGGTGCCTAGAAATCCTCTAAGTCTGCTTCTCAATTCTCTCTTGAAGACATTGATTGTGTGATTTTAAAGAAGGAAACTCCCATAATCCACACCGATCCATGAGCCTCGCCCTGTGACGACTCGAGCTAAGTCAGGAGCTTCCAAGAGAAAGAAGACCTCCGAGCCAGAAGACCCGTTTTAATACGGAAAATATCTCTTCTGCTCTGTAAGGATACTTTATTCTCTCTGATTAGTGCTATGAATCCCCAATCCTTCTGAACTTATTTTAATGTAATGTACAGGCCATGGATTCCGCTAAGACCTACTATGACAAGATGGTCAAGGAGTATGAAGAGGCACTGTCGGGAATGAGGTCTATGGCTGCTGCTAACGACAAGACGATTGCTAAGCTGACCAAAGAAAAGAAACAAGTCGAGGAACACGCATCCTCAGTCGAAGCTCAGCTGTAGGAGGAAGTGACGCGTGCAACCACTAACTCAAAGATCTGGGCTGCCAAGTCTGTTCTCCAAGCCAGGATCAAGATTGTGACCGAGGCTAATGATCCTTCCTTCGACAAATCAGCATGGGACTTGGCAAAGTGGAAGCAATCTCTTGCAGCGTTAGGGGTGGTGAAGATGAATCGGGTGAAAGCACATACACGACAATCAGTGGTCAAGAGGCTGAAGCGGGGAAGGATGCAACAGTTGAAGAGGATGCTGCTAAAGTGGGAAATGAATGATAGAATAGACAAGGCCCGAGCCCACTTTTTTTATTTGTTTGTGTTTTGATGGATATTTGCTGGTTTGTACTTAAGAAAATAGCTAATTAGGGTAAAGGATCTATGAACCTTAAGACAATTGCGAGGGGTAGCAAAGGTGGATGGATCCTCTTTTTTCGGGAATGAAGCCTTTGATGCCCCTTTCCTATATCTTTCCTGCACTTTAAAATTGTTAGTAACACCTGCTTAACCCGGGTGGATGGTCCATCTTTTGTATGGTGAAATCCGGGTTAAGGATTTTGGTAAGTCTAGGTGACTTATTAATAATAATAACTTAAAACTTTTGACTATCCGCCGCCTATTGTTTATTATTTTGAAAGCATAGCTGTTGTAGTTTTAGTTTTATTAAAAGTTTTAAGGGTAAATTATCCTTGTAGAAACAGATTAATGATCCTGAATCCTTGAATATATAAATTTATAAAGATTTAGGGGTGTTTGGGATTCCTTATTTTTATCAACTTATAGCTTATAAACTTTTTGAAAAGTTAATAAGGTGTATAAGGAGTTTGGCAAACCATAAGGCCTTATGGGTTTTAACTTATGGGCAAGGCAAAATAAAGGGGTTTTGAAAAGTTAGGAATCTCTAACTTATACTTAATGGGTTTGATTTACCTATTACACCCTTATAACCCTCAAAACCCATTACACTTCTTATAAAAAAGAGTGTCCTTTTTAAGTCATTTTGGTTTTCTCCAACACATAAGCTAATCCAAACATTTTTTTAAAACTTCTTTTAAAAAATTCATAAGTTAATAAGGTCTATTAACAAGAAGTCCTTTTTCACTTAAATAAGGAATCCCAAACACACCCTTAATCCGAACAAATGTAAATTGAAAAGAAAGATCATACCATAAGGTCTGATTAGACCTAAGTTACCATGAATGTGAATGCTTCAATGATCCTAGTAGTTAGACTTTAAGATACATGATTCAAATAACTTATTATATTAACTAGAATTAAACCCAACAAACTGTGGACAAGCCTAAATAAACTGGGGACAAGCCCAACAAACTGGGGACAAGCCCAAACTGGGGACAGGCCCATATATACGGGTGTTAAACTGGGGACTCGCTCGAACCGAGATTTAGCCAAAACGTGAGTGATGTGAAAACGCTAAAACCTTAGCTAACATGAAAATGTTAGAAACCTTGAAACTTGAGCTAACATGAAAATGTTAGAAACCTTGTGTATGGTACGTCTACCATTAATTCGTAGGATCCTCCATATAGCCGAAAGTAATGAAATTGTCGGCCACTAAGCGTGTACTGGTCCCATTGCCCCGAACATATACTTGGATAGTGTGCGCTACAGGCGAGAGTGTAGAAACTCTAATTCGTGAGAAAGGTGAAAACTTTTAAACCTTGGAAGATGTGATCATCGGGGATCACACCTTAATTGTCGGATTAGACCAGGAGATATTGATGTACCTTAGACGTGAGGGAGAGGTGGCCAACCTCTTGATCATTGAATCTCTAACTGGCATCTGCATTGTCACTTAAAACTTGGAAAAGATAAATGTTAAGAATATATTATCCTTTAGTTACTAATATGAATATGAAATGAATAACTGATAAGATAAAATTTTACCGACTTTAGAATCTTGATCCTTTATGGATCATTGATCCTGGTTAAACGAAGTACTTCTTAAGATTGGTAGCATTCCATGCTCTTGGTATTCGGTCACCTTCCATGGTAAGTAGATGATATGCCTCATTTCCTGCTTCTGATTCAATCAAGTAGGGCCCTTCCCACTTAGGTGCTAGCTTTCTATCTGTGGGATTATAAGTGGTATTTTGGAAAGCCTTCCTTAAGACCAAATCCCCTTCTTGAAATCTTCGAATTCTGATGTTCTTGTTGTATGCCCCAGCTATCCTTTGTTGGTATGCTGGCATTCTAATCTTTGCTAGGTCTCGGAGTTCATCAACAGTATCTAGATCTTGGATAAGAGTTTCATCGTTGGCCTGATGATCACGGATGCTTGTTCTGGCAGTAGGAACCACCATCTCTTTAGGAATTATAGCTTCTGATCCAAACACCAATGAGAAGGGTGTTTGACCTGTTGCATTCTTGGGTGTTGTTCTATCAGCCCAAAGGACATAAGGAAGTTCCTCAACCCACTTGTCTTTCTTGGATCCTAGTTTCTTCTTCAAGTTGTTGATGATAATCTTATTGCTTGACTCTGCTTGACCATTGGCTTGAGGAAGAACTGGTGTAGAAGTAATCATCTTGATGCCCCAACTGTCGAAAAAGTTAGCATTTCTTTTCCCAATAAACTGGAATCCATTATCACAAATAATTTCAGATGGGTTACCAAATCTAGTTATAATATTTCTTTTAATGAAGGATATAACTTCTCTTCTCAGACTTGAGCGAATGCTTCTACCTCAATCCAGTTGGAGAAGTATTATGTCATAGCAAGCATAAAGACATTTCCTCCTGGTGCTTTTGGTAGCTTGCATAAAGATCTACAATATCTATTCCTCATTTCATGAAAGGCCATGAAGATCATATAGGATACATTGGTTCTGCTGGCTGGTGAAGAATGTTCCCATGCCTTTGGCAAGCATCACACTTTCTTGAGTACTCCATAGCATCCTTCTTCATCGTTGACCAGAATTATCCAGTCCTAAGTATCCTAGAAAATAATGCTCTTCCACCTGTGTGGTTGCCGCAATCACTTTTGTGGAAGTCTTGAAGCACCTCTTGTATATCAGGATCCTCAATGCATCTCAAGTAGGGACCTGTTAGTTTCTTGAGCGACCTCATTTTTCGGTGCAAGTATAACTCGCTCACTAAAGAAAACTGTATTTTTAAAATCTTCAATAATAGAAGAATATACAAAGTTTAGTCTAGTGTTTATAGTTTTGTGGATTTTTAAGATTATGAACTTAACATACATAATGAGGTGATTAAATAGTTAACTAAAAAGAAGTTGTAAATGACTACTTTTTCAAACCAACCCGTGAACCTAAACTCATTTTAATCATAAACTGTTTTGACTTGAATCCTGTTTGATATTTTAACTGGTTAAAGAAACCCGCTCGTTTAAGTTAACATAGACACTAAGAATACATCAATAGTGAATTTGTTTTTTCATGGTTTGAAAGAAAAAGACATGTAATTTAGTAAATAATCATATGTATTTTATAAGTTAAAGTTTATTGAAATTTAATTTTCAAATTAATTTTGTCTCTTCATCCAATATTATCATTTCTTATAAAACCTTAATTAATATAATATATTTAAAACCTTAATTTTTTAAATCATTATTCAATATCATCATGAAAGTTGTTTCCTTATAAAAACCTAATATTAATAACTAATATAATATATTTATATAAAACAAACAAACATATTTATGTTGGTATCTAATTGTTTAAATCAGTAAAGAATTATTAAAAAGAGACAATGAAAGATTAAAAGTAAAAAATGAAACACAAAATTATTAATAGCAAAGAATTATTAAAAAGAGAAAATGAAAGATTAAAAAGTAAAAAAAAATGAAATACAAAATTATCAATAAGAAAGAGAATTGTCAAAGTTATTTAATATGAGAGAGGAGGAAAATTTTTTGTAAGTATCAATTTGATAATAACATGTGGCACTTAGTAAGTTTTATTTATTATATAGTATAGATATGTACACTTGCCTATTTGCGTGTGGTTTAGTTTAGACAATATCCATTTTTATAAATTTAAAACTCAATATTGTGTGAATTAACCTTTGAAAAAATTAACACATTTTTCTACTACATCTATCACGTATCAGGGTACGACAACAAAACTAAACCGAAAATTGAATCCGTCAACGCTCAAATGCAACGAGTTAAAACAAAAAAAAAAAACCCGCGGCGAACCTATAAAAAGAAAAAAAACTCACGTGTTGCTGCAACAAACCGACACAAATTTAGTTGGTATTGACAATATCTGTATTAAATCATTAACATAAATGAGTAATCTCGAATAAATAACATAAAAATATTAAAAAGAAAAAGAAAATTGACGTAACACGATCACATTCCGTGATGTGGTTCAATCATATTCTTGGGACATCAATGCGTATTTGATCTCATGTATAATAATAATCAGTATAATGCATCTTTCTTTTGTGATGCAAAACCAAGTGTCCACCATCCGGCAAAAGAAATTTGGATACAACACATCATACCAAAATGTCAACGCAAACAAGAAATGAATCAAAACTCAGGTACAAAACATAACTTTTTTAAATACAGAAATATTCGAGACAAAGGATCTATATCGGTTTATGAAAATTATATGTATACTGCAGAGTGTAAACCTTAACTATATTATATATTAAATAAAAGATGGTATTCATATAATTGGTTCGATTAGAATAAAAAGTAACATGAAAGCTGTAGTATCATTGGATCAATGCTTTACAAAATGCGTAATAGACGAAGTCGAATGAAATATGTAAACCATATTATTTTATTGTTTTTCGTAAAAGTATAATTGTATAAACCTTATTATTGTTATATGATATTAGAGTGTGAATGAAAACGAAAAAGCTTATCTGAAAGAGAAAACAGAGAAATCCCAAAAAAATCAAACCGAAAGTTAGTTTATGTTTTTGTAAAAACTTCGGTTTTGGTTTTTACATGTAATAAAAACCGAAAAAGTTGAATCGAACCGAATTTCTAGTTTTTAAATTCATTTTTGATTATATTTTGAGTAATGTATAAGAAGTTAACAAATGTGTAACTCAAATATTTTTTTTGCCTAAATATATAATAATCTATTAGTTATTAATTTACAAAATGGTTGATACATAAGTTCAATATTTTTTTCAAAATAAAATTTTTGCTTAAAATTTTTATACTCAAATGAGAAAGACAAAAAAAAAATAATAATAAAACAAAACCAAACAATTTTAAAAGTCCAAAAACCGACGGGTTTTTGTTTCATTTTACCAAAACCGACCCAAACAAAACCATACACGTCACTTGTCAATATAGTTGGAAAGGAAAACAGCTAAATTGTTTGCCTCATATGATTCATATTTATTTTATCTAAATATCTTTTTTATTTCTTTTAAAAAAATCCATATTTAATGCACAAGCACATATATATAATAGCCCATTTACAGAATGTCACACCCCAACCTACGGGTGAAATGTCGGGGCGCGAACTGATTATCACAGCTCTCAAGGTACCATCATGCAATATTTAAATGACAATATCTATTAATTTTATTCAATTTTCAAATAAATCAAATACAAAATACAATTCATTAAACAAACAATAAAGGCAAATTTAATTCTTGATTTTATCTTTTCTAATATAATTCTTCATTAAATCTTCACAAAGTCTTGCAACTAATTTAAGCGATAACCTGCATATGCGTATAAAATAGAATTTTGTCAACAACACATGTTGAGTGAGCAACACACCGGTTTAGTTGTACATATAGTGTACATATATATATATATATATATATATAACAAAATACGTAGCTGCAACAAGTCATATGAGAATTACAAATTAACCAAATGAGCAAGTCTAACTGAGATGTCGAGAAGCACAAAGGCTAACGACTAGCGTATGATCATACTAGACTGAGATTATGTTAGACCTCTCCGAATGCGGAAGCATACAAAGCATATAAGCACATAAACAAGTAAGGTATAAGTTGTTAACACATAAGACAAAGTTGCAGTTTTGTGTATAAGTAAGTATATATGAAAAGTATATTTACGCATATGTCCTCAAAAACATTGAAAGCGGTAAAATAGGGGAATGTGGTACTCACCTCGAAGACGAACAAAGGGAGATTAAGATAACGGGAAGACGGAAAAGGTCACACGCGAACGTTAAATCCTAATGAGAAGCGAGAGCAAACGAATATGCTAAGTAACGAGTTTATTATGAATACTAGTTAAACAATATTATAATATTTTAATATTATATATCCAAGATTTATTATATAAAATAATTATTCTACTTTATAAAGAAAACATAACTTAATAAATATTATTTTTAGTTTCATAAATAAAAATTAGTTTACTTAATTAATAAATATATATTAAACATTAGTTTTCAAGTTATATTATACTAGGGGAGGGTTATCCTAAAAATAAATAGTTTTCTAGGAAGACTAGGAATAAATCATAGCCATTGGATCATGTTAATCAATGACTGAGATTTAAAATTAACAATAACCGACATAGTTTCCTAGAATTACTCTTTTATCATTATAACCGACATAGTTTTCTAGAATTGTTCTTTCACCATCATTTGTAATGCCAAATGTCAATTTTTTGTTGGTTCTTACCATTTTAGGAAACTCTTTATTCTTATTTGAACACTTTTCTATATATATATATATATATATATATATATGTATGCCTTGAAAAGGGTTCAAATAAGAATAAGGAGTTTTCTATGAATGATAAGAACCAAAAAGTTTTTGACATTTGGCACTACAAATGATGGTGAAAGAACAATTCTAGGAAACTATGTCGGTTATAATGATTAAAGAGTAATTCTAGGAAACTATGTCGGTCATTGGTAATTTTAAATCTCAACCATTGATTAACATGATCTAATGGCTATGATTTATTCTTAGTCTTCATAGGAAACTATTTGTTTTTAGGATAACCCTCCCCTATATGCCTTAAAGAATAGACACGAACGAAAAATGGGAGTTAAACGAATATTACAATGTCGGCTTCTATTAAAATAATATTATTTAGTTGTTATTATTATTATTATTAATATAATTAATAATTGGTTTAAAAGCATTTTAACAAAAATTTAACTAAAAACTCGGGTGCAGGGGGGTTGAACCCGCGACCTCCACCCCTTAACGTGTGTGCTTTACCAACTGGGCTGACCAACACTTGCAACCAGATCCCAGTTCTTAAAAACTATAAACAGAAGCATAAACAAATCATATTTAGAACCAAACCCTAGATTAATCAATCACGTAAATCAGTTGTTGTTTATGATTAAATGATAGGGTTATTGATCGCGGACCATAAACGATCAGGACTATATAATTTAATTACCTTAGATCGACGTTAATAGGAGGTTATTACTGATCTTACGGGCCGGCTGAAAGAGGAGCAAGAACACGATTCTGAATGCGCTATGATCGAATTAATTATGGGGTAAAGGTTGGCGACGGCTGAGGGGTGCTAGTGGATGCATTAATTGCATATTGCATGTTTGTTAATACAAAGATCCTATATTAGGGTTCGGCTTGGTTAAAAATGAATAATAGATCAAATTCAATATTTTTAACATGAATAGGGTTGTCGGTTAGGCCGAAAATACGATAAACAAGATATTCACGAGATCAAACAACATCTTTATAGCGAAAATTGTGGTGCAAGCATGCCTAATTGTGTATTCGGGTCCAAGAAAGAGAAATGGATACGGGTCACATACGGATTTTGGGTCTAAGGGTTTGAGTTAAAGGAATTTATGATATAATAATATAGAAGGTTTTACAAATAAACCCCTGGACTGTTTAGGTGGAAACAAAATAGGGTTAAAGTTTAGTTTTGGGAGGTTTTTGTCAAAGAAAGAAAGTTATATTTATATACTATATAATTAATTAAGTAATAATATAATAATAGTTAATCTTCTCGACGAACGCGACATATATAAAATAACACGAACATAAAAGCGAGTCAGGTATTGAAATGTAAATCCGGAAAAACCCGAGTTGTTACACAGAATGTGTTTCCAAGATTATCCCCACTAATTCAAGTTTCCAACTTTGTCCCTTTGTTATCTCGTCACCGACGACATGATAGCGAACACCGACGATGCGTTACTGTAACAAATAGAATAACGACACGTGGCCGGAATCTGTGTTGACGATGCGTTATGTTGCTAATGTAGGGTAGCGGCGATGCGTTATGTTGCTAACGTAGGGTAGCGGTGATGCGTTATCACTAACACATCGTGGAACCCTTGTGTTGTCATAACAAGGTAGCAGCAACATAACGCATCGCCGCTACCCTACGTTAGCAACATAACACATCGTTAACCCTATGTTATACGTAACGTAGGGTAGCAGCGATGCGTTATGTTGCTAACGTAGGGTAGCTGCGATGCGTTATCCACTAACGCATCGTCGACGACCTATTCCGGCCAGCTTTCGGCCACGTGTCGTTATCCTATTTGTTTCAGTAACGCATTGTCGGTGTTCGCTATCATGTCGTCGGCGACGAGATAACAAAGGGACAAAATTGGAAACTTGAATTAGTGGGGATAATTTTGGAAACACATTCTCTAAATGGACTATTATGAGAATTTTCCCTTTATATATTATAATAAATACTTTTATATTATTTGTTTGTTTTTCTTTTCTTCTTCCTATTTTTGTCGAATTTGCAAATTTGGATCACCCTTAAACATATGATCATCTTAAGTGACTTGTGAAATGGGTTACTTTCTTTGCAATATGATCATCTTAAGTGACTTGCAAATTTGCAAATTTTTCTTACTTCAACAGTAGATATGCAATGAATTACTTTCTTTTCAATAGTTTTTTAAGTGACTTGTGATTCTTAGATAGTCTATTTCGAAATGCTATCGACTGTTAAATCCAATGTGAGAGTAAGTTGATTGATCTCATCGTCCATATTTTCTTTACAATCAATTGTTCTCATTTTTCTTCCCCCAAGCTTAACGACAACGTGATTAGTTAATCACAACCGGATATTTGAACCGGTTGCTTAAAACGTTACAATAAATATATTATCACGTAATGATTAAAATATAACCATAATATAAACGGTTGACGTGTGCCACAAAAAAAAAATAAAAAAAACAGAGAGAATCAAATTAAGATACATACCGTCATCGTTAAAGGTAAATGAAGTTTTTGTGTCCACAAGTTAAAAACGTATGGGATCTTCCAATGAAACCACTAGTAAAAATATCATTAATTCGTTATATATGTTTGCATGAGATATTCAGATAGATGTTTCTCTTACAATGGAGATAAATCGGATTATGTCAGCATTCATTTTTAAACTAATAATTATAATTATTACGCTTAAAACTCTATGCATGTACCATCAATCAGTGGCGGATCTAGGAATTTTTTTCGGGTGGTGCACTACTTACTTATAGACGCTTCAATTTCAAAGAGTCTGACATAAAAAAATTCCGGGTCGGTTTGAGGTTCGGGTCGGTTCGATGGTTCGGGCAAAGTTCATTACACAATAAAAATACAATAAATAACAATTAACAAGAACAAGTAATTAGCATTTAACAAATGAATGTGAACATACCTTTAAAGTGGGAAGATTCGAGATTTCGAGCTTTGTAGAAGGCTGAAGGCAGAGCCGCAGAGCTCTCTGGAGTGTGGATGGCCGGAAAAAGAGCGCGCCGGCGGGCAGCAGCGGTGGGCGGTGGTCGGACTGTCGGAGAACAGGTCAGCGGCTGTGTGTGCGCGCGTGACTCTTGAGAGGGCGGCTGTGGATATGTGGTAACTGGTAAAAAGTTAAAACCCTAATATGATATTACATATAAGGTAATAACGCTTAGTTAAAAAAAAATAAAAAAACCAACAGTTCCAAAAAAACACAGCAAGTCCGGATCGAACTCGCGACCTCACCTGTACAAAAACAAATCTTTACCAGCCGACCAGCGAGCATACTTGAGGTTAGAGTGGTTCCTTCCTAATTTATAAGATGGTTCCTATAATATTTTCTATATAAAAGCACACTATTATTTCGAAACTCTGGTGGTTCCGGGGAACCACCCCCTTTCTATATAAATCCGCCCCTGCCATCAATTAACTTTATTTGACAAGATATTGAAAAAAGAAGCTAAAAGAATGTGTTAGTGGATTCATAATAGATGTTCTTCAAAGTAAATCAACTAGAATAGACTTTTATGTAGATGGAAAGATTAGATACACAAGACATATGTTCACAAACAGATAGGTTTATTAGATAATTAAAAAAAGCGTGAAAACGAAGATTGCGAACAAAAAATTCATAAAAATCTCATTTTTTACATTTAAAAATAATAATTTTACACAATATTTTTCGGATTTTGCATAAATCACATATGAAATGTAACGTCCCAAATTTTACTATTTTCATATTAAAAAGTAATAAATAAATAAATAAATAAATAATTGACTTTTTATAAGTTTATGGTCTTGTTGCAATAAATCATGATTGGAGAGTGATAATGGAAAATATAACAATTACTTTGAAAAAAATATTCGAAGTGGTAGAAAAATAACCTTGGGTGGATTTGGTTTGGTGTGGTGTGGTGTGGTGTGGTGTGGTGCAATAGGAACAAGGTGAGGGAGGAAGAAGATAGATTTTGGCCAAATTTTTTTTAAATGTTTTGATGATTAACCCTTCCTTCTATTGATTTCAAACCTTTAACAACATCCTATACTTACCTTGTAGTAAGTGTCATCTTCTTTATATGGGTTTCGGTAGCTTAGTTTGAAATTAGCCATATAGAAATGTTATGTTTGCATGTATCTACTTGTTGTCAAGTTTGATTAATAATCCAAACTCCTAGTGAATATTAGGATTCATATTCAACTCTGGAGCTTTTATGAAATTGAGCTGCTATGATGTTAGATGGACAAAAACGAGTTAGAAAATCATGAAAAGAGTAGAAATCTTGTGTCTTACCAATAAAATCCCCATGTATTATGATAACTTGTTTGGCATATATTTGGCTGACGATAAGATAAAAGGTTCAAACATATATGTTAATGATTTCTTAACCTTTTTAGGAAATTCTTTTTTAATGACAAGAATGTTTGATGATGATTTCATGTTATAATGAAAGAGGTCATTAAATACAAGTGGTGAATGTAGGTAACCAAGTGATCAAGTCAGAAAGTCAACAAGCGGTATCTTCCTCGTCAAAATGTATGATTTACTCATCTAGCATATAATATGCAACCAGAGTACATACTTAGCAATTACGGTGATATATGTGTTTTACTACCTCGACAAATAACTGATATTTTATTTAGAATCTAACTCTTGTAGAGCTTTCGGCTCAATTTGGTGGGATTAGAGGTAAGATTGGTAGGAATAAATCCTTACACTCGGAAATTATGTTGAAATGTTTGGAACTCATTTAAATTATTTATACAACTTAGAGGGAAAACATTGAGCTTGAAATGACAATTTCGAGTGCAGCTCAGGAGACGGCGTAGAGTACGCCAACCACCAAAAACATGATTCACCACATCTCTCTCACCCGCCCCACCCTTTACTAGTTTCCACAAGTGGAGACACTAAAGTTCGCACCCTAACACGCACTAGTAGATGTGTGTGGTGTGGGTACAGCGCAATGTGATGCTTTAATGCGCTACATTTTACTTTGAAACATCGTGAGCCACTTAAGAGCTACTTTTCCTTTTATTTTTGACTGATTGCACGTGGTCTAGTACATGGCTAGCAGGAGAAGATGGTGCGCCTTATGTGGTTCTAGATCGGTTGTGCGCGTTGATTTGAGGTCAAGGGCACGACCAATGGTGCATGGGGCACGCTAAGTGGAAGACTAGTGAGGTAGACTCTTTACACAGTGTGGCGTACGAACTTGTGGCGCTGAATATCGGACTTGGTGTTCACGTGTGACGTTGCGCAAATGTGATGTTTCATAGTCGCACGAGACAATTGACTTAGGTATTAGAAACTTGTGCCATAGAAAACGTGTGGTTTAGAAAATTAGAATTACATGTATAATTGCCTTAAAATGATACCCTATAGACGTCAATTTTTTTTATATAAAGAGCGATGTTAAAAGAAATTCCAACCAACGATGCATTAGTAAGGCACTAAATACACATGATTAACTCATCTAGTTCTTTATGAGAAATATGGGTGGAATCGGTAGCTCACTTGTGACCTACCCGGTCCCTTTTGCGGCCTTGCTTTGGTCCATGTAAATGCTCGGTGTAAAGTAAATTTGGCTCTATGTCAATTGGACACAAGAGATTTTAGTGATTCTTTTTGTATAAACACGATTATGTGGAGTATTTAGAATGCTAGGAATAACAAGATTTATCAACCACAAAGCTTTACAAAGAATTAGGCAATAAAGAAAAAAATCGCTCTTTTTTTATACTATCGATTACAAATAAGGAAAAATGAACTATGTAGAATGAGAATATGAGATAAATGGTGTTTTTTTTATAACATTTGATTTAGTTCTTGTATTGTTGGGTTTTCTCTCTCAAGCTTTGGCTAAAACTATATGTTAGTGGTTAAGCCACCATCAAGATTCATTATATAATATTGTGTCACATGGCGCTGACTGGATTTAATCCTTCACCCCTTGTTGTTGTCCGCTAGCCATTCACGCCAACGACCCCTTCACTTTGTCTATCGCGACTGCTAGCCGACTCGCATGTGCCATTGAAGCCACCGTACGCTTAACACCCATCGGTGTGTTCGCGAGTGATGTTGGGGTGTTCAGTTTCGAATCGGGCTCGAATAACTCGAAATTCGATTCGACTTGCAGTTGAATTTGAATGTTCGAATTCGAGTTTCAGTCATTGAAATCGAATACGAATTTATGATTTTAAATTCGATTCGAAATTTAAATTCAAATTTTGCATTTTATTTTTGTTATTTATATACGTATTGAGTTATAGAGATTAAAGTTGAAAGATCATCAATTTGGTCATTAATAAATGTAATTGGACATTAACATTTTGAATATGTAGGATTGTGATAACCTAAATGATTAATTTGTTTTATGCACTTCTACTTTTTGTTATTAAAAACCTCAAATTTGTAGTGGTTTTGAAACTGAAGAGATTTTCTTAATTGAATTCGAATCGATTTGAATTCGAACTTCATTCTCGAATCGAATTTCGAATTAGCTTTTCTGAATTCGAATAGAGTTTTTCGAATCTATTTCGAATTCGAATCAAATTCAAATCCAGCTTCAAAAATTTCAAAATTCGAATAATTCAATTAGATTCAAATATTCGAAATTCGACTCGTTGAACACCTCTAGAGTGATGTGGCTCAATTTATTCGTTGTACCCATCGTTTGTTGTACCATAGCTCATAGCCTAATTTATTAAAAGAAAAAAGACAAGAGGTATTAAAAACTATCAATACAATGGATTAGATCTAAAAAAGGAATATTCACGAAAACGATGGTATTCATAACCACTTTATTAGTGACAATTAAGTAATTAGGAAAATTGTTTAGTGTAGTCTGATTATTGAATTCTTAATTAACTTTAAACTCGACAATTGCGTGGATTAACATTGAATATATCTTTGGTTTGAGATATGTGGCGTGCGGCAACCGTTTGTTAATTACCTATTTCTATCTTCTGGATCCACTAAATCGAATATTCTATGTTTGTATATGCCAGTTAATAAAAATATAAAGAAGATGAAAAAAAACTATAAGAATGAACTTGCGAGTAACAAAGTTATGCTTTGGTACCAAAAAATCTCGAAACCAAATCGTGTTACAACCGAAGAGCATAAATTGATTGTCGGTAACGGTTTTGTTCCAGCGGTATCGATTCAGTCCATTTTGATACAAAATGATGTGTATTAAAAATAAAAAGTTTCTTTTACAATAACTACACTTAGTTGTCTCGTATACCTCAGAAAATAAGCTAGCTAGCTTGTGATATGCCCAAAAAGATATCAATGGGTGTTTTGAAACTATCGAAAACTATAAAACCGAATATCATACCAATTTTTTATAATAGTTGAAAATCATAAAAACAAATGCCAATATTATTCGGTCTGTATCGGTTTCATTTAGTTCCATTTTTCCTTTCAAATGATAATCTATTTTTATATTGACTTAGTTATTTTGCTATTTAAAAAGAACTAACATCACAATTTGTTGCACATTTACGTTGCATTTTGATATAAATACTACTATTTTATTTAATGAATGAAAAGTAATAATTATAATATATTTATGTAGCGAAACATGTGGCAGCCTATGATTATCAGGATACTATGGTATTCATAACTACATATTGTTAGGTCACGAATAATCTAATTGAGGATATGTTATCCTTGAGACACGTCTGGATCAGTCATCCTTGATAAGAGTTCCAGAACTAAGTCAGGATTAAGGATCCTCAGTATTTGTTATTACTAATGATTCTTTCTCATGTGTAGGTTTATGATTAACAAGTCTAACGGCTGGACTACCTAGTCTACCTATTATTTCGCTACGGGACTCATTCAGCACGTGGTCAAATGGCTTGGACGCAGCTAGTGGGAGAGTGACGCAAAGATAGGACTATTAGTTAGCTTTTATTTTTCGTATATAACGAGCTTATGATCAGTTAGTTGACACACTTCACGTTCGTTAGCAATACTCAAGAGATTTCTCAAGATATACTCACACACACATAGCAATTATTGCATTATTGATCATAATTTTCAACCCTTGTAACACCATTTTGGATTAATAAACTAGTGATAGACGATTTGTCATCACCCGAGGTTTTTGTGCCGACGATCCGACCAAGATCAAGGGCTTTTCCTCGTAACAAATCTTTGTGTTATTGTTCATCTTTGTTATACAATCGTTATTGTCATACAAGCACTATTCCTCACTTAACAAATTTGGTTACATTATCCTTAATCAATTTTTGACCAAATCAATTTGACGCCCACCGTGGGGCAATTGGTGCTTTAATCCAGAAGATTTACTATCTATTTTCAACCCTTTCAACCTATGTCACTACTAATGGCCTTTCAACAAATATCTGCTTCATCCACCATGCCTTCATCAGTTTCTCTCTCATCAAGAGCTTCACTCCCAATGCCTCCTCCACCCGCGGGAGTACCAAGGACCACTGCTGGTAGAAACAAGACGCAGACTCCTATGTTCCAAGGCTCAAAGTCCACTGCTACCACCTCTGTGGTAACTGCTAACAATAATGTTTCTGCTATGTTTTCACAGGTTAAGGGGTACATGGAGCAGCAGAACAGAACCAATCAGAAGATCCTACGTGAGATAGAGGATCTCAAGAAGAATAAGAGGCCAGTGGAGGATCAGACTCCCTTGATGACAAGAATGCTAGATTTCACCACTCCAGGATCCGTGGCTCAGCATGCTCAAGGATCCTCCATCCTTCAGCAAGGATCATCCATCCTTCAACCAGGGTCCGTGGGTCAACAAGCTCAAGGATCCTCGTTTCTTCAGCAAGGATCATCTATCTTTTAACCAGGCTCCATGGGTCAGTAAGCTAAAGGATCCTCGTTCCTTCAGCAAAGATCATCTATCATTCAACCAAGATCTATGGGTCAGCAAGCTCAAGGATCCTGGTTCCTTCAGCAAGGATCATCTATCCTTCAACCAGGATCCATGGGTAAGCAAGCTCAAGGATCCTCGTTCCTTCATCAAGTATCATATATCCTTCAACCAGGATCCATGGGTCAGTAGACTCAAGGATCTTCTTTCCTTCAGCAAGGATCATCCATCCTTCAGCCAGGATCCTCTGGATTGTATCATCAAGGATCCTTCAACTTCCAACCTCAAGGATCCTTCATGTAGAATCAAGGATCCTCGGGACTTCAGCATCAAAGGTCATCGGAGGTCCATGAAGGAGACATCATCCCTATGCAAACCATTGCCTTTCGTGGACCAACTACCATAGCAGATGCTTCTTATCTTGGCTAATCTTATGGGATGCCAACGTTTAGTCAACAAAGAGGTAATCCTTATAATCCCATATCCTTAGACACTAACCTTGGTTCTATGTAGGATACAGGTGTCAACCAGGCCATGGCCAAGGAGCTCCAAAACTGAAGGATATGATATCCAGTGTACCAGGAGTAGTTCGACCTATTCCTGAAATACCATAAGAAAGCCACAAGCTGTCAATATTTGCTCCACCAATATGTGATGCTGAAATCCCAAAACGCTTTCAAACCCCCAATATGAAGGTGTACGATGGGACCACTGATCTAGAAGAGCATGTGGCTCAGTACAGGGAGAGGATGGAGATCAACCCCATTCCTGATAGACTCAAAGAGGCATGCCTGCTCAAAGGCTTTGGATCCACATTAACTGGATCCACTCTTAAATGGATGCTAAGTCTTCCTCCCTACTCTATTACTTCTTTTTCACACTTAGTTAATTTATTCAATAGCCAATTTTCTTGTAGTAGAAAATTCAAGAAATTAACTAGTGATTTATATAGAGTTTTCCAACTTCGTGATGAATCCTTAAGGGATTTCTTTACAAAGTTTGGATGGGAGGCCTTAGAAATCCCGAATCCTGACATGGCTACGACTGTTGAGGCATTCAAGATAAGGTTACAAAAGGACTCCCTATTTTATGATGATCTTGTTATGACCCCATGCAGGACATTAGATGAAGTAAGGCATAGAGCACTCAGGTTTATAAGACTGGAGGATGATAAAAGGATCCAAGAACGGTTAGGAGCTCCAACAAAACAAGAGTCACCTGACAAGAAACAAAGATCCTCATTCAGGAACAACAATTCAAAGCCATATTCAAAATTCAACAATCAAAATGTCTGTGCGGTCGAAGAAGAGGACTATGATGAAGATTATCCAAGAATTTCCGAGTATTGATTCTATGTTGATACTAATGGCTTAATATGTGCTATGAAGGATCTTGGAGAGAAAGCAAGATGGCCTCGGAAAAACGAGAAGGCAACATCCTTCAAGGATAAGTCCCAATGTTGTGCATTCCATGAAGATTTTGGCCATTTGACTGATGACTGCATCGATCTAAGAAGAGAAATTGGGTATCTTCTAAGCAAGGGCCACTTCAAAGAGCTTTTAGGAAGAAAGAAATCAATGATCCAGAATCCTGAAGAAGTTCCACAGAAAGCAGCGCCACCACCGCCTGATGCACAAGTCATCAATTTCATCTCCGGTGGTTCGAATATATGTGGAACCTCCTTCTCCTCGGCCAAGAGACATTCTAAAGAAACTAAGTTGGAAAATGAAGAGCGACCTGTCATAACCACTACCCTAACCAATGACAAGAGTATCTTCTTCGACGAAGAAGATATAATAAGCATCCAGGATCCTAATCACGATGGTTTGATTATAACCCTATTTATTGCTAATCATTATGTGCGCATGATTCAAGTTGATGGAGGAAGTTCGTTTAACATCATTCAATATGATGCACTCAAGAATATGAATATCACAGAATCAGAAATCGTTCCCCGAACATCCGTACTCGTTGGATTCAGTGGCAAAACTAAAAACACATTGGGGGACATCAAGCTTCCTATATACATTGAGGGAATGAAATCTTTTTAAAAATTTTGTGATATAGATACCTTGTCTTGTTGCAATGCAATTCTTGGCAGGCCATGAATACACAGAATGAAAGCTGTAGCACTTACTTATCACCAGTGTATAAAGCTACCAACTCCTTGGGGAGGGGGGTAGTGAGAATAGACAGCGACCAAGTGGAAGCTAAGAACTACTATTCCTCGTCCATGAAACCGGCGGCTAAGCAAACGGTAGCATAGAAACTACAGCAACATCCTAGGAACGTGCTGGAGGCTCAAGAACAAGACCTGAAAGAAGTATCCTTGGACCCCGAGGATCTAGGCGAAAATTTTTTCCTATGATCCAATATCCCTACTAACATTGAAGAGGGTCTAGTATCCTTCCTCAAGCAACGAAAATCTACATTTGCCTTCAAACACTCCGACATGACAGGTATATCAAACGAGGTAATTACTCATAAACTAGACCTTGATAATTCTATTAAACCCATTCACCAAAAGGAAGAAACTTCGCTCCTGAGAGGAATGCGATCATACAAGAAGAAGTTTCAAAACTTATTAAGGCCCGTATGATCAGAGAGGCTAAGTATTCTCGATGGTTAGCTAATGTTGTGGTTGTTTCAAAAAAGAATGGGGAAAGTGGATGGTATGTGTCGATTTCACAGATTTAAACAAGGCATGTCCCAAGGATCTTTTCCCATTACCACACATTGACTCCATGGTGGATGCAACGGCAGGATATGATATGCTTACTTTTATGGATGCTTCCTCTGGATTTCAAAAACTTCAGATGGAATCATCTGATCAATAAGACACAACATTCATGACTCCTACTCGAATATATTGCTATATTGCCATGCCTTTTTGACTAAGAAATGCAGGTGCGACTTATCAAATCTTAGTCAACATGATGTTTAAAGACCAACTAGTGAAGACCATGGAAATATATATAGACGATATGATAGTCAAATCCAAAAAGGCTGAAGATCATCTTAAAGACTTGGAAGTAGGCTTCAACATCCTCGATCAGTATAACATGAAACTCAACCCATCCAAATGTCATTTTGGTGTTAAAGCTTGGAATTTCCTTGGTTATATGGCCACTAAGAGGGGTATAGAAGCTAGCCCAGAACAAATAAAGGCCATCATCAACTTGAAGTCACTCGCGAATGCAAAAGACGTACAAAGGTTGACTGGCATGATTGCAGCCTTGTATAGATTCATCTCCTGATCTTCGGAGAAGTGCAAGGATTTTTATGATATCCTTTGAAAGAATAAAAGTTCAAGTGGACGGCAAAACATGAGGCTGCACTCAAAGCCTTGAAGGATTACTTATCCTCAGCACCAACATTAATGAAGCCAGTAGATGGGGAACCCTTATCCTTGAACTTAGCCGTATCGGGTAACGCAGTAAGTGTTGTCCTTGTAAAGGATCATGAAGGAGAATGACATCCTGTTTATTATGTAAATAAAAGTCTTCTAGATGCTGAAGCCAAATACTCTCATTTAGAAAAATTAATTCTTGCTCTAACTATGGCTTCTACTAAGTTAAGGCATTACTATGAAACTCATACTATAATTGTGAAAACTAACTATCCTATCAAGAATGTTTTAGAAAACCAGAGATGCCAGGTAGGATGGCTAAGTGGGTTGTAAAGCTAAGTGCATACGATATCCAATATGAGCCAAGGACTGCTATAAAGTCTCAAGCACTAGCTGACTTTGTGGCTGATTTCAGTAGTGATTTGCAAAAGGGAGCCGACTTGGAGGTACAACAGTTAGAGGAAACCAAGGATCCTTGGATATTATTCACGGATGGGGCATCCAACCTTAGATGAACATGTCTAGGCATTCTACTGAAATCGCCACAGAGGGACATAATACCCCA
Source organism: Bidens hawaiensis (assembly GCF_021521415.1). Classification (NCBI taxonomy): domain Eukaryota; kingdom Viridiplantae; phylum Streptophyta; class Magnoliopsida; order Asterales; family Asteraceae; genus Bidens; species Bidens hawaiensis. The sequence continues at coordinate 537,078 of NW_027491931.1, forward strand.
GTCTATAGCCTGTGAGTTTCAAGCTACAAATAATGAAGCAGACTTCAAATCTTTAATTGCAGGTTTGCAACTAGCTAAACACATGAAGATCAGGTATCTTCAGGTGTATATAGATTCATTATTTATAGCTAACCACATTAATGGCTCATATGCTATTAAAGGAGAAAAACTAATTAAATATCTAGACATTGTGAAAGAACTATCAAAGTTATTTGATTCTTTTAGTATTATACAGGTACCAAGGGAAGAGAATGCTGGTGCAGACGCCTTAGCAAATCTAGCATCTTTGAAGGTTTCGGAAGCTACGAAAATTCCGATCATCCATATACTATCACCAGCAATCAGAGAACAAGAAATTTTGGAGATAACAACTAACAAAGAGATTGTGCTTTGAGATCCATTACCCTCAAATAATCAAGGATCCTGGATCCTCCCGATCAAGAAGTTCCTTCAAGATGCAGAGATTCTCGCTACAGAAAATCCTTAAACCTTCAAACTTAAGGTGTCACCATACATCTTATTACATGATATTCTGTATAGGAAATATCTTGCAGGTCCATACTTGAGGTGCATTGAGGAACCTGAAATCCAAGAGGTGCTCAAAGACTTTCACGAAGGTGATTGTGGTAATCACACTGGAGGCAGAGCCCTATTCTCTAGGATTCTAAGAACAAGATACTTCTGGCCAACCATGAAAAAAAAAGACGCCATGTAGTACTCAAAGAAGTGTGATGACTGTCAAAGACACGACAACATTTTGCACAAACCAGCATAACCTATGTATCTTATATCCTCATCATGGACTTTCATGAAGTGGGGCATGGATATTGTGGGTAAGCTATCTAAAGCATCAGGAGGAAAAGTGTTCATGCTTTCCATGACTGATTAATTCTCAAAGTGGATAGAAGCAGAATCTTTTGTACAAGTTCACGTAAAAGAGGTGATATCCTTCATTAAAAGAAACATTATTACTAGATTTGGTATTCCTTCAGAAATTATTAGTGACAATGGTTCCCAGTTTATCAAGAAAAGAACCACTAACTTTTGTGACAGTTGGGGCATCAAGATGATCACTTCTACACCAGTTCACCCTCAAGCCAATGGTCAAGCAGAATCAAGCAACAAGATTAACATCAACAACTTGAAGAAGAAACTTGGATCCAAGAAAAGCAAGTGGGCTGAGGAGCTCTCTGATGTTCTTTGGGTTGATAGAACAACACCAAAGAATGCACCAGGTCAAACACCCTTCTCATTGGTGTTTGGATCAGAAGCTGTAATCTCTACAGAGATGGTGGTTCCTAATACTGGAACAAGCATCCTTGATCCTCAGGCCAATGATGAAATTCTTCTCCAAGATCTAGATACTGTTGATGAGCTCAGAGACCTAGCTAAGATCAGAATGGCAGTATATCAACAAAGGGTAGCTGGGGCATACTACAAAAACATCAGGATTCGAATATTTTAAGAAGAAGATTTAGTTTTAAGGAAAGCCTTCCAAAATACAACTAATCCCGTAGATGGAAAGTTAGCACCTAAATTGGAAGGCCCCTACCTGATCGAGTCAGAGGCAGGAAAGGGGGCATATCATCTACGTACTATGGAAGGTGACCGACTACCAAGAGCATGGAATGCCATCCAACTTAAGAAATACTTTTCCTAGCCAGGATCACGAATCCTTAAAGGATCAAGGATCCTCAAGTTGGAAAAATTTTATTCTATCATTTATTTATTTCAGATTTACATTACTAACTAAAGGATAATATATTCTTAACATTTATCTTTTCCAAGTCTTAAGTAACATTGCAGATTTCAATAAAAGATTCAATGACTAAGAGGTTGGCCACCTCTCCCTCACGCTCAAGGTACATTGCTATTTCCTTGGCCTAGCCCACGATTAAGGTATGATCCCCGATGGTCATATCTTCCAAGGTTTAAAGGTTTTCACCTTTCTCATGAATTAGAGTTTCTACACTCTCGCCTGTAGCGCACGGTATCAAAAGTATAGTTTGGGGCAGTGGGACCAGTACACGCTTAGTGGTTGACAATTTCATTGCTTTCTACTATATAGAGAATCCTACGAATTATGGTAGACGTACCATACCTAAGGTTTTGGTGTTTTCACGTCACTCATGTTTGGGCTAAATCCCGCTTTGGGTGAGTCCCCAGTTAACATCCATATCCTTGGGTCAGTCCCCAGTTTGGGCTTGTCCCCAGTACATGCGCTTGTCCCAGATACACCGTCTTGTCCCCAGTTGCATGAGCTTGTTCCCAGTTTAGTTTTTGGGCTTGTTCCCAGTTTGTTGGGTTTAATCCCAGTTAATATGATAAGTAATATGCATCAGGTATCCGAATTCTAACTACAAGGATCATGGAAATATCAACAGCTGGGGTAATTTAGGTCTAATAAGATCTTATGGTATGATCTCTACTTATCAATTTATATTTATTCGATTTTTATCTTTATAACTTTTTAGATGTAATGATCCAGGACTCTTAATCTATTTTTATAAGGATAATTTACCCTTGAAACTTTTCTCAAAACTTTTTATAAAACTAGGACTATAACAGATATGCTTTGGAATAATAAACAACATGCAAAAATTCAAAAGTTTTAAGTTATTATTATTAATAAGTCACCTGGACTTACCAAATTCCTTTACCCGGATTTCACCTTACAAAAGATGGACCATCCACCCGGGTTAAGCAAGTGTTACTAATTGTTCATAAAGTGCAGGAAAAATAAAGATAAGGGCATCAAAGGCTTCATCCCCACGAAAGGAGGATCCATCCACCTTTGTCACCCTTAATATTGTCTTAGGATCAAGGATCCTATATCCTACTAAGCTATTGTTTATTACAAACCAGAATCAATTATCCAGAAAACACCAACAAAATAAAAAAAAACATGAGCTCAGTCCTTTTCTTTGCATCCTTCATCCCCTATTCCAGCACCTTCTTCTTCCGCCACCACATCCGCTCCTTCCTTGATTGTTCCAGCTCTGCTACCTTCAACCACCTCAGCTTCTTCCTCATCATCTCCACCACAAAGCACAACTAAAGTTTTCTTCCGTTTCTCCACGTCCCATGCTGACCTGTCAAAGGCAGGATCACCGGATTCCATAGTCATCTTGATCCTTTCCTGCAACACTGACTTGGCCGCCCACATCTTGGCCTCTTCAGTAGCCTGCTTCACTTCTTCTTGATGTTAGGACTCCATTATAGATAGCAAATCCTCCAAACGTTTCTTCTCCTTAGTAAGCTTGGTTTGAACTTTGTCCTTCGCGGCAGCCATGGTCCACATTTCAGTAAGGTTCTCTTCCAATTCGCTTACGACCTTCTCATGATAACCTTTGGAAGATTTCACGGCCTGTACAAGAAAATCAGACAAAGTCAGAAGGATACTTGATTCATAAATGAAGACTATCAGGATCAAGGATACTTACTGCAGTAAGCATGTCAAGGAGTTGTTTCTCAGCATCGAAAGGACTCTCTGGTTTTGAAGGTTTCTTCCTCTTGGATTCTCTTTATTTGGCCCGAGTAGTAGCGGTTCGTGGCTCGGAGATGATTGTAGCCTTTGGAGCTTCCTTCTTACCAACTGGAGGAGTAATGAGGCTGTCGATGTCTTCCAATGAGAACTTGCTAAATGACTTGCTGGATTTCTGAGCACCTGCAGAGCATAAGAAACAGATAAGTCTCTTATTAATTTACTTTATCATATAACTTTAAATTTTACTTGACATATTGCTAGTAGATTCTGAACAATCTTCATAAAAAGCCTCTATAAACTTGGCTTGGAAGGTACGAACTTCTGGATCCAGGGCAAGAAATTTCTTTGCTCTTTCTTTTGTTCCAGGTAGGTCAGCTAACGAAGCAAAGTTATCCACTGGAAGAGGAAAAAACAAGAAAATTGATTAAAAGAAAGATCGATTATTCTAAATAATTTTTCAAAGGACCCAGGATCCTACCCATTTCAACGGTAAATCAACCCTACCAGGAATGAAGCTTTGATTAACAAAAAAAAATTGATTCTTCTAAAAAGAACCACTTTGGGTAACTTTGGAAATCGTAGTTGGTTGTCGGGGTTTTTAATACAAATCGATTAGATCCGTGAGTGGTTAAGACGTAAATTTATGATAGTTCTGGCACACTGAACTCTGTGTTCCCTTCCTCTATATCCTCTCGATGGTGCGTAAGACTCTCCAGATCATCGGCATGGCCTGAATATAGCACATTCCGGTCGCGTCGAAGAAGCTTTGGGTGAAAGAAGGGAAAAGATATAAGTAAACAATAAGGAAGGGACACGTTGGAAAGCATGGCCAAGTTTGCGAACAGGTGTCGCATCGGACCGAGGAGTCAAAGGGTCGAAATATAGTCTCCGACGAGAACAGTGGCTTTAGACCATCGATTTCCGGATCTATGAATATACATATTTTTAAGAGGGGTTTGTAAGAAGGTCCTGGGACTGCATTTCTATTAATTCCGGTTGATCGGAGGAGGAAGTTGAAGCGGTAGACATGTTTTGAGAGAAAATATTATTAATGAAAGAGAAAGGGTAAAGAAAGGATACATGATTTCTGGCAATGTGTGAATACAAAGGGTTGAAACATGAAATATATAGACGGAATAGCGGTTCCCGAGGTGTTTTATAACCGCTAATCATAATTCTTAACCTGTCTTATCATATTTACATATTTGCAGGAGGTTTGAAATTTAAAATGTCAGTTGTCATCCACTTGCAATTGCCATTTTGGGGGCAATCATTAGGTCACGAATAATCTGTACAGAGGATATGCTATCCTTGAGACAAGTCTGGATCAGTCATCCTTAATAAGCGTTCCAAAATTAAGTCACGATCAAGGATCCTCACTATTTGTTATTAGTAATGAATGTTTCTCATGTGTAGGTTTATAATTAACAGGTCTAACGGCCGGAAGACCTAGTCTACCTATTATTTCGCTACGAAACTCATTCACAATGTGGTCAAATGGCTTGGACGCAACTAGTGGGATGTGGCGCAAAGATATGACTATTAGTTAGCTTTTTATTTTGTATATAACGAGCTTATGATCAGTTAGTTGACACACTTCACGTTCGTTAGCAATACTCAGAGATCTCTCTAGATATACTAACACACACATAGCAACTATTTTATTGCTGATAATAATTTCCAACCCTTTGTAACACCCTTTTTTATTAATAAATTGGTGATAGACGATTTGTCATCACCCGGGGTTTTTGTGTCGGCGATCCGACCAAGATCAAGGGCTTTCCTCGCAACAAATCTATGTTTTATTGTTCATATTTGTTTTACAATCGTTATTTCCATACAAGCACTATTCCTCACTTAACAAATTTGGTTACATTATCCTTAATATATTTTTGACCAAAACACCTATGAGACCATGTGTAGTCATAATGTCTCATCCTTAGGCATTATACGTTATGTGGTGTCCAGTCAGAGTTTGGTTTTTGAAAATATAGCGCGTAGTCATAACTCTCCACCCTTGGGCATTTTGTGCCATGTGGTCTCCAGTAATTTTTTTCTTGTTTTTTTAAATAATAATTCATTAAATAATTAAATATTCAGTTAAAAAAACTACATTAAAATAAAAAAATACATTAAGTTTTAAAATTAAAAACTACATTAAATTAAAAAATCTTACAATAATAATAATAAGACTAAATGTTGTCTTTTTCAAATTTTATTTTGCCGAATTGCTTTTAAAGATTGGATTCTCGGGTCGTTTTTGGATAACTCTTTTTTTATGATCTCGATGTCGTTGTCCTATCCCTTCCTTTTAATTACTTTGACGACCACCAAATTTACTTAAAGATGTTGATCTCCAAGTTCTTGTATACCTTTGATCCGAATGTTCAATTCTTTGAAATGGCATTCCATTTCGGCATTCAAACCCATTGACGATGACGCGACCCCTTCCCCCCTTCCCATGCTTCTTCTACCCGGCGGTCGAGGGATTTCAGCAACATCCGAATAGGGATTCTCGTCTTCATTATCACTTAAGTTGATATTTTGAGCATTGGAACTTGGCGTTTCTGGAACAACCGAAGATGATGTCTTAGACCTTTTGTCAGGCCTAAAACTTTTGGTGTTGGCGAGCGCAATGGGGGCCCACTTAGGGTGAAACCTCAGTTGGTATTTCCAACAATTCATGTAACTGAAGTTCCCTAACTTCTGTAAAAACTCTACCAACGCCCTCCTCATGATATTCGTGTCAGAGACACCGGTACCCCACATTTGAACCATCCGAGAGTGAACCGAATGGCAAGCCATGAATTTGGAGTTTATATCAGTCCATTTCGACATTACAAATGCTTTTTCCTTATGCGAGTCCCCGCCAAGTTCATGGAACAAATGTTTAATTTTGTTCCAAAATACGCCCAATTCTTGAAAGTTCGCTAAAAGAGTAAAAATCTTACACGTTTAATGCTTATTATAAGAAATTGAAAAAGAAACATATATTTTTTAAAAACTTACAACACTAGGAATCTTCCGATATCACGCACCATACCCAAGTAAGCAGATGACACTCGTCAGGTTTCCACGGTATAGTTATAATTGTAGTCCGAGGTTCACCGAAGGGTTTCTTTGCGTGTTTTCTCCCACGTCCGCCTCCACGTTCGCTCGAACCGCCAAGAGTCTCCGGGACAGGTTGTGGCTCAGGGTTGATTTGCGTTTCTGGCACCGTCTCATCGGCGGGTTGGTAACCGGAAACGACCATCATATTCGTGGTTGGTTTTTGTAAAAAGGGCATCGTATTTTTGTTAGGGACTCCGGAACCTAGATAATGTATGTACGCGGCCATTTGCGCGTCGAACGGATACATGGTTTGAGGGGTTGGTGTAGATGGTTTAGGTTGTGGATTATATAGGTCAGGATTGTTTACGTTTGCCATGTCGTGCGTATTGTCCAAAACCGAGTACTTGGTTGTTGAATGGAAATATATTGGTTGGTGATCGAAAATATATATTTTGAGATTGTTGTAGAGAATGAGTGCATGAATTATGTATAAAAAATGAAGTTTGATTGTGTTTTATAGGAGAATTGTGTTAAAAAAAGTAATATTTTTTTCAGTCAAACGATAACAATATAACGGTCAAATTTGTTTGAATATGCGTGCCTTTTAAGCGTTTTGTAGAAAACGGGGTTCAAAAACTCCGACCAAAAATCCCAAATGGAGCGGTGTGCCCCCGATGTTTTCAGCCTCAAATCACCACAACGCGTGCTAATGTGCTTAAAACTACACACACACACACACACACACACATATATATATATGTATTGCTCGATTTTATCCCCATATCATGCACATTTACTGTAAATATCACGAGATACATATTTATTTATTTATTTGTGATTTTCTAGGGTTTGGTTGGTGATTTATTTGATTTTGGATGTGATGTGAAGAATTAAATGAAGGCTATAACACATGATTAGGCTCATAGCAAAACATGGTCATGTCTCATACCCTATTTACTCACTCAATTACTTTCACACATGACCATGTCTTTGAAATGGCATCATCGTGTTCCACCTTTCTCCAGATCTGAGGCCAACTCAATAAAGCAAAGCGTGTTGTATCTTTCTTCTTCAGAAGCCGAGGTTCCCAATTCTAGCTCAGTCCAGTTGTATACACTCCTTTAACACTCTTTTATCCCTTAGGCCACTGGTGTACCTACAATAAAACAACCTTGGAGACTGAAGAACCAATGAGATGCTATGCTAGATCTGGTATTTTGTGTAAACATGATCATGTTTTGCACCAAACATGATCATGTCTCTTTTATTTATATAAAGAACAACCGTCCAGAAGAAAAGGGGAGTCCCAGGAAGTTTTGAACCCACTGTTTAACTTCTAAACCTTGGCGATTTCCATCCAATTGCAAGCACTTTGAAGGATTCCAACATCAAGAGAAGCATCATCCATCATCTACATCATCAATCTTGGATTATTGGTTTGATTATTCTTGATTTTACCATGAATTTTGTTAACTTTTCAAGCTTGTATATTTTTCTTGAGCTCATGATGAGCTAAACTCTTCGTTATCACTTTGATTTAGATGAAGTTTAGTAATAAATGATCGTATTTATGGATTATTGGCAAGGATTGTGTTAGTGTTATAGCCATTTAATTATTATTCTTCAATGGTTTTGTGTATTTAAAGGTTTGTTATGTCATGATATTCAAGACTTGTGGTTGTTTGATAATGTAATGTTGGAAAATTCATGATTTAAGCATCCATTCATGGATTTGTATATTTTTATGCTAGTTTATGGCTTTGGAACTAGGAATGGTGAATGGAGTCTTGATTATTGATTATTCATGATAAACTCTTGAATATGCATCTTTATGCTTATGTTTGGAAAGACAAAGTATTTGTTATGATTTGTCATGTTAAGTGCTATGTCTATCTAGGGTTTGTTGACATGAACATCTAATTTATGTAATCTTGATATGAACATCATAAGTTGAAGAAATGGATTATTATTGCTTAGTTTAATCAACTTTATGTGGATTATGTATTCTCATGTTATTTCCAAAGAGTTGTTGGATTAGTCCCCCATGATAGGATACTAGTCCAAACCATCATGAAACATTCACATAATCGTATCACTCGTTCTACTTGAATGATTTTAGGTGGTTAGTTTGTATCTTTCTTTATAACTTTCCAACAAGTCACATGATTAGATATCTTTAGCGAGATTCTGGTTACTTGCGTTTTGTGGTCTTGCCATGTATCCATAGTTGTTTTCAGTTGTGAGCTAAACGAATTCAAGATTAAAATGATATTCTTCCTTGATCGTTTGATTTTGTGTTATTTAGCTTAGTTGTTATATTTTTCATGATATTTTAGTTAAAACCAACCAACTTGTTATTTTAGCCGGTTAGACATTAGCAAAGATTTAGTATCAAGAACTATCGTGTCCATGGATCGATACTTGGTTATTACCCATACTATACTACATATACGATAGGTACACTTGCCTAAGTGTGTGTGGTTTAGTTTTGAGGTGAAAATCATTTCTATAAATTTAAAACTCAATTGTGTGAGAAATCATTATCAGAAATAAATATACTTCACGCACACCACGGGCCATTACGGACGGTCTGAGGTATATGATGTATTTACAATAATATATCGATTCAGTTCCAACATGTGTTGTTTTAGTATAGGTAATTTATTATTATTTTCAACCCTTTTCCTTTATTATCATAGTATATAATAAAAAGAAGAAAATACTTCTCTCACTGAATCACTATTCAATTGTCATTTTCAAAGTGGTATAATTTTCCAATGTGGTATAGTTGAAGAAATTTTAGGTTCTTTAATGGAGACCTGGGTTCGATTCCTACAGACAACACTTTAGGAAGGGCATGTGTGGCTAAATGAAGGAATACCGTGATCTTTGTGATCTCTAGTTCGATCCTGAGGGCGACCATGTTTTATCATCGACGGTCCTTTAGGTGGGTGGGGTTTCCCCTGAATTGAAAATAACTTGGAGATGCTTAAGGGTTCCGTACAAGTGGGTTGGACGAATTGGTGGTGACATTTGCCATTGGCTTATTCCGTACGATATCCAAGAAATTCTTTATTTATTCGTCTTTAAAAGTAAGTGGGTGGAGTGTATCGACTGTTCCTCCAAGCCATTTGAATGGGGTGGATGAGCATTCATCTATAGGCTGATTAGGGCACCTTAAAAAGGCCTCGTGAGTTAGGCATGGCCGTGGTGATCATTTTGTCTCATTTTAATTAATGCTCGTTGTCAGATAGTACAACATGAGAGTGAACACGACCATGGTGACTCTAAAAACGACCGTGGTGAGTCCAAAAGAGTCCAAATTTGTCTTTTCTCTTTTGCTTTCAATATGGGGTGTGTTGAGGTTAACATGGCCATGTTGAGCTTCAGAATCTTCAATTTTTTTCTTTTCCTCTTGTTCTTGTTAACATGGGGTGTGTTGAGGTTAACATCGCCATGTTGTAATTTCCTGAATTTTGTCTTTTCTTCGTATGTTCTTAACATGGACATGCCTAAATTCACCATAGGGTATGTTGAGTATGTATTAACAGTTTTTCTCTATTTCTTTGTATATAAGCTAGTTCTATTCTTTAGTGCTATAATTACCTATATATAGAAATTATAAACAGTAGTGGTTATTTATTCTAATATAATTGTTGATATTACGCTTATTAGGAGATATTTTCGTGCTAATAAGTTGTATAAATTATTATACATCAAATGTCTTCCTAAGCACTAGATCAACAACTTAAAATCTTCTGATCCTTATACTTTTATTGCATGCCTTAGTGATCCACTGCGGTAGCCTATTATCCTAATTTTAGTTTGATCCCTATCTTCATTAATAGTGTCAAGATCATGGATCAACTACTCACTGTTATTTTTAGGATCCTGGAGTTGGATCATTGCTGTTGGGATCACCATTTCTGTAGGAAGTACTGCCTTGACACCAAATACCAATGAGAATGGTGCTTGTCAAGTTGCACCTTTTGCTATAGTTATATCTGCCTAAAGAATAGTCTCTCTTCTGCCCATTTTCCTTCTTGTCACATAGTTTCTTCTTCAAGTTGTTGATGATGATCTTGTTACTGGATTCAGTTTGTCCGTTGGCTTAAGAATGAACAGGAGTTGAAGTTACCATCTTGATACCCCAACTAGCATAGAAGTTTGTTCTTTTTTCAATAAATTTGGATCCATTGCCACATGTTATCTTTGATGGGATCCAAAACCCTGTATGGGTATTGCGTTTTGTGAAGGATACTTCTTTTTCTCTAAATTGTACAAATGTTTCAGCTTCAATTCATTTAGAGAAGTAGTTTGCCATTGCAAGCATTAATACTTTTCCTCCAGGTGCCTTTGTTAGCTTTCCAACTATCCATTACCTATTTCATGAATGGCCAAGGGAAAATGATTGGATGCATTGATTCTACCGGTTGGTGAAGCACATTGTTATGTTTTCGATAAGCATCACATTTCTGAGCATAATCCATAGAATTTTTTCTCATGGTTGGCCAATAGTATCATATTCTTAGTACACCGGAGAAGAGTGATCTGCCCCCAGTGTGGTTACAACTATCTCCTTCGTGAATTTCCTTTAACATCTCTTGGATCTCAGGATCCTCAAGACATCCAAGGTAAGGGCATGCTAATGATTTCCTATACAAAACATCATGTAATAAAATAAAAGGTGATACTTTCATTCGAAAGGATCTATGATTTTTTTTGTTAGATGGGATTCCTCCATTTTGCAAATATGTCTTGATCGGCAGGATCTAGGATCCTTTTGCTCCGTGAAGATCCTGAATTTCGAAACTCTCAAATGATCCTTCTTTTACTTCAGGATCCACTGAGTCAATTGTTGAATGTAATATATGGATGATCAGAATTCTGAAATTTGTTGGTATCTTAAGGGTTGATCCAAGGTTTGCTAAAGCATCAACTTCAGCGTTATCCTTTTTGGTAACATGTTCTATGCTGAGGATCTTGAATTCTTTTGTCAAATCCATGACGATTTGTAAGTATACGAACAATATTTCATCTTTTACTGCATAAGACCCCTTGAAATGGTTAGTAATTACAAAGAATCTGCACGTACCTTTAGAATTGTGATCATTATGTCCTTAGCCAGCGGTAATCCTGCAATCAAAGCTTCATATTATGCTTCGTTAGTTGTTGCTTGAAATCCACAACTGATGGATTGGGATATGATGCCCCCTTTTGGTGATTTTAGTTTGATTCCAAACCCTGATCCTCTTTTATTGGATGCTCCATCAGTTAATAGGATCCACTCTTCATCTGTTTCATTTAGCTATTGGACCTCGATAGCTTCTTCTTGTTGGATATCACTACTGAAATCAGCCACAAAGTTTGCTAGAGTCTATGATTTGATTGTGGTTCTTAGCTCATATACCTAGTTATAAGCACTAAGTTTCACAGACCATTTGACCATCCTCCCTGAGATTTCTAGCATTCTTAAAACACACTTGATATGATAATTAGTTTTAACATGAATATTATGTATCTCAAAATAATGTTTAAGTTTAGTTGACGCCATGAATAATGCGACAAGGATTAATTTTTTCAAGATGAGAATACCTGGTCTCCACATCTAATAGATTTTACTTACATAATCTACATGATGTTGTTCACCTTCATGATCCTTGACAAGCACAACACTTATGGTGGTGTATACAAATTTTATGAGTAATAATGTCTTTAGGAATACCTGTCATGTCTTCGTGTTTCCAGGAGAATGTGGATTTTCTTTCTTTCAGAAACTCTGGGATCATTAATTCAATATTTTCAGGGATACATGATCCTAAGAATATCTTGCTGTCAGGATCCTCATGACTTAGGATAACTTCTTTCACGTCTTTCTCACTTGCTTCTAAGACCTCGCAATCCTTTTTCTTTTATTGCTATGCTTTCCTTGACTTTATGGATGGCTTCATGGAGGATGTGTAACAATCTTTGGCTTCTTGTTGATCACTTGCTATCTTAACCATTCCCCATGGGGTTGGCATCTTGATACATTGATGATATGTCAAACGTACCGCATTCATGTCATGGATCCATGGTCTTTTCATAATAGCGTTATAAAAGGATAATGAATCAATGACACAAAATCTTTGGATTGAATTCACTCCTTCTATGTAGATGAGCAGCTTGATTTCTTCAACTGAGGATTTCTTCAAGATTTCTTTAATATCCTTTTCAAGGTTTCAAGCTAGATAATGTTGACTGAACTTCCTCCATCGACCAGGATCCTTTGACCATAATGATTTGTCATGCATAATGTGACAACAAGACCATCATGTTGAGGATCAAAAATATTTTCTTTATCTTCTTCTTCTTATTTTTCTTCAAAAGTTATAACTTTTTTATCATCAAGAATTGTTGTTCTTGTAGGTCTAGTTTCTTTCTTGGACTTGGATTCCTTAGCATATCTTTTGGCTATTGAGTAGGAAGTACAACATATGTCAGATCCTCCCGATATAAGGTTAACTATTCTTGCATCTGGAGGAGGAGATGGTGTTATGTTAGTATGTTGGTTATCCTCTTGCATTTTGTGCCCTTTCCTTCCCAAGATATCCTTTAAGTATTCTTTGCTCAAAAGGTGGCTTATTTCATTCCTCAAAGCAATTCCACTTTCAGTTGTGTTGCCAAAGTCTTCATGATATGCACAACACTTGGATTGATCTTTCCTGGATGAAATTCTTATCCTTCTTCATTGGTCATTGAGCCTTATCCTCTAGATCCTGTGTAGCAAACATTAGTCCAGACATGTCAACAGATAAAAAATAATCGTTGGTCCTTGGGTATTCTTCCTCTTCATCATTTTCATCTTGCACATAATTAATTTTATGATTGTTAGCTTTTGTGTATGGTTTGGATATGTATGATGGTTGGGATGAGGGTTCTGATGTCTGGTTGGGACGATCATAGCTATATGCTGATGTATTGATCCTTTATTGGATCATATGATTCTCTTCTAGACTGATGAACCATAGAGCTCGGTTCTTGACTCCATCTAGGTTCCTACAAGGATTCATGACAATATCCTCATAGAATGGAGAACCACTCTTTAATCCCATCTTGAAAGCTTGAACTAATGTAGCCATGTCAATGTTTGTGATATCCAATGCTTCTCTACTGAACATGTCATCAAATCTCTAAGATACTCTTCATTCTTTCGAGTGATCCTATATAAATCATTAGTTAACCTCTCAGATGACCTGCTACAAGAAAATTGGTTATTAAATAAATTAACTAAATGTGCAAAAGAAGTAACTGAATTAGGAGAGACACTCAATTGTCATTTTAAGGATGATCCTGTAAGTGTTGATCCAAAGACCTTGCATAAGCATGGTTCTTTTAGATCAGCCAAGATGGGTATGATCTCCATCCTTTCTTTATATTGAACCATATGTTCTTTATGATATGTTGTTCCATCATAGAGCTTCGTGTTGGGAGTTTGGAAGTGTTTCTGGATGTCAACATCAAATATTGGTGAGGTAAACCTTGAAACCTTCAAGCTTGCAGCAGTCACCTCTAGTATAGGTTGAACTATGCCGGACATACTGAAAATCATGTTCTTCAGCTTTTGTAGCTCTTTAGCCATCGTAAGATTCATCCTTGTATCCCACACAAATCTAGCTTTGTTATAAATTAATACAGGAACCTGATTGATGTTCCCGGTATTAGGATCCTTATATGATAATCCTGGGATCCTTTCGGGGATCTTTGTTGTTGTGATCCTGGCTGGTAATTCATGATTCTGACCTTCAAACAGAGGATCCATAGGAATGAAATCCTCTATTATTTTCCCTCGGGATCCTGATGTGCTGAAGTCTTCATCGCCTTTGCCTCTGGATCCTCAGGCTTCAAAGTTCAACATCCTATGTTGCTGGATAGCTACTGGCTTTGTTTTTTTATTCTTCTGTGATTTCAGTTTTTGTATCTCTTCAAAGAATACTTAGCTGGTTTGTTGTTGCTTGGCCATGCTTCCGGACTTGGTTAAACAAAGAAAGGATATCATTATTCGAAACCATGATAGGATCCTCAGTTTGAGCAAACAGTATGCTAGTAGATATATTCATTGCAATGTTATCCGGCCTTCTTGGAGGTGGTGGCATCGATGGTAGGGAATGGCTCAAACCCACACTCAAAGATTGAATCAACATGTGAGTTATCTTGTTTTGAGACGATGATTGCTTCGGTTGAAATGCCACTGGTGATGATTGAAAGGTAGTGGTTGATTCCAAATTTGAGTAATCGTACGTGTAAAAAACCACTTGCCCCATGGTGGGCGCCAAACTGTTTTGGTCAAAATTTACACAAGGATAAACAAGTGACCAAACTTTGAACTTAGGTATGATGCTTGATGATGTAAATGTATAACAAGTACATGATGCAAGTGACACAACGATTTAGCAAGTAAAAACCCTAAATCCTTAAAGGATCTCCGTCAAAAAAACTCGGGAATACTATCCCACTGCCTCAATTATAATAATAAAAATCGGTGATTACAAGTGTTGGAAGTTGCAATAAACGTTAATCTAGTTACAAGTAAAGGTGTTTAGGTGTGTGTATGTGTCTTATGCGATCTAAACAACTTTTATATATAGTTACATGAGTTATAACTAAAAATAATAAGCAATACTGAGCATTAATTGTCTTGGTGAGGACCCTGTGACTGTTACGGATTGCATATCTTTGTCTTAATCATGTTGTAACAACCTCCAATGTATCTAATCTTCAATGTTTGACCAAGTCTTTAGTTGAGCATTTATTGCTGACCGTTGCTTGCAAGACCAAGCCAAGGGTGAAAGGATAATGGCAATTATTAACGATGCATTGCGAGGCATTTGCATGTTAGGATCCTTGAATTTTCTAACCACAACAGCTACCTCTTGTGATCCATGATTCCAAGCCTTCTTCTTCCCAAAAGAAAAAGATTTCAGAAAACAATGGTCCATTATTCGAATCTCTCAATTCCAGCAATGCTAAACCTTACTTTCTCCAGGTAATGATTCTGATCGAGACGTATTTCCATTTTTTGTTTTGTGCCTGCAAATAGATTTAAATAAAAGTACGTGTGTGTAGGGTTTAGATCACTTTGTTAGTCACCACTACAAGATCACTCAAGGCCTTCAAAAGAATATTGATGATTCGAGGGAACTTGCAGCCACCAGGACCAAGCTTATGGATGAATTGTGCATGGAACTTGCTCGAGTGAAGGAGGAGTGTGAGGATCTCAAGGCTGGTCATGCTAAGGAAATTAAGGTCTTCAAGTAAGATTTGATGATTCTTGTTGCTATTACCATTTTCCATGCCAAGATAAAGATGAACGAACATGCACTGGATACCGGTTTTGACAATAGCTCATGGGATCTTGAAGGTTGGCATGCTAGGGCTACGGAGCTGGAGGCTGAAAAAAACATGGATCCTAAGCAAGATAAGGCTGAGAAAAACGGGGTTGCTGAGATCAAGCCAGGAAGTGAAGCTAGTGAGGAAGGAAAATGATAAACGGCTTTCACGAGCGGATGAAGGATACTAAAGACAAGGCATGGCCCCCCTTTTTATTCATGGTTTCAATATCGTTGTAATTGAACAATTTACTTTCCTTCCCCTTGCTATGCTTAAACAATAGTATGCTTAGGTTTTAACACCATGAATGGCTGGGGTGGAGGGATCTCGAGTTTCAGAACAAATCCCTGGCCATTCCAAACTTATTAAGAAAACTTATGATATCCTTGATAGAGGGATCCCCGGATTTCAGGAAGAAGTCAAGGATATCGATTTTGGTTTAATAAATGACTATCATTTGATTTTATTGATGTCTACTAATTTTTATATATTCAAAAATGTTGTAGTTAGCTTTGAATAAATATTTTAGCAAGCATGTCTTTTAGAAACATTTGATTGGCCATTTTTTTTATCGAAAGCACTTATAAAAATGAGATTATTATATCGTCATTAGGATCATTGTGGTAACCAGGTTTAAGAAAACTCGCCTTAATCTTTTCTCAATACTTTGAAAAATATTTCAACGTAATAATCTTTGAGGATTACTATTGTAATCGGCCGATCCTCAGGATCCTGAGGAACATCTTTGAAATAACAAAGCTAAACGTATGAACGATTTTTAATAGAAAACTTGATTTTGTAAAAGGTTGAATCTGCACTACAAAAACGAACCACCGGCATTTCATGTGGTCTTGGTTTACCGGATGAAGTGATTTTCAAGCGTCTCCATGTGTACACTTTACAAAAAAAAAAAACATGGTGTCGACTGTGAGTGGGATAGTTGTTCGATTTGTTTGGGTGTTTACGAGAAGATAGATAGACTTAAGTGTGGGCATGTGTTTCATGCCAATTGCATCAAAAGGTGGTTGAAATCTAAGAACGAGTGCCCAATGTGTCGTTCGACGGCGTTGACCGTAGAGTTTCGACTTTGTTTTCGATGTAATGTTTCGTATTTGTCTTAGTGGTTTAAAACTAATCGTTCTTATATCTGAATTCATATTTTTGTTGATTTATGCTTTTATAATCAATCATTTTTTCGGGTATTATGATTTGAATCAACACTTATTGATGATGCTTGATTAGAAACGAGTTCAATAATTCTTGTTTTGTTATAATCCATGTATCTAATCTAAGCCAATACTATTGTTATAAGGGAAACGGGAATATTCTTACTATTGGATTTAGCATTATGATGGTATTATAGTCTTCAAGATGATTTCAAATTGCTGAAGTAAATTTGTACAATAGGAAACATATTGTTGCCACTATCCACTTATATTGTGCAACTTGGTGAAGAATATGTTTGGTGTTAAAACTAATTGAGGGCAACTATTTGAAACCTCATGGATTGGTAAAATATTGTTGACCAAAAGGTATTTTAATGGGCAAAATTTGCTTTATGAGAATGAGTATTAGCAGGTAACTTATTCAAAGTTAACTTAAAGACCATTTGTGGGTAGTTCTATTGTTTTGTTTTCTTTTTTGTTGTTGTTATTATTATTATTATTATTATTATTATTATTATTATTATTATTATTATTATTATTTTATTTTTGTATTTGATGAAATGTGTACGGAACTATGGATGCCCAATATGTAATATAGAGTTAGACTGTTAACACTTAAGAGTAAAGGCACACAAGTTGGTCTTTGGGCGCAAACCTGTTCAGTTTTGGTAAAAAGAAGAAAACTCAAACTCAGTTTAGCTCAAAGTGGTTCGTTTTGAAACCAGTTTATGAGGTGAAGGGGATCAGTTCGATTTGAAACAATTTTTTATTTTGTTTAGATTTAACCGGTTACAATGATGGAATTTTTAAGTTGATTGCTGGTTTGATTCGATTTCGAACCGATTTCGATTTCGAACCGGTTTCCCCAAAACGTTAACCATTTACAATGTCTAGATATTAAAAGATTAAAGTTACAATAAGTTAGTGTACACCAAACCACCAAAACCATCAACAAATGATCTAAACATGTTATTTCATATAATCCACCATCAACTTCTTCAAATATTCTAACAAACGAAACTCATTTTGCTTCACCGCCTGAAAATTAAAAAAAAAACATTATCATCCAAATAAAATATACCATAAAAATAATAACATGTTTAATAATAAAAGTCCGTGTTACACACAGATGAAAGTTATAATAAAAGTAATAGAAGCAGTACAACTTTCAGTTAATCAAGATTTATTAAAACTACTAGCATATTAGAAAAAAACAGAAGCAGCACCATGGCAATCACAAGATCATTATCTTTACATATTGATCCACATTTTTCAAAAATGTTGAACAAGCAGCAAATTAGTCTGCTTTTTTTATTAAACTAAAAACTAAAATATATAAATTACAAAAACATAAGAATAGAGGACCAAAATTAAGCTTACCTAATTAATGAATAACATAACCCCTTTTGACAAATTTAGAGTTTTAACAAAATTCCAAAATTTCCCCTGATACAAAATAATTCAACAAATCAAACAAACACATAACCAATTTTTTCTTTGACCGGTTAGTAGTTTAAAACAAACCATGATGCCCAAAATGCGTTTTTAGAAATTTAACCAGCATGAAATTTCCAAAATATCCCGTATCCGAATGTCAAATATTCTTGAAACATATTTTACCAAATTTGAAACAACTAAAATAGTATATGACTCAAACTTTAAACACCCTAACCTTAAGCTTGATGAAAGTTTGAACCTCTATTCAACTCTGAAAGTAATAAATGAATTAAAAAAATAGCAGTTGTAAACAAAACATTGAATTGTGTTGGTAAGATAAAATTGTATGAACAGCTTACATTATAAAGGTTTGAACCTTCATTGTAAGATAATTATATTAAATGAGAATAGATTTTAGTGAAAATACTATATTTCATATAAAAATATGTAAATAAGGGATGAATAATAACTTATATAAATATAAGTTTAAAAAGGAATAAAATTGTTATGAATGATTATAAACTCTGGTTCTTAAATAGTAAAAACGGACGATGCTATTTTTGTTAAACGTGTTATGTTTAGAAACGGTTATAATAAAAAATTAATATAATATAATTTATGTTTTTGTAACACCTTGTTTCCTATTTCGGTTAATAAAATAATAGTATTAGTATTATGATTTGGGCTTGTGTTGGGTTAAATAAATGTGGGTAATGGACTTGGATTAACAAAGAAGGAAGAAAGACCATGGGCTTAAGCCCATGACCCATAATATATAAACAATAATTACCCATTAATCCATTCATTTCCTCCCAGTCCATACACCACCAAAACACACACTTAAGCTCTCTCTCATATTTCTCTCTTTCTCTAGCCGAACCCAAGAGTAAATCAAGCTTCGATCCGAGGTAATGATGTTATGACCTTCAATGGATCCAAACCCGCTAAATCTAGTCACAAAACGATGAACCGACACCTTCAACAATGAAATCGGGTATAAGCCGATCAAAAGACGAGCTTAGGGGTCACCCTAGCTTGGATCCGGATC
Organism: Bidens hawaiensis; assembly: GCF_021521415.1. NCBI lineage: Eukaryota > Viridiplantae > Streptophyta > Magnoliopsida > Asterales > Asteraceae > Bidens > Bidens hawaiensis. Next base: position 556,636 of record NW_027491931.1, read on the forward strand.
GATCAGGGCGAAAGACGGTGAAAAACGGTGTAGAAACACGTTTTTCCCCCGTTTTTCCGGCACGGCGGTGCCGGAAAGGTAGCGCACGAGGTAGGGAATGTCAGAGAATGTTTCTGACATTCTCTGACCTAACCCTAGGCGTGTGTAACGAATTCGCTATGCCAATTCGTTAAGAAGGAATAACGAATGATCTTCATTTGTTAAGTAATTAGTTACGAAAAACTGACGAATGAGCCCTCATTCGTTATGATCATTCGTTAAGGCCATTCGTTAAGAGAGACGAATGAACCTCATTCGTTATAGAGTTCATTCATTAGCCAGACCAAACGAACGAGTAAATTCGTTATAAAGGTCAATTAGTTATAAAGGTCAATTTGGTATAAGGGTTCATAAGTGGCCATTCGTTATGAAGTAACGAATGAGTCCATTCGTTATGAGCCCCCATTTGTAAAGAATTGGATAATGAATTAGACTTTTAAAGAATGACAGAAAGGTCCCTAGACTTAGAATAAAATGGTTTAATTACAAAGAAGCCCTCAAACTTTATGAGTTAGAAAGTAAAACAATAAATTAAGAATCTTAATGAAAATTGTGTTAAGACAGTTAATGGAATCAAAAATTTTCCAAGCTGACCTGGCAGCTCGACCCCAGCTAGGGGCTCTGCCTCTTGGACCCCGCTAGGGGCTGCCGCCCCTCGAACCCTGCTTCTAGGGGCGCTGCCCCCGGACCCCCGTTCGTTGAGGGTTATAATTGAACTAGAAACACGAAATGGATAGTGATAGTTAATTGATACGTGTAATTGTTATACAGTTAGTCGCACACAACTAAAGAAAGGAATAACCATTAATGGTGAACGTAACAGGACACAAGTGAGTTCTAGCCCCATTTCCGTGTTATGTATTCGTGGTTGTGAGCATACTCGATGTGATTAATTAATACACTTACCTTAAGTGGTAAGTGTATGCCTTCTATGATTTTATGCATGGATGAATGCTTGACGATACGTGAACGATCTTCGGATATTGCATGTACCGCCATGTAATATAGCGATATGTTATTGTATGGAGGTATGTTCAAAGGGTTGCATACCCTAATAATATATGCGAATGTTACGAGATTGTATACCGTAATAATATATGCGAAGGTTACAGGGTTTCATACCCTAATAATATATGCGTAGGTTACAGGGTTACAGGTGCTAATAATATCTGCGAAGGTTATAGGGCGAAACGCTCTTTAAAACGTAGAGATAATTACGTATGTATAAGTAAGTTAAAACAAGAAATAACGAAAGTATGAAAGAAAGAAAGTATGTATGTACGAATGAAAGAAAGGTAACAGGCTAAGTATGTAATATGTGTCTTCGGATACGTATATGAATGGATTGTATGTTGCCTGATTAACTAAAACTCACTCAGCGTAGCTGACTTTTAGTATGCACGCAGTAAATAGACTGAGACAGTTGGCTTGAGGGGGACACATGACAGGATCTGAAGAGGCCGGCATCTGAAGTTTTGTCATAATGTTTTGATACTATTCCGCGAAAGTTTTAATTCACTCTGATACATAGAACTGTGTTTATGAGTTAATCAAACGCCAAAGTAGGGCACCGGGATCGGGGCCTTACAGTTTTAATGAATTAATAATAAGAAGCATAAATTTTGGAACTACAAAAAATTATACTCGCTGAATGACCACCATAATTATAGACATTTCCTAAAATATTATAATGTAAGTCAAATTAAATATCTGAATTTATAGGATAAAGTTAAAATACAAAGGACAACAAAAATGAGAAGGATTTTAAACCATTGATCTTATATTTGAATGGTTGAGATTAATTTAATAAATAAAAATTGATGGGAAGAACATGAAAGTAATAACCCACCTTTGTTGACTTTGTCTCTCCACATGCAAGACAAATGTCAGTTCCCCTATCATTTTAAAACGTCCATCACTTTTTCATACGCCATTTTTATTTAAAAAAATTCACCATAATAACAAACGTTTTTTATCTTTAATATGAGTATCATATTTTTATATATAAAAAAAATAATAGGTTTTTTAATTGTGTTTTTTTGTTGTTCATTGTGTTTTTTAATTGAGTTTTCATATGCACTGTAATATAGATTTTGATCATTGTGTTTTTTAATTGTTACTATTATTAAAGACAATACTTAAAACAAAGATTACATCATTGTGTCTTTTTATCCGTCATTATGTTTTAGTCATTGTGTAATACGTTCATTGCCTTGTATTCGGATTGAGATATGACTATCACTTAATTTGAGAAAAATAGTATTACATTCAAGTCATTGTGTAATATGTTGTTTCCATTTTGTTTAACATTTCAAGTCATTGTGTAATGCGTATTCACCATTGTGTCTTACGTTTTAGGTCATTGTGTTATACGTATTCACCATTCTGTTTTACGTTTCAAGTTATTATGTAACATGTATTAATCAATGTGTTTTATGTATTAGATAATTTGTTGTTATTTTGTCATTATTTTAACATATTATTATTACACAACGGTATTATTAGTATTTAAAAAAAACATAATGATGAGTTGAAAGACACAATGACGAAATAAACACAATGACGAAAAAAGACACAATGATAAGCGAAAATACACAATAATGTGCGAAAAGACACAATGACGTAATTTTTGTTTTATAGTTTATATTAAAAAATCATACTCATATTAAAGATAAAAAACGTTTGTTATTATGATGACTATTGTGAGGTCCGAGCCCCGGTGCGGAAGCGTGAATAGTCGGTTTTATCTGTGTAGAGCTCAGATCTAGGGTTAGGATCGAATCTCACTCGTATTCACTCTTGAAAGATGTTTGGATGGATGAGGTGTATTGGGAGAGAGCCTGATTTGATTAGCAATCAATAATAGGATGAACAACTGTAATCAAAACACAAACAAGATAGAAATGGTAGTATGATAATATTAGTCGAATGATTCTCATAAAGATGAACCACTCATACATACATACATTCATACATACATTCGATTAAGAAATATCAGCCGCCACCAGGAGAGCTTATCCTGGAGGCGGAGACTCTCTCAAAGGGATAAAACCCTAGATCTCACACATACACAATACAGTCACTCATACTAGACAAATGAATAAAAACATCTATTTAAACTAGTCTAGCATGACATGGTCTTCAAGCCATCCACCCTTGGTTGAGACCAAACAATATATTTTTCACTCACAAATAAATTCGATGCGTCGGTCTAAAACATAAGTTCCAACAATCTCCCCCTTAGACTGATGCCATCGAATTTCTTCCATGATCACCTCATAACTCATTGTCTTTCGTTGAAATTCTCCCCCTCACGTTAAGCTTCTCCCAATGTTTATTTCGAATTATCACTCTTATACCACTTATGGATATAATTGTATGGGCATATGAACGAGGCTTTGAACTTCAAAGATCTACTTCAAGTAACAAGGTTACCACAAACAGAAATAAACTCAATGTGATCATCAAATAATCTTCAATTCTTAACTTGAGTCTTTTACTTGATTTGAAGCTAACCTTTTGCAATGAAATTCAAAGATTTTTACTCCCCCAATTTCGTTGCAATTGTCTTTAATAAATGTGTCTTCAAATCAAGTGTGGGTGAAGCAATCTTGACCATCCTTTTCAAGATTGTAAAAATATGAAAATAAACATATTCATATGTTGGTTGACACTAAAAGTGATTAAATCCTTAAGCTTGGTCAACACTTGTTCTTGTAAAGCTTTTGATTAAATCGTGAAATTGGATGAGGTTTGAATTCCATAAGCTTGTTCAGGATTGGAGAAAAAATTACCAAAATACCCCTAATATATATCTTTCGTAGAGAATAACTTGGTTAAACGGCACCAAAAATCTCAAAAGTTTCTTCAAAACTTTGAAATGTTTCACAAACTCTGTTTCCTAGCACAAAGTGTGCTTGGGAACACTTTCCTAGCACAAAGTCTGCTTGGGAGCACTTTCCTAGCACAAAGTGTGCTCGGAAGAACTTTCCTAGCATAAAGTGTGCCTGTAAAGCAAAACAGATTTTTCAATTTTTTGTACTAGCACAAAGTGTGCTTGGAAGCACTTTCCTAGCACAAAGTGTACCTGGAAAGCAAAACACTTGTGATTTTTCATTTTTCACCGAGCACAGAGTGTGCTCGGGAGCAAAAGTGTGCTCGGAAATACTTGTGATTTTTCATTTTCTTCTCTTAGCACCAAGCATGCTCGGGAGCAAAAGTGTGCTCGGGAGAAAGGGTGAGAAAGGGTGTGCTCGACACAAACTTGAGTTTTCTCTTAACAAGCGTAATTGTTCAATGACAAAACAAAGTATGCTCGAAAAAGAGTCTGCTCGAAAAAATGACAAAGTGTGCTCGAGACTTAAAAAGATAGTTTTCTTGAGAAGACAAAGGATATGCTCTGGGTTTCACCAATGTGTGCTCGAATTGATGTGCTCGATATAAGACGTGCTCGAAATAACCTGTGCTCGAGCCAAACAAAGATGTGCTTGGGCAAAACACCTCCTGTGCTCGAAGCAACACTTAGTCATTTTCCATACTCGAGTTCAGTCTTATATGATCATAGTATGCTCGAGACATCAAAACTTCATTTCTGAATAATCAGTTACTGATTTGCCCTTGCAGAACCTGCTTGAATATTCACTTTGCATCTGCTGCAACAAACCATAATGATATTGCCTCTAGTACATGTTCATTTCTGACTTGTACATTCTCCATACCAGTTTGTACCAGTGGCAATGTTTGTCCACCAAATCATGTACAGTTCGAACAGCACACATATCAGAAACAACAACGAGACACATAAACCCTAATTTTTCAGATCCAGAAACAAGTTTCGTAATATGAAATAAATCACTGTAGCAATAGCCACGCTATCTCGAAATCAAAGAAACCTATCTTCATATCATAATCAACCTTTTCAGATCTGGAAATCATCAAATGAACAGTGTTGCCCCAAAACGAGCCAAATAACACTGTTACATCAGATATGGACCATTCTGACCAAATACACATGAAATTGATGTTGGATCTCCAAACGAGTCATCAACCCAAACATCAATCCATATACTTTTCTCAAAATCATCAAATAATTTCAAAACCCCCAAAAATAATTTCAACTAACTTCATCATTTAACGTCCATGGTGGATTCAAGAGCGAAATGAATCTGTTCAGCGGTTAGTCTGAACGATTCGGTAACCCAGGCTCTGATACCAATTGTAAGGTCCGAGCCCCGGTGCGGAAGCGTGAATAGTCGGTTTTATCGGTGCAGAGCTCGGATCTAGGGTTAGGATCGAATCTCACTCGTATTCACTCTTGAAAGATGTTTGGACGGATGAGGTGTATTGGGAGAGAGCCTGATTTGATTAACAATCAATAATAGGATGAACAACTGTAATCAAAACACAAACAAGATAGAAATGGTAGTATGATAATATTAGTCGAATGATTCTCATAAAGATGAACCACTCATACATACATACATTCATACATACATTCGATTAAGAAATATCAGCCGCCACCAGGAGAGCTTATCTTGGAGGCGGAGACTCTCTCAAAGGGATAAAACCCTAGATCTCACACATACACAATACATTCACTCATACTAGACAAATGAATAAAAACATATATTTAAACTAGTCTAGCATGACTTGGTCTTCAAGCCATCCACCCTTGGTTGAGACCAAACAATATATTTTTCACCCACAAATAAATTCGATGCGTCGGTCTAAAACATAAGTTCCAACAACTTTTTTTTAAAATAATATATAATTCGAAAAATTTATAAACGTTCTAAAATGATGGGGGTATTAACATGTGGCTTGCATGTGTAGAGAGAAAATATGTATTATTACCTTTATACCATTTTTCTTTTGTTCCCACTTGACACATGTCAATTATTTATGGTTTCTCACACTTCTTATTTTTTTAGCCTTTGTAGAATAACTTGACCATGAATTTATATACATTTCCTAACCAACAGATGTTGACTATTATTAATAATTAGAAATAATAAAGTCAAAAATCAATAATCAAAGTAAATATATAAGAATCATGGTTAATTAAACAATATATTTTACGAAAAAAATAAATAATTTTCTTAATCAACTATATGAAATATCTTACTAATATGAAATAACCAATAAGGTTAATATTAAAAATAAAGTCATAGTAAACTGTCAAGCTCATCTAATTGAATGTCATATGAATCATTGTATTGATTTTATAGTATTGTAAGATATGAAGAATGTTATTTTTTATAAACCTTGTGAATTTAGAAATAGTTTTACAAAATAATCAAATTGAATAAAGTCTATACGATAAAATATTATATTTAGTATATAAATAGACTATAAATAGCCTATAATACAATTATATATACCATATAATATAACATGTATAACCTATACATGTATACAAAATATTTACACCGTGTATATAAAAAATCCGCGTATAATTATAAAATCTAAAATTAGAATCAAAATCCAGACCGTAATTTTTGAAACTACCAAAAATTACAAACGCTTTAAAATTAAAATTTGATTTTGAATTGCAGTCAAATGTTAATTAAGGGAGGAAACTCTTATTAAGTAAATTAACTAATCATTACGTTTTAAAAACCAAATCGATAAAGTTACATGACGGTCAAATTATAAGAGGAAACAACATCATAAATACAGTTATTTTAAAAATTAAAATTTCTAAAAATACTTAAATTATAAAAAAACATATAATAGGTTTTAATTACAATCTTTTAATATAATTGAGGTTTTAATTTATAAATCTTTTAATATAATTGACTAACATAATTGACTAAATTAAAATTGTCGTAAAACAAATAGGTTTTATTTACAAAGATTCTAAAATTCCAATTAAATTATTTTATATTAAATAAATAATTAACACAAATTTCAAACAGATATTAGGTAAATAAAAATAAATAAAATACAGAAAAATAGAAAAATCAAGAATTGACATACCTGCGAACACATATTTGATAGAGAAGATGCACATTTTGAAAATGGAGAAGACGGTGATCGTATATGCATCAATTGGTCGGAATAACAAATTAGGCTTGTTTATGTATTGAGGAAGACGAAAATCGTTACTGCATCCATTGGGAGAAGAAATTAATACAACAGATGTATTGAAGACGACAATCATCTTTGACGCACCAAATTCATGGATAAACAATTTACGAACATAAGTTATTGGAGAGAAGACGGTCATGAATGTAAAACAATAGTGGCCGGATAAATAAGTTATGGTTGATAGAACTGATAACAAAACAGCGGGTGTATTATTAGTGGGTATCGGGTTAAAACATAAACGGGTCGCGCCTCTTTTGAATTTAATATTTAGAATAAAATTAATAGTGTATATGTGAATTAACATAAATGAAAACATAGTGAGTTTGATGCATAGGTGGATAGTCCAATACTATTGCTAGATTTTGTAACTATCTGCTAATACAGTTTTTTAAGTTTAATAATATAAATAATCACACTTTACTCATACAAAATAATTTTGGTATTATCATTAAGTTTAGTTCCATCAAAACAACTTTTTATGTATGTTGTAAATACTACAAAATTATCATTTATTTTCCAACTCATCGCATTCCTACTCTCACAATGTCGCGTACTCGACAATATTATCATATGGACGGGATATACCTGTTGTAAGCAACACGAATAACATTAAACATATTTTGTAAATATAGAGCACAAAGATTAAAAGTAAGATTGAGTGAGTCCACCCTTCTTGACATTAACTTGTTTAAATTTAAGCTGTTAAAAAAAAGGTTTAATAATTCAAGAGTGTATGTTATGATATTATGATTCATTTCTTAGCTTCTAACATTTTATTTTGCTTTTGAGTTTCGTCATTTTTCTAACGTGAGTAAACATGATGGATAAACCAAAGAGACACATACAACATGATCATTCCTCAAACAGACTCATGAGCATTTGATGCTTTCTCACAAGATTCAACAACGTTGTGTTTTAACATCAGTGTCTTCATGCCATCATAGTGTTGTTGATCTATTGATGACTCATGATCTTGTTGGTTTTGATCCTTGCTTTTGCCCCACAAGACCATATATAAGCCAACCACTGTAACTAACGCTCCAATAACACTATAAAAAAATAAACAATCTTAATGTCCAATTTAGAAGTTTTGCTTTATGCTTTCAAATCCAAATATTCATTATATTATCGGTGATATAAAGTTAAAAAAGGTTATTAACACACACATAAAGGTTTTGAAAACTTGTTATTCAGTTCTTGATCATATAAACTTTAAATTATCTTAAGTTCTCTCCATCGCTAGTGTCGGAGGCCACTTGTTGTTGAGGTGGCACGGCCCACAGGAAGGGCACAATTGGAGCGATTGCCCGGGGTGAAGATGTTCATTTGCAAGGGTTTTGCCCATCCAAAAATTTCGAATCCATGACTTAGTCTACTTTTTTTTTTTTTTTGTCATTTTCGTCTCTAAAATGTATAGTATTTGTTTATTTCTCCTTTTCATCTTCATTTCATTTTTGTTTGTACCATAAGCATTATTGTATTTTGTATATAAACATGGAAAAATGTGAAATAAATTATATAAAAAGATATATAAAAACAGAGAGGAGAATGAGATGCTAGAAGTTTATGTAAAATAAGGGATAAATTTTATAAAATGATGACTGTTAATTAAATTATGAAGATTATAGATAAATCATGAGATGTGTGCTTAAAAGACTTGTATAACGTAGTTATTTTCATTTTAAATGTAGTTATTGAATAAAAAGTTATTTATTTCGTTTCTTATTTAATATTTTCATTTCTTTTATACCGTACATTAATATACAAATTATTCTACTAAGAAAAGGATTTATTTTCTTACAATAAGTCGTATATATTTCAATGATAATCTACTTTGATTAAAAAAAACAAAAAAACAAATTGATTATAAAAATTAAATGTAAAAGATCGTGATTATGTGAAAATATGAAAACTTATAAAGATTTCTGTATAAATGAAGAGAAAATATAAGTCTCTAAAATATTAAGGAAATCTGATGTATCAACTACCTTGACCAATGTGGATAGTCTTAATCAAGTGTTCCAAGCTCACTTTGTTTTAAATAAAGTTTAAGACCTTAAAATATAACTTTAAGGTAGTGTTTCAAGCTCAATGTGAAATAATAAAAAGAAAAGTTAATTGTTTGGTCAATGCGTGGGTCCGCTTAAAACATAGTCTGAACAAAGTTTGATGACGGGTCTCTCCAATTTAAGAATTGTGAAAAAAAAAATAATAAAGTGACTAGCTGAGATCGTGAACATACCTTCCCAAGTTCAGTTTCTCAGCTAAAATAGAAGACCCCAAAATGGCCATAAAAACCGTCCCAAGAGGGTGAAGGTTGTCACAAAAACTGGTCCTCTCTCCTTCATTACAACTCCAGAAATGTAATATGCGCATCCAGAACACACTATTTACTATATGCACACCATGTGAAGAAAAGGAAGTTCTATACAATAAGCAAAAAAGCTTTGCAATGCCATTGCTAAATAAATTAGCAACTCCAACGGAATAAATTGTAACACAAGGAATAGGTTATTACTATTGATTTAATTGAAAACTAGAAATTCCTACTATTTAGGATTATTCACACACTCCGAAGTAAGCATAACAAACCTATGTTTTATCCATTGACCCAAAATTTAAACTTAAAACTTAAATAAACAAAAGAGTAAACTGTGGCTTTTGTCCATGTGATTTTGTTTAGTCTAATGGTTTTAAATTTATGATTTTCGTCCATATAGTTTCATTCTATTTGCAATTAAACCCGACCCGTACTAACCCTGTTAAGTGTGTCGTTAAACTCATCAGCGTACACCTCACGGGAGGCGGATTTTTGTCCTTATTCTCCCCCAAATAAAACCCAACCCTTCACGTGAGAGGGCTTCGAATTGGGGTTGGGGTTTATTTAGGGAGATAATGTACAAAACTGCTCCTCACGTGAGGTGCCCGTTGATGGGTTTAATGACCAGACTTAAGGGGGTTAGTGAGGTCGGGTTAATTTGAAACTGAAATGAAGCCATATGGACGAAAATCGCAAATTTGAAACTATTTGACTCAAATCACAGATTTAGACAAAACACATGGACGAAAACTACAGTTTACTCTAAACAAACAGTCGAGTTAAATCAACCAGTTGAATTGACCTTATGAATTTCGACCCATATATGTGAACCTTAGTAATGAATTCTAACGCAGCATCTCTAAATCCAAAAACACTACATTTTACCTCTCTTTTTTAATTAAATAATATTTTTTATACATTTACCATTACCATTTCTCTATTTCACACACAATCACTTTCAACAAATATTAAAATATTATAGGGGTGAACAATATTTTTTCAAATATACAGAAAACTCACTGCATTTTCTCTCTCATCTACTAACAACACTCTAAATCGCTCTCTAAATTATATAAACCCCACTCGTCAAATTTGATGGTTTGAATGTGAATGCTTATTTGAGCATACTACGAGCAATTATGTATTTTTAAAGATCAAATTGTTTGATTTAGGTTTTCTGTTAGCCTAAATAGCATTAAAAACAAGTAACTCAATTCATACATATGTGTGAGTATATTCAGAGTAAAGAATGGTAAAGAATTAAAAACATGCATGTATGGAGACATGTACACAGTAGTATATGCTAATTTGTGTTTAAGGCCCCATACAAAATGACACCCTAAACCATTAATCTAGTTACTTGTTTCCATTTCAATTGGCAAAATCCGTTTCAACCATTTAAAGCTCATATTTGGGACATGTAGGGGTATGGTACTAAACCCGGCTTACGACCTTAATTTATTATGTCTGGCTTATTTTATTATATAGACTAATACAATATTATTAGGCTGAGGGGGTTTTGTGGAGGTAACCCTAACTGGGCTAGGCCCATTAGGGTACCATGATGGTGGCCATGAGGCTCCCTATATAAGGAGGTCTCCACCTCCTTATTAAGGGCTGTTGTTGTTCTTAATAAGAGCCACCACCATAACCATTTTTGTGTCTGTAGACAAGAGATCCTCGAGATTTCTTAGCAGTCACCTCCACACCCCCAAAAAGCCATTGCAGATCTCGAGCTACCGGAGAAGAAGATGAAGTCGTGGTTCGTTTATCTCGAACACCGAGGAACATCGTCTTGGATCAGGTCAGATTCATTTCATGTTTCTACATTGGCGCCATCCGTGGGACGGCAACGAGCTACCCTTCGATTTTCGTCTCGGTTCTCAGATCTGTTCATCCAAGAAAAATCCAGATCTGGAAGTTTACAGAAAAATGCTTCAAGATTTGTTCTATTAAAGCTCAAAAAGATCCATAGATCTAAAAGATGCTTCCATATCTGTGCAAAAATGAAGCTGAAAAAGATTTGTAGATCCAAAAAAGAAACTACCTGATTCGGACGGTCAAGCCTCCGGATCTGTGATGGTTTTAAGTTCTCTCCACTCCGAGCTTCAGATCTATCTAGATCTGGTTTACAGATCTAGATCTAGGTTATAGATCTAGCGAACAAGACTCCCGACGCCATGCATGCGCGCCCGCGAGTCATCACTCCGCCGCCATGCATGCGCTCCCGCGGAAACCAACATGTGGGTTGGAAGACGACTCCATGCCTTTGGCGCAGAAGACTCCACCGCCATGCATGCGCGCCCGCGAGTCACCACTCCGCCGCCATGCAAGGGCACTGCGGAGGATCAAGATTCTGCTACCATGCATACGCGCCACCGGAGATCAAGTCTCCGCTTCCATGCATGCGCAGTGCCGAAGATCAAGACTTCGCCACCATGCATGTGCGCCCATGAGTCACCACTCCGCCGCCATGCATGCGCACTGCCGAGGATCAAGATTCCGCAGCCATGCATGCGTGCAGCCGCGGATCAACACTCCACCGCCCGCGGAAGGTTTCGTCACCATGCATCCGCGCGTCGCGGCTGATGCTCCACCATGCATGCGTGCAGCCGCGGATCAACACTCCCAACGCCATGCATGTGCATTCAACTCTTCGCCATGCATGCGCACTCAACTCTCCGCCATGCATGCGCGCTCAACTTTCAGCCGCTATGCATGCGCGCCCGCGGATCACCACTCCGCCGCCATGCATGTGCCACATCGGAGGAACACTCTTCGCCATGCATGCGCCGCCTCGGAGGAAGCCGCATTGGAGGAACACTCCGACGCCTTGCATGCGCAACCCCGCGGATCAACAACCCGCCATCATGCATGCGCGCCGCCTCGGATGATGTATTCCGCTGCTATGAACAGGCGCCCTGCGAAACAACTCCCGCCATGCATGCGCGCTCAACTCCCGCCATGCATGCGCGCCCAACCCCAAAAAGACATTCTTAATCGCGGAGAAGGTGACAAGAAGGAAGGCGGCGGAGAGCCTAACAGACCTTTACCAAGAACATGGACTCCCCTCACCAAACTAATATGCGTTCTATTACCTTTTGCATACATGTTTCACACTTCCCTTTATTAATTTTGAGCAATATGACAACATTGTATTGACATAAAACTAAAAATAAAACGAAGTAAAACATACATGCGCGAGCTCCAAGCTCAGACGCGTTGACGAGTTTTAACTCTAAAACGTCAGGGCCTTAGCCCAATAATATGAGCCTTAGCTCAAATTACTCATAGCATCCATCCTACGTATTGCGCAGCTGGACCATAAAAATACCTAAGCACAACTAAGGCAAAACACATGCCAAAGCATAGTTGTCAAGGTTTCAGGTCGGGGCCGCGCATGGGATTATAATGGATATAGGCAGAGTAACACATACTGACACGTAAAGGCTAAAAAACTCATTCTTAATTCCCTATAATAAATGCACGATAACGTCGCGCAAAAGAGGAATAACGAAATGCCAAGGCACGTGTCAGCATATTCAGAATATCGCAAAATAACTTGAAATATGACAACTGTTAAGGATTAAGTAAAAATAATTTCCTTACAACTTTGTTCAAGTTTTAATGTGTTAAGCATACCTTATATTCAACAAGCACACGCATGCGCCACCGCGGTTCGATACACCGCCACCACGCATGCGCCACCGCGGTTCGATACACCGCCATCACGCATGCGCCACCGCGGTTCGATACACCGCCATCACGCATGCGCCACCGCGATTCAATACATCGCTACCACGCATGCGCCACCACGGTTCAGTACATCGCCACTACGCATGCGCCACCGTGGTTCAATACATTTCCACCATACATGCGCACAGTCGCGGATTAACATTCCGTCAACATTCATACGCGCCACGACAAATGAATCTCGCCACAGCGTAATGTCATTGCGCCACCACGCGTACACACCACCGCGGATAACCATCTGGCCGCTATGGTGCATGCCACCATGCATGAGTTCTACCGCCATGAAGCAGCAGCGCGCCATCACGCATGCGCGCTGGCGCCGAGCACACGAAGGTCTGACACATAACGTCTCCATCTCTGATGCATGTCAACACCAACCAACCACATGTATTGACGATTCGTTTTAACCAAAGGGATGGAATTTCGCGCAACGCGCGTACAAGAAAAGAAAAAAAAAACAAGACCTATTAAAAAAGCAAACTATTAAGTCTAATACCTATCTTACCTCGCTCGCGCGAGACAAGACACATTAGACTGGGGGGCTTGAAGGGGTATGCACCCGCCTTAACATCGAGCGGGGCGGGTCAACCCACAAGATATAGACAAGAGGCTTGAAATCAGGATGTCATGAAGACACAAAGCCAAAACCTATGCGCGTGGCGCATATCACATATGCTCACGCATATCACATATGCTCACGCATCACATATGCTCACGCACATCACATATGCTCACGCATCACATATGCTCACGCACATCACATATGCTCACGCATCACATATGCTCACGCACATCACATATGCTCACGCATCATATATGCTCACGCATATCACATATGCTCAGGCATCACATATGCTCACGCATCACATATGCTCACGCATATCACATTTGCGCGTGGCGCATATCACATATGCTCACGCATATTACATATGCTTACGCATATCACATGCTCACGCATATCACATCTGCGCATGAAACATCTGCGCGTGAGAATAAAGAGAAGACCTTGCGCATCCCCGAGATAGGCGCATAAAGGACGACACAACAAATGAGACAATAGTCTAATCCAAATCAGGATAAGGACAACCATGATTGTACTCATCAGACAACCTTCCAGAAGGTATCTTTTAAGGAATAAAGAATGTGCTGATGTTGACAGCTGCCAATGAAGGGTGGACAACTCAGCAAAGCCCATGTGCCACAGCGTGATGGCACATAGGTCAGGTGAAATACCTTGGTTAGAGAATAGTCAATGAAAAAGCACCAGGTGTCCTAAGTACACGTGACGCGAAGCAATAGGAGGAGGCCAAAAAGGCCCTAATTGGGTCTGAGCCCAATCATTGGAAACCCTAATACTATAAATACCACACCACCTCCACAGTTGGAGCCAGGCAAGAAAATATATTCTAAGTCCTTTACTCATTTTCACAACACACCGCCATGCATGCGCCTGCGGACCAACACTCCGCCGCCATGCATGCGCACTCACGGATCACCACTCCGACGCCATACAAGTGCGCCGCGGACGAACTCTCCCGGCCATGCATGCGCCGCATCGGAGGAACACCCCGACGCCATGCATGCGCAGTGCTGAGGGTCAAGACTCTAACGCCATGCATGCGCACGCAACCCTTCGCATTCATGCGCACGCAACCCTCCGCCATGCATGCGCGCTCAACTCTCCGCCATGCATGCGCGCTCAACTCTCCGCCATGCATGCGCGCTCAACTCCCGCTATGCATGCGCGCTCAACTCCCGCCATGCATGCGCGCTCAACTCTCGCCATGCATGCGCGCTCAACTCTCCGTCATGCATGCGCGCTTAACTCCCGCCATGCATGCGCGCTCAACTTTCCACCATGCATGCGCGCTTAACTCCCGCCATGCACGCGCGCTCAACTCGCCGCCATGCATGCGCGCTCAACTTTTCGCCATGCATGCGCACTCAACTCTCCACCATGCATGCGCGCTTAACTTTCAGCCGCTATGCATGCGCGCCCGCGGATCACCACTCCGCCGCCATGCATACGCGACCTTGGATCACCACTCCGCCTCCATGCATGCGCGCACCGCAGATCAACACTCCGTTAGACGAACACCGATCACCGCGGATCATTATGAACGCCGCGGGTCACCTATGAACATTCGCAGGTCACTAATGCAAGTCAGTGGGTCAAAACGACGCGGGTCGCCTCTGCAACCTCATGAAAGCTCCAGCATCTGTGGCCACGTGAAACATCCGGCGTATCAATTATGGACCCTACGAAGTGACATTCACTCCCGTCACCACTGACCACAAGCACGCGCCGCGGGCTGCGACCAAAGCGCCGCCTGCCTCTGATGGTAGCAAGAAAAGCTGCGGACGGGTAAATTTCATACAAAACTACGGGTATCGTTTCCGGCTCCTAAAGCCACGCGCCAAACTTAAAGGTTGGGAATCCTCATAAACCCATACGGCTACACGCCATATTTAAAGGTTGGGAATCCTAATAATATCCCACATGGCCACGCGCCAAACATAAAGGTCGGTTGCCTAATAATATCCCAAACGGCCACGCGCCAAACATAAGGGTCGGGAGCCTAATAATATCCCACATGGCCACGCGCCAAACATAAAGGTCGGGAGCCTAATAATATCCCAAACGGCCACGCGCCAACGTAGGTTGGGCACACCTCATAATTTGCCTGAGGATGGGAACCTCGTAATTCATCCACTTTTAGTTGATATGTTTTTGCAGTAACGGCTACGAGTCGCACAAGCACCTATGACATTATTATTATCTGGCCGTTTGTGCCTCCATTATTATTTTGAAAACAAGTCGGGATAGTCATCCTGCGTAGAGGAGGCCCTTATGGGCCAGTCATTATCATCATATTATAGCTCATAAGCCGCAACTCGCGCATGCTTCATTATTTTATAGCTCGTAAGTCGCCTCGCGCGCAAGCTTCATTATTTTTATAGCTCGTAAGTCGCCTCGCACGCAAGCTTCATTATTTTCATAGCTCGTAAGCTGCCTCGCGTGCAAGTTGCATTACATTATTATCGAGATGTGCACTCTATCTTTTATCAGGCCCCGCGCCGCTATTGTTATGATGCGTGCTATATCTTATTCATGCCAGTGCACCATTATTATCATAAGGATCACAACATGTCACCATCATGGAGAAAACCTCTCAAAACTCAAAGACAATAAAGACAAGGCCGAAGAAAGGGGAAAAAAAACCGCCTCATATCCTAACACACCTTATGAAGTCCAGCGCTCCACCTAAACGCTTGCACGCCTAGGAGCAACACTGGACTTGGGGGGCTTGTAGGGGTATGGTACTAAACCCGGCTTACGACCTTAATTTATTATGTCTGGCTTATTTTATTATATGGACTAATACAATATTATTGAGCTGAGGGGGTTTTGTGGAGGTAACCCTAACTGGGCTAGGCCCATTAGGGTACCATGATGGTGGCCATGAGGCTCCTTATATAAGGAGGTCTCCACCTCCTTATAAGGAGGGAAAAAGCCCTTAATCACGATAGTCTTACTTCGGTCAAAACTTATCGAGGTAATCGTTGGTAAAATAACTCCGGTCAAGGATTAATAGGATAATCTTTGGTCGAAGCACAGTCAATGATCAACAAGGTAACCTTTGGTCGATGAGTATATGGTTATCGTGGTCTCCGGCACAAAAAACCCTCGGACGGTGAAAACTATCACCGTCGAGTTTATTAACGAACAATAAGTGATTACAAGTGTTTATGGAGTATATGATCTAGATTACAAAGAAAGCTAGTGTAGAGAGAGTGTTTAGTTCTGCTCTAGTGTGTGTAAGTACATGTGTTTTTTTCCTACTCGATCATATCTCATTTTAATAAGATAATAACAATAACGATCTTTCCTATTTATCCAGAAGTCTTCCACCTAGCCGCTCCACGACCTTTGACCACGTGCCAATAGCCATCCACTAGCGAAATAAGCGGAAGAATGAGTCACACGGCCGTTGTTGATATTTAAACATAAATCTTCTAGAGAGTTCGTCCATAATCAGCTATGTTGAATTAGGATCCTGGATTCACGTTCCAACTATAGGATGTCCTGCGAGGATAACTCGTACAAGTACATTTTAAAGTTGCTATACTTGTCTAACACATCACCATACTAAACGCAATCATTAGTAAACAAATAATACCAGGATCGTCGATCCTTAATATCCTGACGTATATTTCAAGAATAAACTATCTATAAGACAGTCAAGGATAAAGGATCCTCAGTATAAAAATCGTGGCCTAACATGTATGTATTAGTTTTTTTTTCTTTTTTGGTATGCTATTATTACATATTAATTATATATAGATATTAGAATTTAGAGTTTAATCTAAACGAGCCAACTAGCCAAACTAAGACCATGCCACGGTCGAGCCGACTCTAGATTGAGCTATGCTCGTTCAGACATCGAGCCAAGCTGACTTGTTGAGAGTCGAGATTTTTTCAAGCCGTACTGGCATTTTTCGAGCAAGCCTCGACTCTCGAACTTTTTGAATGGCCTTAGGCACAATGTAATTCTACATGTTTTGTGGTTTTTAAAAACTAAAGTTGGTTTTATTTTGTCGTATTTATTTTGTTTGGTTTGTGTTTTGTTTGACTTTGGTTATTTATTTAGATGTTGGTTTGCTACTGATATTATTATAAGATCGTCTTTGAGAATCGTTAAAAATATATAGGCTCAAGTCGATAAAATATTTGGGCCTTAATTAAATGGCTTTTTTTATTGGTCTTAAACAATTAAACTTTTAAATGGGCTTATTGGGTAATTATTTGGGTTTTGAAATTTTATTTATATTATTATTGTTTATAAAAAAATGCTTAAATGAATCCAGTAACTGTGTTTAAACATTTAAAATAAAATTATATATTTTATTAAAAAAGTATTTACATGTAAAAAAAATTTTAAATGTATTTCGGGCTTACCTAGGTTATGGTACCAGGGACTGTCGCCCTCCCCATCTTTGTATTGCTATATGTTTTTTATTATTTAAACTAGCTTTGGAATCTGTGTGATGTACGAGAAACTCAAAAGAAATACAATAAAGCTCTAAAAATTAAATGATTAAATTACAAAAACTATATTTTAGTAAATTAAATTGTTTCAACCAATCAATCATATTTAGTGAAATCCCACCAATAGTAAAGCTATAAGTAGAGTCTGGGGAGGGTGTGATGTATATACACCGTACCTCTATCCAATAAGATAGAGATGTGACTTTCAGAGAGACCCTCGGCTCTAAAAAAATACGTATGAGGAGATATAAGAGTAGATCAAAGTTCAACAGTAATATAATTAATAATATAGCACGTAGTAAATATAATAATACTAATACATAAATAGATAAAAATATATAATATGTGAAAAGAAAATAACATAATGGTGTGTGACCTAAAAAATAAGGTAAATAGAAGCCCCTATGGTATTCATTTCTTCATAAAAAATCCTTAAATTTAGTTCTACGTCTTCAAGTTCATATCCTCAACCATGTCCTCGAAAAGTTTTAGATCTAGCAAATCATGCCTAATCCTCTCATCCCATGTCAATTTAGGCCATCCTCCCCTCTATAGTAAATA
The DNA here is from genome assembly GCF_021521415.1 of Bidens hawaiensis. Taxonomy (NCBI): domain Eukaryota; kingdom Viridiplantae; phylum Streptophyta; class Magnoliopsida; order Asterales; family Asteraceae; genus Bidens; species Bidens hawaiensis. The sequence continues at coordinate 575,448 of NW_027491931.1, forward strand.
AAATTTTTTAATAAATTCAAATTATATTTGCTAATGGAATATTCATATGAATACGTGGTAAATTCTCACGCAATTTCTTTATAATCAAGAAAAGGATGCACTAAGTGATTTTATATGTTGTAATTATAATTTTAATGGAATAATGAATTCTAACAAAATATGATAAGATATTTCGTTATAAATGACATAAAAAGATAACGTCATATATAAATTAGCATGACTAAAACACATTTTTTATTACAGATTTAGAAGAGATAGATGAAAACTTCATGGATCCATGAAGATTGAATGAATACGTGAGAATAAATTCCTATTCATTCATAATTTCTTATTGTTTTTATCTTTTTAGATCTATAATTATCGTTTATTAAATTTTACCACATTCTTCTCCGACATTGAAAAGAGTTTATAAATTGATTTAAAAAAAGTGTAGATATGATTTCATTAAATATATAAATAACTTTATTATTTTGACATAAATACCCGCTTATTTTTAATTTCTATAATTTATGTAATTAGTTATTTGATTGAATGAATGATTGATATGTTTTTTGATTAAACTAACAAAAACAGGTTTTCATTAAATATAGGAAAATAGTTTCATTGATAGTAGGAAAATTGTTTCAATAAGAAATTTTGGCTAAGAATAAATTTCCAAGTGACATGTGTTCTTAGTTATTTTACTTTATTAGAATATAAGTATATTTTATTAAAGTATCTACGCACGCTTATAATCTTTAATTTTTTATTTAATATTTTTAAAACGACGACTTTCTTGTATTTAGGCTATCGCAATCTTCAAATTTGGAGAGCCTGATGCCCCACTCTTGTCAAACTATGCTTTCTTAACCAGACCCATGCTAGTTTCATAGTTCGGGTTGGGCGTTCCCCCAGGAAACCATACCGCTGATTGCCACCTGATAGTCGCTATGCCATCACAAGAGCAGAACTCTCTGGCGTAACACATGGTTGGACGAAAACCATGGTGGGCTCAGGGTTTGAACTGACAACCTTTTCACAAGGCTTATATCAAATTTTTCATTGCCAATATCCACTCAAAAGTGACTCAAGTAGGATTTGAACTTGAGTCTCCACTGGAGAACCCAAACCTTCTACCACTAGATCACAAGCGGGAGATACTTTTTTTTTACTTTTAAACTTAAATTTTATAATATTATATTTTTTTCAACCTGTTTACTAGATGGGGCACCTAACTTATCCCCACTTGTGGCCTAGTGGTAGGAGGCTTGGGTTCTCTAGTGAGGACCAAGATCGAATCTCAATTGTGTCACTTTTTGGTGGATATTGGCACTGAAGGATTTGAGTTAGGCCTTGTTAAAGGTTGTCAGTTTGAACCCAGAGCCCACTCGGGTTTTCGTCCAACCGTATGTTACGCCAAAGAGTTATGCTCTTGTGGTGACACAATGATTGTCAAGCGAAGTCGGTGGTATGGTTTCTCGGGGGAACGCCCAAGCCAAAATCTGAAGCCAACGTGAGTCCAGTTAAGACAACATAGCCTGGCCATAGTGTGACATCGGGGCTCCTCAAATTTAAAGAGCGCGATAGATTAAATACAAAAAAATCATTGTTCTAAAAAAAGATGGGGTACCTAACTTAAAAAAAATTAGAGTTAGAAACTATCAATAAAATGGATTAAATCTAAAAGAGGAATATTCACGAGGAGGGTATTCATAACAACTTTATTAGTGACAATTAAGTCATTAAACAAATTACTTAATGTAGCCCCATTAATCAAATCCTTAATTAACTTTACATAAGTGCGTGGATTAAGACTGAACATATCTTGGGTTTTAGATATGTGGCGTGCGGCAACCGTTTGTTAATTAGTAATTACCTACTTCCATTTCCAATAAACCAAATATTCTATGTTTTTATAAAACTAGTGGAATTTCACCACGGGCATCACGACCGGAATTGGACATCCCATATAACTAAGGGTGCAAACCCAACCCAAATAGATTATTTTGGATCAAGATGGATAAACTTTAAAAGTAAAATAGGTTAGGATGGATCATAAAAATTCTTCAAGTGGGTCAGGATGGGTTGGAAATATACAAGTGAGTTTCATTTATAGGTTAAAATGGGTCAATACAAAATATCCAAGTTATCCAAAATTTATCTAATTCAAAATACCCAAACTATCACATGCGAAACAAAACTCATCTGAAACCCAAAAAACGATCAAAACGAAACAAAAACCCCGAACCTACTAAAACGAAACAAAAAAACAAAAAGCAACTGAACCGAAATAGAAAAACGACCACAACGAAACAAAAAAAACCGGAATGAAACCGAAAAACTGACCAAAACGAAGCAAAAAAGCGAAATGCAACCGAAAAGCTAACCAAAACTAAACAAAAACACCGAATCGACCAACTGAAACAAAACTGAATCGAAATAGAAAAACAAACCAAACGAAACAAAAAAGCTGATATGAAACCGAAAAGTTGACAAAAACGAAACAAAAAAAAGCGAAATGCAAATGAAAAGATGACCAAAACAAAACAAAAACACCGAACAGACCAAAACGAAACAAAAAAACCGAAACGAAACTGAACTGAAATAGAAAAATGACCAAAACGAAACAAAAAAACCAAAACGAAACTTAACCGAAATATAAAAACAACCAAAACGAAAAAAAAACGAAATGCAACTGAGAAGCTGACCAAAACAAAACAAAAACACTGAACCGACCAAACGAAACAAAAAACCGAAACGAAACTGAACTGAAATAGACTAAAGATCGAAACGAAACAAAAAAACTGAACTGAAACTAAAAAACTGACAAAAAGGAAACATAAAAAAACTAAATGCAATTTAAACACCGGATCAAAACGAATCAAAAACACCGAACTGACCAAAACGAACCAAAAAAACTGAAAAGAAACTCAACCGAAATAGAAAAACGACCAAAACGATACAAAAAAAAACGATATGACACCGAAAAACTGACCAAAACGAAACAAAGAAAAACGAAATGCAATCAAAAAGCTTACCAAAACGAAACAAAAAAACTGAAACGTAACTGACCAAAATAAAACAAAATGAATCGAAACGAATCAAAAAAAAAAACGAAATGAAACCGAAAAACTGACTAAAACAAAACAACACTGAAACCGAAAAAACCTAGAAATCTAAACCGAAATCATTGAAATCGAGCAAATACCGAAACCGACCGAAATGAAAAATAAAACAAAACCGAACCGAAAAATACCCCAAAAACTCGAACCTGTAACGGTACAAAACTTTTTTTTTAATGAATGAGGATGACGGGGGAAACATTTTAATTATTTTACATTTTGCGTTTTTTATTCATATTTAGAGTTATTATTTTTTTTAATAATTTATTTGAATATTTTTTTGAGGGGTTTTTAAAACCCTTTATATGTTAACCTTCACTTGGGTCAAGATAGGTTAGCTTTACCCATCTTGACCCATATCCATCATAACCCTCTATTTTAAAAATCTATCCTGACCCCATACCCATCCTGACCCATACCCATCTTGACCCATCACCTAAATCCAACCCAACCCACTCACATTGCCACCTCTACATATAACTATTAAAACAAAATATATTATCCACATGGTATTATACTAACTTTTCCACATAGAATGTTATACAATCTATTATTATTCAAAATATTTATATCTAACTTATTATTAATTAAATTTAATAATCACTTAATTGACTTTTATTATTCAATTTCCTAAAATAGTATTTCTTTTTTGCAGTTTTAAACTCTTTTATATTCACTTGAATTTAAAGTTAAAATATACATTTTGGTCAAAAATCGGTTTCAAGGATAACGTAATCAATTTAGTTTTGTAAGGTAGGGTGCTTGAATGACAATGGTGATTATACGAGTAAAAATGGAAATGAACACAAATATTTTGTTACGAGGAAGAACCATAGATCAATATGAGATTGTCGACATAAAAACCCCGGGTGATCATGATAATCGTCTATCACCGATATTATTAATGAATAAAGAAATGTAGTACAAAGCGAGAGCTAAGGCAATGATTACAAGAGAGAAATCTAAATGTGTGTGTGTGTCTGTTACACGTGTGTGTATTTCATATATCTCTATATTACTGTCATATCCTCTTTATACAGATAAGATACAAACTAATAACTAAAATTCATATTTTCTCGCCCCTATTCAAGACCATTACTCCATATAACTACATGCTTGACCAGTCTTTTTTAATGACTTTGATGGCGAAATAATAGGTTGGACTCGGTCGTTAGCCTTTTTACCTGCGTTGATATTAATAAGATAAAGAGAACAATCATTAGTATTCAATAATAAAGAGAATAATCATTAGTATTCATTGAATGGATTGAACTTCATGTTATATTGGTCAAGAATATCGAAGGCTACTTTGAGATCCTTAAGATGATCTTCTGCTTTCTTCGATTTGACCACCATGTCATCTATATAGACTTTCATGGTTTTTCCTAAGTGATCTTTGAACATCATATTGACAAGTCTTTGGTAGGTTTCACCTGCATGTCTTAGTCCAAAAGGCAAAGCAATATAACAATATATGCCAGTAGGAGTCATGAATGTTTTATCCTCTTGATCAGATGGTTCCATATGAATTTGTTGGAATCTAGATGAAGCATCCATAAAGGTAAGCATTTTATGTCTTGTTGTAGCATCCACCATGGAGTCAATGTGTGGTAAGAGAAAAGGATCCTTGGGACATGTTTTATTAAATCAGTGAAATCAACACATACCCTCCACTTTCCATTTTTCTTTGAAACAACTACCACAATGGCTAACTATCTTGGATACTTAAATTCTCTCATCATACTTGCTTTAAAAACTCTTTCTACTTCTTCTTGGATAATTGTGTTTCTTTTAGGAGCAAATTTTCTTCGGTTCTGGCGAATAGGCCTGACAGAAGTGTCTATACCCAATTTATGTGTAAAAACCTGTCATGTCGGAATGTTTAAAAGAGAAAGTAGATTTCCTTTGCTTGAGGAAGGATACTAGATCCTCTTCGATGTTGCTAAGGGTATCAGATCCTATATATACTTCGATGTCTAGGTCTTCAGGGTCTAAGGATACTTCCTTAACGTCCTTCTCCCTTGCTTCCAACACTTCTCTATGGATTCTTTAATTGCTATGCGATCGTTTGTTTTGCAGCTGGCTTCATAGATGAAGTATAGCAGTTCCTAGCTTCTGCTTGATCACTATCAATTTTCACCACTCCCCATGGGGTTGGTAGCTCAATGCATTGATGATATACTGAAGCGAAAACTTTCATTTCATGGATCCAAGGCCTGCCAAGGATAACATTACAGCAAGATAGATTGTTAATAACACAAAATTTTTGATAAGAATTAACTCCCTCGATATATATTGGAAGTTTAATGTCCCCAGCGTGTTTTTAGTTTCACCGCTGAAGCCAACAAGGACATATGATTGGAGTTATTTCAGCCTCGGGGATATTCATCGTTTTGAGAACATCATACTGGATGATGTTCACAGACCTTCCGCCATCTACTAGAATCTTGTGAACATAATGATTAGCGATAAATAGTGTAATAATTAACCCATCATGATGAGGATCATGGTGGGCCCATTCGATCTTCCTCATCAAAAGTTATGATTCTTTGATTAGTCAAAGTGGTGATTCGGATAGACCATTCTCCATTCTCTAACTTAGTCTTTTTAGCGTGTCGTTTTTTCGACGAGAAAGAAGTGCCACAGATGTCTGATCCTCCAAAGATAAAGTTATTTATTTGTGCATCCGCTGGAGGTGGAGCAGCATTTTCTGGAACTTCTTTAGGATCCTGGATCCTTAACTTCTTCCTGCCCAACAGTTCTTTAAAATGACCCTTGCTAAGGAGGTATCCTATCTCTCTTCTAAGGCTGATGCATTAATCAGTCAGGTGACTGAAATCTTCATGATAAGCACACCACTTTAATTTGTCTTTGTAGGAGGTTGATTTTTCGATCTTCGATCTTTCTTGGCTACCTTGCTTTTACACCTAAATACTTCATGGCACATATTAGTCCAGCAGTGTCAACAAAGAAACAATATTCCGATATTCTAAGGTATTCTTCTTCATCCCTGTCTTCTTCCACTGCATGGACGTTTTGGTTGTATTTTGTATAAGGCTTGGATTTGTTATTTCTGTATGAGGATCCTTGTTTCTTGTCATGTTGTTCATACTTTGTTGAAGCACCCAATTTTTCTTGAATCTTCTTGTCATCTTCTAACCTGATGAACCTCAGAGCCCTGTTCCTGACTTCATTTAAGTTCTTGTATGGAGTCATAACAATATCATTGTTAGTGCATGGAAATTTGACACTGTGGATATGTTATCCTGGCATATAATATGGATCAATTATCCTTAGAATATGTTGCAGATCCTGTCAGGATCAATGATCCTCAGTACTTATTATTTATTAACGATTTTCCTTTGTTATCTTGATATTTATGGCAGGTATAACGGCTAATGACCAAGTCAAAGCTATATTCTCACAATCAAATTAATATACCGCGTGGATAATGAAGGAAGGATCTATAATTATGGAAAGGCTTAATTCTAGGCTAAAATTAGGATATTTGTTATTCTTTTCCTATTTAAATTGAGTTATGATCAGTTAGGGCACACCACATATATATAGTACACGTTCATAATCATCCAGGGACAAGCAAGGCTAGCAATACACACACACTTAGATAATATTGTATCACTGATCATAATCTCCACCGATTGTAACACCCTTTATTCGATTAATAAACTTGACGGTGATAGTTTTCACCGTCCGGGGGTTTTTTGTGCCGAATATTACTATAATCACGTACTATCCGACCAAAGGTTACCTCGTTAATCCTTGACCGAAGTGATTTGACCAAAGATTACCTTGTTAAGTTTTGACCGAAGTAAGATTATCGTATTCAAGGGCTTTTTCCCTCGTGATCAAATCATTGTGTACATCAAGATTTCGATTACATATTCGTTATTATCAACATAGCACTATACCTCACTTTACAGATTTGGATACTTGATCCTTAGCTGATTTTTATCCAAAACAATTTGGCGCCCACCGTGGGGCAATTGGTGCTATAATCCAGAAAATACCATATCAATATTCAACCTTTCATACGCATATCCCCATCAATGGCCTCTCAATCAACCTCTGCTTCATCAACCATGCCATCCTCGGTTTCTCTCTCACCAAAGACTTTGCCTCCGATGCCTCCTCCAATCACGGGAGCATCACGGGCTGCTGCTGCTGGAAACAAGACACAGATTCCAGTCTTCTAGAGCTTAAAGACCACTGCTGCCACATCGGTGGTTAACTATAACAATGATGTTTCTGCTATGTTTTCACAGGTTAAAGCATACATGGAGAAGCAGAATAAGACTAACCAGAGATCCTTCATGAAATTGAAGATCTCAAGAAAAGAAAGAGGCCACTGGAGGATGATGCTCCTTTGATGCCAAGGATTCTGGATTTCACTACTCCAGGATCTGTGGCTCAACAGACTCAAGGATCCTCCATCTTCCAGCAAGGATCATCTATCCTTCAATAGGGGTCCATGGGTCAGCAAACTCAAGGATCCTCGCTCCCTCAACAAGGATCATCTATCCTTCAACAAGGATCCATGGGTCAGCAAACTCAAGGATCCTCGTTCCTTCAGCCAGGATCCTCTGGGATTTATCACCAAGGATCCTTCTTCCAGAATCAAGGATCCTCAGGACTTCAACACCAGAGGTCTTTGGAGGTCCATGAAGGAGACATCATGCCCATGCAAACCATTGCCTCTTGTGGACCAGCTACCATGGCAGATGCTTCTTACCTTGGCTACACTTCTGGGATGCCAACGTTCAATCAACCGAGAGGTAACATGTATAATCATATATCCTTAGACACTAACCTTGGCTCTATGCAGGATACAGGTATCAACCAGGCTATGGCTAAGAAACTTTAGAAGCTTAAGGATATGATATCTAGCATGCCAGGAGTGGTCCATCCAATTCCTGAAATACCAGAAGGAAGCCACAAGTTGTCCAGATTCACTCCACCTATTTGTGATGCTGAAGTACCAAAACGATTTCAGACCCCCCAATATGAAGGTGTATGATGGAACAACTGATCCCGAAGAGCATGTGGCTCAATACAGGTAAGAGAAAGGAAATCAATCCAATTCCCGAAAAACTCAAGGAGGCTTGTCTATGCAAGGGTTTCGGATCCACACTAACAGGATCTGCATTAAAATGGCTGCTAAGTCTTCCTCCCTTTTCTGTTACTTCTTTTTCACATTTAGTTAACTTGTTCAACAACCAATTTTCTTGTAGTAGGAAATTTGAGAAGTTAACTAGTGATTTGTATAGAGTTGTCCAACCTTATAATGAATCCCTTAGGGATTTTTTTACAAGGTTTGGCAGGGAGGCCCTAGAGATCCCTAGTCTTGATATGGCTACAGCTGTTGAAGCATTCAAGATGAGACTTCAAAGGGGCTCCCCATTTTATGAGGATCTTGTGATGACCCCATGCAGGACTTTAGATGATGTCAGAAACAGGGCGCTCAGATTTATAAGGCTAGAAGATGACAAGAAGATCCAAGAACGGTTAGGAACTCCAACGAAACAAGAGTCACCTAACCAGAAATAAGGATCCACATTCAGGAACAACGAATCAAAACCGTACTTTAAATTCAATAATCAAAATGTTCGGGCAGTTGAAGAAGGAGAAGATGATGAGGACGACCCAAGTATTTCCGAGTATTGCTTCTCTATCGATACCCATGGTTTAATTTGTGCCATGAAGGATCTTAGAGAGAAAGCAAGGTGGCCTCGAAAAAATGAGAAAACAACATCCTTCAAAGACAAGTCCAAGTGGTGTGCATTCCATGAAGACTTTGGCTATCAGACAGAAGGTTGTATTGGTTTAAGGAGGGAAATTGGATACCTCCTAAGCAAGGGTCATTTCAAAGAGCTCTTGGAAAGAAAAAAGTCTAGGATCCAGGATCCTGAAGATATACCACAGAAAGCAACTCCGCCCGCACCAGACGCACAAGTAATCAACTTCATCTCCGGTGGCTCAGATATATGCGGTACTTCTTTCTCCTCAGCAAAAAGACACGCCAAAGAAACAAAGTTGGAGAACGGAAAACGACCAGTCATATCCACTACTTTGACGACTGACAAAAGAATCTTTTTTGACGAAGAAGATAAGACAAGCATCCAGGATCCTCACCACGACGGTTTGATTATAACTTTATTTATTGCTAACCATTATGTGCGCAGGATCCTAGTCGATGGTGGAAGCTCTGTCAATATCATCCAACATGACGTACTATAGAAAATGAACATCCGGACTCAGAAATCATCCTGAGAACGTCAGTGCTAGTGGGTTCAGTGGTGAAACTAAGAAAACATTGGGGGATATCAAACTCCCAATATACATCGAAGGGTTAAACTCTTACCAAAAGTTTTGTGTTATTGACAGTCTTTCTTGTTGCAATGTTATTCTTAGCAGGCCATGGATACATGGAATGAAGGCTGTAGCCTCTACTTACCATCAGTGCATCAAACTACCAACTCCTTGGGGAGTAGTAATGATAGATGGTGACCAAGTGGAAGCCAAGAATTATTATTCTTCATCAATGAAGCCGACAGCTAAACAAACGGTAGCATAGCAATTACAGCAACATCCTAGGGACGTGCTGGAAGCTCGGGAGCGAGATGTAAAAGAAGTATCTTTAGATTCTGAAGATCCAGGCATGAAGGTGTTCCTAGGATCCTGTATCCCTGACGAGATCGAGGAGGATATGGTATCCTTCCTAAAGCGACGAAAATCCACGTTTGCCTTCAGACATTCAGGCATGACAGGTATTTCTAAGGAGGTAATTACTCATAAATTGGGCCTTGATCATTCTATTAATCCCGTCCATCAGAAGCGAAGGAAATTCACTCCTGAGAGGAACACGATCATACAAGAGGAAGTTGAAAAACTTCTTAAGGCCGGTATGATCAGAGAGGTTAAGTATCCTCGATGGTTGGCTAATGTGGTTGTTGTTTCTAAAAAGAATGGAAAGTGGAGGGTGTGTGTCGATTTACCGATTTAAACAAGGCATGCCCCAAGGATTCTTTCCCGTTACCACATATAGACTCCATGGTGGATGCAACGGTAGGGCATGAGATGCTTACCTTTTTGGATGCTTCCTCTGGATTTCAACAAATTCAGATGGAACCATCTGATCAAGAGGATACATCATTCATGACTCCTACCGGCATATATTGTTATATTGATATGCCGTTCGGACTAAGAAATGCAGGGGCAACATATCAAAGATTGGTCAACACGATGTTCAAGGATCAGTTAGGCAAAACCATGGAAGTCTACATAGATGACATGGTAGTGAAGTCGAAGAGGGCTGAGGATCACCTTAGAGATCTTGAAGAAGCATTCAATATACTTGACCAATATAACATGAAACTGAACCCGTCAAAATGCCATTTTGGTGTTAAGGCTGGAAAGTTTCTAGGGTACATGGTGACCAAAAGGAGAATAGAAGCGAGCCCAGAGCAGATATATGCCATCATTAATTTAAAGTCTCTTGTGAATGCTAAAGATGTCCAAAGGCTGACCACGAAGAATAGCTGCTCTCAACAGATTCATTTCCAGATCCTCAAAGAAGTGAAAAGACTTATATGATATCTTGAGGAAAAATAAAAAGTTTGAATGGACTCAAAGGCACGAAGATGAACTAAAGGCTCTTAAGGATGATCTATCCTCAGCGCCTGCTTTGATGAAGCCAATAGATGGTGAGCCGTTGTCCCTGTACTTAGCTGTGTCAGGTAATGCAATCAGTGTTGTCCTGGCCAAGGATCATGAAGGACAACAGCACCCGGTATATTATGTAAGTAAAAGCCTGTTAAATGCAGAGGTCAGGTATTCTCACATTGAAAAATTAATTCTTGCTTTGATTATGGCCTCAACCAAGTTGAGACACTATTTTGAAACACATACTATTATTTTAAGAACTAATTATCCTGTTAAGAATGTGCTTAGAAAACCAGAATTGTCAGGAAGGATGGCTAAATGGGCTGTGAAATTGAGTGCATATGATATTCAGTATGAGCCCAGAACAACCATTAAGTCACAAACGCTTGCAGACTTTGTGGCTGATTTCAGTAGTGACATGCTAGAGGAAGCTGATTTGGAGGTTCAACAACTGGAAGAAACCAAGGATCCTTGGATCCTCTTTACTGATGGAGCATCTAACGTAAGAGGAACAGGATTGGGTATCCTACTGAAATCGCCACAGGGGTACATAATACCCCAGTCCATTGCGTGTGCATTCCAAGCCACCAATAATGAAGCGGAATACGAAGCTCTGATCGGAGGTTTGCAATTAGCTAAACACATGAGGATCGGGTATCTTCAAGTATATGAAGATTCGTTATTAATGGCTAACCACTTTAATGGCTCATATGCTGTTAAAGGTGAAAAACTAATCAAATATCTAGATGTTGTGAAGGAACTATCAAAGTCCTTCGATTCTTTTAGTATTATACAGGTACCAAGAGAAGAGAATGCTGGGGCAGATGCTTTAGCAAATTTAGCTTCATCATTGAAGATTCCAGAAGATACGAAGATCCCAATCATCCATGTACTCCCACCAGCAATAGGAGAACAAGAAGTTGGGGAGATAACAACTGACAAAGATATTGTGCCTTTGGATCCATTATCCTTAAGTAATCAAGGATCTTGGATCCTCCCGATCAAGAAGTTCATTCAAAATGGAGAAATTCCAGCCATAGAGAATCTTAAGTCCTTCAAACTTAAGGTATACATCTTATTAAATAATATTTTGTATAGGAAATCTCTTGCAGGTCCATACTTGAGATGTATCGAAGATCCTGAAATTCAAGAGGTGCTTAAAGACTTTCACGAAGGAGAATGCGGTAATCATACTGGAGGTAGAGCCCTATTCTCAAGGATTCTGAGAACAGGATACTTCTGGCCTACCATGAAGAGAGACGCCATGGAGTACTCAAAAAAGTGTGACTCATGTCAAAGACATGGCAATATTTTGCATCAGCCAGCACAGCCTTTGTATCCTATATCCTCATCATGGCCTTTCATGAAGTGGGGCATGGATATTGTGGGTAAGCTACCTAAAGCTCCAGGAGGAAAAGTATTCATGCTTGCGATGACTGATTACTTTTCAAAGTGGATAGAAGCTGAAGCTTTTGTTCAAGTCCGCGAAAAAGAGGTGATATCCTTCATTAAAAGAAATATTATTACTAGATTTGGTATCCCTTCAGAAATTATTTGTGACAATGGTTCCCAGTTTATCGGGAAAAGAACCACTAACTTTTGTGACAGTTGGGGCATTAAGATGATTACCTCCACACCAATTCATCTCAAGCTAATGGTCAAGCAGAATCAAGTAACAAGATTATTATCAACAACTTAAAGAAGAAACTAGGATCCAAGAAGGGCAAGTGGGCCGAAGAGCTACCATATGTTCTTTGGGCTGATAGAACAACACCAAAGAATGCAACAGGTCAAACACCCTTCTCATTGGTGTTTGGCTCAGAAGCTGTAATCCCTATGGAGATGGTGGTTCCTACTGCCAGAACAAGCATCCGTGATCCTCAAGCCAACAATGAAATCCTTCTCTAAGACCTGGATACTGTTGATGAGCTCAGAGACCTAGTTAAGATCAGAATGGCAGCATATCAACAAAGGGTAGCTGGGGCATACAACAAAAATATCAGGATTCGAAGATTTCAAGAAGGAGATCTAGTTTTGAGGAAAGCCTTCCAAAACACAACTAATCCAGCAGATGGAAAGCTAGCGCCTAAGTGGGAAGGTCCCTACTTGATCGAGTCAGAAGCCGAAAAGGGGGCATATCACCTGCTGACTATGGAAGGCAACAGGTTACCTAGAGCATGGAATGTTATTCATCTCAAGAAATACTTTTTCTAATCATGATCAAGTATCCTCAGAAGGATCAGGGATCCTGAAATTGGTAATATCTATCCGATCACTTATTCATTTCAGATTCTTATTAATTTAAGGATAATATATTTTTAACGTTTGTCTTTTTCCAAGCTTTAAATAACAATGCAGATTTCAACAAGAGGTTCAATGTCTAAGAGGTTGGTCACCTCTCCTTTACATTTAAGGTACTTTACTATTTCCCTTGGCCTAGCCCACGATTGGATATGACCCCCGGTGGTCATATCCCCTAAGGTTTAAAGGTTTTCACCTTTCTTATAAATTAGAGTTTCTACACTCTCGCCTGGAGTGCACGCTATCCAACGTATAGTCTGGGGCAGCGAGACCAGTACACGTTTAGTGGCTGACAATTTCCTTGTTTCGGCTATATGGAGGATCCTACGATTTATGGTAGACGTACCATACCACCGGTTTATAACGTTTTCACGTTATCTCATGTTTGGGCTAAATCCCGGTTTGGGCGAGTCCCCAGTTAACATCCGTATCTTTGGGCCAGTCCCCAGTTTGGGCTTGTCCCCAGTTTTTTTGGGCTTGTCCCAGTTTGGGCTTGTCCCCAGTTCACGGGCTTGTCCCCAGTTACATGGGCTTGTCCTCAGTTGCACGGGCTTGTCCCCATTTTATTTGGGCTTGTCCCAGTTTGTTGGGTTTAATCCCAGTTAATATCATAAGTTAATTGCATCAAGTATCCTAAGTTCAATTACAAGGATCACAGAAGGATCAACACTTATGGTAACTTAATGGTGTTAGATATACAGCCAGAAGGAAAGTTCCCAAGGAAACTCCAATGATATATGACAATTATACCCAGTTTGTCAAATCTCATCTGTTTTGCAGGAAGTTTGATTTCAAAGGCAAAATGACAGTTGTGATCTTATCACAATCGCCATTTTGGGGGCAATTGTTAGTGCATGGAAATTTAACACTGTGGATATGTTATCCTGACATATAATATGGATCAATTATCCTTAGAATATGTTGCAGATCCTGTCAGGATCAATGATCCTCAGTACTTATTATTTATTAACGATTTTCCTTTGTTATCTTGATATTTATGGCAGGTATAACGGCTAATGACCAAGTCAAAGCTATATTCTCACAATCAAATTAATATACCGCGTGGATAATGAAGGAAAGATCTATAATTATGGAAAGGCTTGATTCTAGGCTAAAATTAGGATATTTGTTATTCTTTTCCTATTTAAATTGAGTTATGATCAGTTAGGGCACACCACCTATATATAGTACACGTGCAAAATCATCCAGGGACAAGCAAGGCTAGCAATACACACACACTTAGATAATGTTGTATCACTGATCATAATCTCCACCGATTGTAACATCCTTTATTCGATTAATAAACTTGACGGTGATAGTTTTCATCATCCGGGGGTTTTTTGTGCCGGAGATTACTATAATCACGTACTATCCGACCAAAGGTTACCTCGTTAATCCTTGACCGAAGTGATTCGACCAAAGATTACCTTGTTAAGTTTTGACCGAAGTAAGATTATCGTATTCAAGGGCTTTTTCCCTCATGATCAAATCATTGTGTACATCAAGATTTCGATTACATATTTGTTATTATCAACATAGCATTATACCTCACTTTACAGATTTGGATACTTGATCCTTAGCTGATTTTTTATCCAAAACAATCATCTTAAAAGGGAAAATCGCTTTTCAATCCCATCTTGAATGCTTCGACAGCCGTTTCCATATCAAGGTTTGGGATTTCCAAGGCTTCCCTACCAAATTTAGTGACAAAATCCCTTAGGGATTTAGCACGGGGTTGAATAATACGATATAAATCACTAGTTAACCTCTCAACTTTTCTACTACAAGAGAATTGGTTACTAAAAAGATTAACTAAGTGAGAAAATAAAGTAATTGAATAGGGAGGAATAATTAGTAGCCAATTAAGGGCACATCCAGTTAGTGTGGATCCAAAACCCTTGCATAAACATGCTTCTTTGAGTCTTTCTGGGATGGGATTAATCTCTATTCTTTCCCTGTATTTGGCTACGTGTTCTACCGGGTCAGTTGTGCCATCATAGACTTTCATGTTGGGAGTCTGGAAACGCTTTGATATCTCAGCATCACATATGGGTGGAGCAAACCAGGATATCCTTTGACTTCCATATGGAATTTCAGGAATAGGTTTGACCACTCATGGGACACTAGATATCATATCCATTAACTTTTGTAGCTCCTTAGCCATAGCTTGATTGAGACATGTATTCTGATAAAACCCTGGTTAATGTCTAAGGATACATTATTGTAATTGTTACCTCTTGGTTGACTGAATGATGGTATCCCAGAAGAATATCCAGGATAGGATGTCTCAGCTATTGTAGTTGGTCTACCGGGAGTGATAGTTTGCATAGGAATGATGTCTCTTTCATGTACATCTAATGGTTTTTGGTGTTGGATTCCTAAGGATCACTGACTCTGCATAAAGGATCCTTGCTGCTGATACTCGAAAGGTCCTTGATGAAGCATTCCTAAGGATCCTGATTGAAATATGAGGATCCTTGTGGTTGGAAGATAAATGATCCTTGTTGAAAGATGCCTAAAGATTTTGATTAAAGGAAATATGATCCTTGAACATATTGGGCCATGGATCTTGGTTGAAGGATAGAAGGTCCTTGAACTTTTTGAACACGTTGGGATATGGATCTTGGGGTGGTGAAATCTTGTATCATAAGAACAAAGGGAGTTTAATCCTCCACAGGCCTTTTTTGCTTTCTTGATATCTTCAATCTCACGCAGGATCCTTTGGTTAGTCTTGTTCTGCTGCTCCATATAAGCCTTCACTTGTGAACATAAAGCAGAAACATCATTGTTAGTGGTTACCTTAGGGATGGCAGTAGAGGATTTTGATCGTTGGAAAACTGGAGCTTTCTTCTTTTTCCCAGTAACATTAATCCTTTCCAACCATGCAGGGGGGGGGGGGAGGGGGCATCGGCGAGGAGATTTTTGATGAAAGAGAAACTGATGATGGCATGGTGGTTGAAGCAGAGGTTTGTTGAGAGGCCATTGGTTATGGTATTAGTTGAAAAGGTTGTAAATTGATGAGAATTCTTTTGGATTGAAGCACCACTTGCCCCACGGTGGACGCCAAATTGTTTTGGTCATAAATCGGTTTCAAGGATAATGTAACCAAAATAGTTTTATGAGGTAGGGAGCTTGAATGACAATGGTGATTACACGAGTAAAAATGGAAATTAACACAATGATTTTGTTATGAGCAAAATCCCTTGATTAATATGAGATCGTTGGCATAAACACTCAAGGTGATGGCAATCGTCTATCACCGATATTATTAATAAACAAAGAAACGCCTTACAAAGCGAGAGAAAAGGAAGCGATTACAATAGAGAAATCTAGGTATGTGTATTTCATATATCTCTATATTACTGCCATAGCCTCTTTATATTGATAAGATACAAACTAATAACTAAAATTCCTATTTTCTCGCCCCTAGTCAAGACCATTACTCCATATAGCCGTTTCATGCTTGACCACGTCTTTTTTAATGATTTGATGGTGAAATAATAAGTTGGACTCGGTCATTAGCTGTTTTACCTGCGTTAATATTAATAACATAATGAGAACAATCATTAATATTCAATAATAAGTACTGAGGATCCTTGATCCTGACAGGATCTAAAACACATGCTAAGGATAACTGATCAAGAACATATGTCAGGATAATATATCCACAACATCAAATTTCCGAGCCCTAACAATATGCCAGGATTCCTTATTTTATTTTCCGCATATATTGTTCATTGTCTTGCTGACTTGTCTTTTAAATCAAGTATTAAGTTTTTTTTTTTTTTTGTATTTCAAATAAATTTTTTCACTAGTTAATTTTTAAGTTTTAATAAATACATCGAAATCGAATTCAAACTAATGTTTTCAACTAGTGGATTTTCTTATTTAAAAGGTTCCATTAGTTTTTTAGTTTTGTAAACGTTGTATGATGTTTTTGTTTTGGACAAAAATCTGCTAAGGATCAAGTATCCAAATCTGTTATGAGAGGTAAGGTGCTGACTCGATAATATTGGATGTGTAATCGTAATTTGTGTGAACGCAGTGATTTGATCACGAGGGAAAAAGCCCTTAACCAAGATAGTCTTACTTCGGTCAAAACTTATCAAGGTAATCTCTGGTCGAACTTCCTTGGTCAAGGATTAACTAAGTAATCGTTGGTCGATTCTTTTCGGTTAAAGATCAACAAGGTAACCTTTGGTCGATGAGTATATGATTATCGTGGTCTCCAGCACAAAAAAACCCTCGGACGGTGAAAACTATCACCATCAAGTATATTGATAAATAAAAGGTGGTTACAAGTGTTGTGGAGTTGATGATCGATGTTACAAAGTAAGCTAGTGTGTAGAGAGAATATATGGTTCTACTCTAGTGTGTGTGAGAATACATGTGATATCATATCTCAATTATATATATAAGATAATAACTCAATGGAGTTATTAATAATAAAGACTATTAACTAATTTTCCTAAAAATCCGTCATGTCTTCAATATAATCGTAACAACCACTTTGACCACGTGCTCCATCACTCAGGCTGCGAAATAGGTGGTAGACCAGGTCTTCTAGCTGTTACACTTATTAAATATCAGCCTTCATATAAGATACAACGGTTAATTGCAGCAAATACCGAGGATCCGTGATCCTGACATAGCTCTGGAACTCTTCAGAAGGATAATTAATCCAGACACGTCAATATCTTCTTGACTACAATTTAGTAGATAGACTGAGTCTTTATACCTGCTAAATATAAGACCACACTTGAGAACAACCGTTAGTAAATAATAAGTATTGTGGATCCTTGATCCTGACGGGATCTAGAACACACGCTAAGAATAACTGATCCAAAACATATGTCAGGATAACATATCCATAGTGTCAAATTTCTGTGCACTAACAATTGCCCCCAAAATGGCGGCTGTGATAAGATCACAGCTGTCATTTTGAATTCAAACTTCCTGCAAAAACATATGAGATTTGACAAGCTGGATTTAATTGTCATATATCAATGGAGTTTCCTTGGGAACTTCCCTTCCGGCTATATATTCTTCTCTCTGCAAATCATGAACAATTAGTAACACCTGATTAACCCGGGTGGATGGTCCATTTTTTGAATGGTAAAATCCGGGTTAAGGTTTTTGGAAAAGTCCAGGTGACTTATGTTTAATAATAATAAAAAACTTTTGACTATTCACTTGTTACTTGTTATTTTGAAAGTTTGTTTGATATAGCTTAAGTCTCATTGAAAGTTTTAAGAAATAATATTCTTTAGTAAAAAGTTTTTAGGATAAAATATCCTTGCAAAAATAAACCAGGATCTTAAATCCTTATAAAAATAGATTGAGAATAATGAATCCTTATATCTATGAAGATATAAACTAAAATCAAATAAGTGTAAATCGATAAACAGAAATCATACTGTAAGGTCTGGTTAGACCTAAGTTACCATAAGTTTTGATCCTTTTGCAATCCTTATAAAACTGAATTTAAGGATTTTGAATCCATAAGTATTGATCCTTCGGTAATCCTCAGAATCTAATTTATGATACCTGATGAAAATAACTTATGATATTATCTGGGATTAGACCCAATAAACTGGGGACAAGCCCAAAAAAATAAACTGGGGACAAGCCCGTGCAACTGGGGACAAGCCCGTGTAATCTGGGGACAAGCCCGTGAACTGGGGACAAGCCCAAAAACTGGGGACAAGCCCAAATACGGATGTTAACTTGGGACTCGCCCAAACCGGGATTTAGCCCAAACGTGAGATAACGTGAAAACGTTATAAACCTTAGCTAACATGAAAATGTTAGAATGAGATAACGTTAAAACGTTATAAACCGTGGTATGGTACGTCTACCATAAATCGTAGGATCCTGCATATAGCCGAAAGCAACGAAATTGTCAGCCACTAAGCGTGTACTGGTCCCGCTGCCCCGGACTATACGTTGGATAGTGTGCGCTACATGCGAGAGTGTAGAAACTCTAATTTATAAGAAAGGTGAAAACCTTTAAACCTTGGAGGATATGACCATCGGGGGTCATATCCAATCGTGGGCTAGGCCAAGGAAAATAGCAATGTACCTTAAGCGTGAGGGAGAGGTGGCCAACCTCTTAGACATTGAACTTCTTATTGAAACCTGCATTGTTACTTAAAAATTTGGAAAAGACAAATGTTAAGAATACATTATCCTTAAATTATTAACAAGAATATGAAATAAATAAGTGATCAGATAGATATTACCAAATTTAGGATCCTTGATCCTAGATGGATGCTTGATTTTCGAAGGATACTAGATCCTGACTAGAAAAAATACTTCTTGAGATGGATAGAATTCCATACTCTTGGAAATCTGTTAACTTCCATGGTGAGCAAATGATATGCCCCCTTCTCTGCTTCCGACTCGATCAGATAAGGACCTTCCCACTTGGGTGCTAGTTTCCCATCTGCCGGATTGGTTGTGTTTTGGAAGGCTTTCCTCAAGACTAGATCTCATTCTTGAAATCTTCTTATCCTTATATTTTTGTTGTATGCCCCAGCTACCCTTTGTTGATATGCTGCCATTCTGATCTTGGCTAGGTCTCTGAGTTCTTCAACTGTATCCAAGTCTTCAAGAAGGATTTCTTCATTGGCCTTAGGATCACGGATGCTTGTTCTGGCTGTAGGGACTACCATTTCTGTAGGGACTACTGCTTCTGATCCAAACACCAATGAGAAGGGTGTCTGGCTTGTTGCATTCTTGGGTGTTGTCATGTCAGCCCAAAGGACATAAGGTAGCTCTTTAGCCCACTTTCCTTTCTTGGATCATAGCTTCTTCTTTAAGTTGTTGATGATTATTGATCGATCGTCGTTGGACCGGTCAAAGATAGAGAAAATGTGTGTCCTAGATACCTTAAACTAGTTAGGATAAGAAGGGTGTCGAACCACGAAGAGTTTGTGGTCGGTGGTCTAAATTTAGTTATTATGAAGCAAGTGTAAAGTCGTATAGGCCAAATATGATTTTGATTGCAAAATGATGAACCAACAAATTTGTTCAATTGATTTATAAAATTAAAGTGATTTGACCTTAATGTGAAAATGAGTAGTAAATGGTAACCAAGTAACTTAAGTTGATTGATGAGACAAGAATTAGAAAAAAAATGACCACCCCGGGCTTCGAGCTATGTCGCGATTTATACTTTAATTTGGTTTGTTAATTGGAAATCACATAAACATAATTTGGTAAATAAGTGCGAAGAAGGATTATTACAAAACAAGGGATTCCGACCGTATTGACCTTTCGATTTGTGACCGGGCAAGGAACACGCGCTAGGAATTTGTCTTAGTAAAAATCAAATTATATAATATGAAATCCGTAAATCAATTGCTAGTATATGATTATGTAAACACCAAAAACGGACAATTGACAATAGATTCAACAATAATAAATTTGTTCTTCAAACACACAAATACCACAAAAACCCTAATTGTTCAACAAAGATGATGAAACACATAAAATTTAAATCCAACAAACACAAATCAAAGTCATAAGATGCTAACATAAACCCTAGACCCGGGTTGATCAAAAGAAAGTTTAGCCTAGAATGTTAACCATAGTTCTTACAATTGGCAATGATGAAATCTTCAATTGATGATGAACCTTGATGATAAAAAGGCCTTGCCTCTTGTTTCTCCCTTGATTCTTGATGAAGATGATAATGTTTTCTTAAAAGATGATGATAAATATTTAAAAGATGATTCTAAATCTCCAAATCGTCCATTCATAGCCCCCAAATCATGTGGTCAAAGATTTCCATCAATTGCATATTAATCCTCATTAAAAGATGTGCTAGTATCACTCTGCTCTCAGTATCACTCAAAAACAGATATCCATCGATAAAGCTGCTTTGACACAAATTCAAATCAAGAGGTCTTAAAAGGGTTGTAACGGGGCCAAATGTAAGTGTATGGAATGGAATATTTGAAGTAGCTCAGACGATCCGATCCGGCTTGTTACAAAACAACTAAATAAACAATGACTTAATTTATTCCGACGACTAAACAACTAAACAAACTCACTGACTTTCATCTATAACCAATATTGACTAGAACATTGACTTTTTTTTTCATAAACGAAAGACTTAATACATAACTGAATATACACAGACATAATTTTGGCTTTTTCCTCAAATTTTTTTTTATAATTTTTTTTATTATTCTTTTTTTAAGCATAATAACGTAATGCCTATACTGAAAGAAATACAAAGACAATATCAAAAACAAATACAATTACACATAAACCTAGTAAGCCAGATCGTCTCGTAACATAATGTCGGGGTTAACCAAATGAAAAATAAGTCCAAGAAAGGTTTTCTAAGGGACCCAACTCCCCGCCCCTCACATTAACCATCCTCATATGTATAATGTATGAGGCCCCAACCCCCCAATATCCACACTCGCGCTCATCCAGATGAGGCTTAACCTAATTGCCTCTATCACTTTTGCATTTTGCCGATTACGATCCTGTAATCCATGCACATCGATTAAAGCACTCAAATGACATGTGTGTACTATGTATTATATGTGTATTATATATATTTGGTCAACCCACACACGTACCGGAGGAATAAGGTTGTCGACATAAACATGTGTACCTGTCCCCATGACTCGTTATCCCCGTCTAAACGATCTCATTTTTATTTTCCTTTGAAAAACATTTGTTGAGAAAACTTTCGAGAAACTTAAAGAATTAATCATGAAAAAAGACCTTAACATGTGCATTAATAAAAACAACTAACAATTTACAACTTCGGGTTTATTTTTTTATTTTATTATTATTTTTCTTTTGTGTACATTCACGCTACTTAAAAGGACAATTTTTTTTTTCAACTTGGAAAAATTTCAATTTTCCCTCATCCCCACACTTGAGGTTGACATTCTCCTCAATGTTAAAATTTAAGCTTTTAAATAGCATTAAAGAGGACGGGTTAAAATTGAATGTATGTCGGTGTCTTAACAATTTTTAATAGGATGTGATGTCATTCATAACAAATTAATGAGTTAACTAGAATGTTAAAACAAAAGATGGAAGTAAGAGCACCTGATTTGATCACTTCAATTCGTCTTAGGCTTTGAATGACTCGTCTTCTTCAAAGATTCAAATTTAATTTGCTTTGGCTTTCCTTTTGGCTATTCTTCACACTTTGCTCCAACTTCAATCTCCTTCCCAACTTAGAACTTGAATTGCCCTCAGTACAAACTTCAACAACGTTTTTTTTCTTTTTTTTTTTATTTTTTTTACTTTTTTTTAATAAGAAGCAAAAAATTACATTGAAAATTTATACAAAATATACAAATGAACGTACTCATGAAAACGTTCATTGGTACCCGTAATCATTATTCGGGTCAAAACGAGGGTAGGGTTGTTTCCCCCCAAAAATGCTCTCCATGTATCCCTCGTACACATCCTTCTTATCAAGCACACCACCTTGGGTTGCACTTCCTTCTTCCGGTGGCGGTGGTGGATGAATTGGCAACCAACTTGAAGTAAAAATTTGTGGATATGGTTTAGCTTGAGTTACTACCTCAGATGAGGCTGCCTCCCAATTTGTTGGTGGTGCGACTGGAGTAACCGGCAATTGGGCTTGGAAATTGTGAAACATCACCACCTGCTCGTTATAGAGGTGTAGATTGTTGATGAATTTTTCGAACCCGTAAGTTGTGGCCACATTGAATTGGTATTTCAACTTTGATTCACGAACCATCCACTGATTATGTCTTATTTCTTGTGTCACAGCTTGATCCCAAATAGCTCTTTCAGCAGGTGTCCAATGAGGGTACCCATTAGGTCTTCGCCCAACAATCAATTGTTGATCAACCCTATACCAAGGTGTCATAGCAAACTCCATTCCCCTCATACCCCCTTCTTTTGGTACCTGTTCTTCTTCCTCGGTATCATCTCCTGAGTCAACATCTTCTTTCCTACTATCATAACATCTCCCACTCTTTGTATCCCTTAATCTCCATACTCAACTTCTTTCAATCAATTGAAAATCACAATTATTCAGTTGCCCTTTGTCAATTGAACAGATGACCTCTTTATGCACCGCGCATCTTCACTTAAAACCTTTGCATTGATTAGCAACTTATTTATTAATCGAACATGAGGAATCATTTTCTTTTCATTGCTTTCCCTTGACTCCCAAATGTTGTACATAATAAGTTGTTTCAAGGATAAAGCAGGTCGCCCCGTTGTCAATGCATGTAAAGTTTTAACATCATAACGACGCATTGACCCCCTATCCCCCAAACGAGGAATAATATTGTTTGCCAAAATAGTGGAAATGAGTTTGGGTAACGGCTTTAGATTCTTCTTTACAAGTGCATCCGTCGTATCTGCGGTTACACCTTCAGGAAACTCAAATAGCTCGTTTGTCATATCGTACCATTCTTGATCTCCTTTTTCAAAAATTTGGGCTTTGGTTAAATACTCATATCGCTTCTGCCTCACTTTCACCCCCAAGTCAAATTTTTCAATCTTGTCCAACGGGGCAAAAGACAAGGTGACATCAACTCCATCAACTTTCCGAATTAGTTTAATAGTTTTCGGTGGGTTGTTCCCCCTTACCTTCCTCAAAGTGGACATCCACTCCATTATAGCCATTGGATATATATTCCAATTGTTATCACCACTAAACGTTAGGGACGCTTCCCATCCTATTCGTTCAAAACACTGTGGCAACGCAATCTGACGAAAATCCTCCACCTTCACCTTTCGTTCATACAAAAATAAATTGGTTACTTATTGAAGATCACCCATCTTTTCGTATTATAAATCCTTTTGCATGCGATCGGGCATAGATGACAATGGTTCACCCGTTTTCCAAACTATTTCCTCGAATTCCAATTCCATCTCCTCTTCTTCTTCTACTTCTTGGACATATTCATGATCATCCCCAGATTTACTATTGTCATCATTTGATTGAGTTTGATTTCTTTTGGAATTTCGGCAGTTGCCAGTCCCTTTTTTGCATTAGTGGACACTTTTTTCTTTGTCATTAACCACATAATTCCACAATTAGTAGATGACCATACCACAAAATCAAATATAAATCACAAAAGCCCAAACCGTTTGCTCGTTTATTTCCAAACAATTATCCCTTCCTCGTTACACATTTAGATTGCAAAAATAATTTAAACTTGTTTATATAAAAAAATACCAATTTCACAATCAAAAACATGTTTTTGAGCATGAATTACCAATCACAAACCCATAGTCCCACTTTCTTCTTCAAAATTCATCAACAACAAATCTTGTTCATTCCATGGTTAAACATCACAAGAGCAGTTACTTTAATAAAATAACATTGTAGCAACACTAATATGATTTTAACAAGATTTAATAAACTATGAAACCTTGAATGACAACCCATCCCATAATCAACCAATTAAGTTTCAAGTTAGCATGAACATACCACCATACTCTTCCAATAT